>NC_083577.1:29669697-29985947 GCF_027579695.1 Neoarius graeffei
TGGTCTATGCTGACCTGAGGATGGCCATCCTGCAGCGGCTCGGCCACTCTCCGGAGCAACATCGCCAGCGCTTCCGGATGCTGGTACTGGAGGAGATCGGCCAGCCGTTTGCATTCGGCCAGCAACTCCAGGACATCTGCCAGTGGTGGCTGAGGGTGGAAGACCGCGACGCAGATGAGCTCATCGATCTGGTGGCACTGGAACAGTTTATGTCTCGACTTCCGGAAGGAACGGCGGAATGGGTCCAGTGTCACCGCCCAGCGTCGCTGGAACGAGCCATCGAGCTGGCGGAGGACCATCTGGAGGCGGCTCTGATGGCAGGAAGATGAGGCGTCTCCCCTTGCTTCTCTTCTCTCTCTCTCTTCCCCATCTCTTGTCCCCCTCTCCACCCCGTTCCCTTGCCACAGAGGCGGCGGCTGGCTCCTCCCCAGCTGGCCCGTTGCACCCATGGTGTCCTCCCATCTCCCTCTTCTGTGTCTGTGTTGTCTCCCCCTCAGGTGAGTGACACCCATAACACTAGTGCAGAGGGAAAGCCTGGGCCGGTGTGCTGGCGCAGCGGGGAATTGGAGCATCCCCAGAGTCAGAGCTCTGCAAGGGAGGTGGGTGCTGTAATCCAGATCCCTGATGTGCCAGAAACCACCCCGATCGGGCTGGAACGTATCACATTCAAGTATTCAAGGGGATACATATCACGCTTTGGTGGATTCCGGTTGTAATCAGACCTCAATTCACCAACGACTGGTGCAATGTGAGGCATTGGGGGGAGCACAAGCAGTGAAAGTGTTGTGTGTGCATGGGGATGTTCACCATTACCCTCTAGTGTCTGTCCATATTCTATTCTGTGGCCAAATGCATAGAATAAAGGCGACGGTTAGTCCTCGTCTCATCCACTCATTGATTTTGGGTACTGATTGGCCGAGGTTTTAAAAACTAATGGAATATTTAACACGTAGTGGGTCCTGCACTAGTAGTTCACTGGAAGATCCCGGTGTGGCATTGACTGGAGAAGCTGTCACAGAGCCGTCTACGTCAACACCATGTCAGAGTGAGGAGCAGCTCGCTCCTCCTCCCTTTCTCGGGGATTCCCTTGGGGATATCCCGTTAGAGCAGTTGCGAGACGAGACTCTGCGGCATGTGTTTGACCAAGTGAGAGTAATCGATGGTCAAACTCTTCAGCCAAGCATGGCACCGACCTTCCCCTATTTTGCTATTATTAAAGATAGATTGTACTGAGTGATGCAGGACACTCAAACTCATGAACAAATAACCCAGTTGTTAATCCCAAAGAGCTGTAAGGAGCTCGTATTCCATGTGGCTCACTTTAATCCCATGGCTGGACACTTAGGGCAAGATAAAACACTAGCCCAAATAATGGCCCAGTTCTATTGGCCAGGGATTTGTGGGGATGTCCGTTGGTGGTGTGCGGCATACCGTGAATGCCAATTAGTAAATCCCGCGGCCACTCCAAAAGCACCTTTGAGCCCTCTTCCTCTAATTGAGACCCTGTTTGAGCAAATTGGGATGGATCTCGTCGGGCCATTAGATCGGTCAGCACAGGGATATCGCTTTATTTTAGTTCTGGTGGACTATGCAATGCGATATCCGGAAGCAGTGCCTCTCCGCAATATCTCAGCACACAGTATTGTGGAAGCGCTCTTCCGCTTTATCTCCCGGGTCGGGATTCCGAAAGAAATCCTGACAGACCAAGGCACCTCGTTTATGTCACGCACACTGCACGAACTGTATGGGTTACTGGGGATTAAATCTATCCGTACCAGTGTCTATCACCCACGAATGGATGGCTTAGTAAAGCGATTTAACTGAACACTCAAAAATATAATCCGGAAATTCGTAAGTGAAGATGCGTGTAATTGGGATAAGTGGCTCGAGCCCCTGTTATTCGCAGTACGAGAGGTCCCGCAAGCCTCTACGGGTTTTTTTCCCTTTGAATTATTATATGGGCATAAACCGCATGGCATTCTGGACGTGCTACGGGAAAATTGGGAGGAGGGACCTTCACCTAGTAAAAATGAAATCCAGTATGTTCTTGACCTGCGCGCAAAACTCCACACCCTCACGCACCTAACCCAGGAGAATTTGCGGCAGGCACAAGAACGTCAAAGACGGCTGTATGACAGGGGCACACACCTTAGAGAGTTCACGCCAGTAGACAAAGTGCTCGTATTATTGCCCACGTCGAGCTCTAAATTAGTCGCCAAGTGGCAAGGGCCCTTCAAAGTCACATGGCGAGTCGGGGACGTCGACTATGAGGTGAAGCGAATGGTTGGGGTGGGGCACTGCAAATCTACCACCTCAACTTTTTAAAATGCTGGAATGAGGGGGTCCCTATGGCGTCGGTAGTCCCAGAGAAGGTGGAGCTGGGGCCGGAGGTAAAAAAGATAACATCTCGGACCACTCCGGTCCTTGTGGAGACCACCTCTCACCGGCCCAACTCACAGAGGTAGCCAAGTTGCAGAAGGAATTTTCCAACGTGTTCCCGCCCCTTCCTGGTCATCCCCACCTCATAGAATGAATGAATGAATTTATTTATTTCGAACATGTATAAAAATGTATGTAACTATTTGTACATACAAAAGAAAGAAAATGAAAAAAGTGACAAAAAAAGAATAAAATAAAGAGCTAATACATTACAATACACCGCACATTGTTCGAAAAAGGAGTGGGAAGAAGTACAATACTTTTTTTAATTTCCCACCCCTTTTTAACTACCCCGAAATCCAAACTACATTAATACACCTATAAAAATATATACCATATATACACTTCATGATTATCCATATAAATATATAATTACAAAAATAAATATATACTACATATACACATATACATACACATTATATATATATATATATATATATATATATATATATATATACACATATGTACATACACACACATATACACACACACATACATACACACATATATGCATACACATACATACACACATACATACATATATACATACATATACACACAATATATATATATATATATATATATATATATATATATATATATATACACACACATACACATACATAAACACACTCATATATATATATATATATATATATATATATATATATACATACACACACATACATACAAACACATACACTTCATAAATATCTATATAAATATATAATTACAAAAAAAATATCTACTACATACTTATCCCTGTAAATATGAAGATATCTATCCCCATAAATAAATATATACCATATACTAAGCTAGTTCTAATATAACAATCAACCCTATTCTATTTATCCCTCATCATCCTCCATTAACATACTTCCTCTGCAATATACTTGTTTAAAAATATTTTTTGTACCTTTTTTTAAACAGATTTATATTTGCACTTTGTTTTATTTCTGTCTCCAGTCTGTTCCATAAAGTCACCCCACAGCTCGATACGCACATGCTTTTCATATTTGTTCGAACCTTTGGTTTTTTAAAATTTAGGTCTCCCCTTAGATTATATCCCCCTCTCTCTCACTAAACATTCCTTGTATATTTTTCGTCAATAGATTATTTCTTGCTTTGTACATTATTTGTGCTGTTCTGAATTTGACCAGATCCATAAATTTCAACATGTGTGATTTTATGAATAGTGGGTTTGTGTGATCTCTGTATCCTGTTTTGTTTATTGTCCTTATTGCTCTTTTCTGTATTGTACATATCGGCTGCAGAGTGGTTTTGTAGGTGTTTCCCCAGACTTCGACACAATAAGTCAGATATGGCAAAAATAATGAGTAATATAGAGTATGCAAAGATTTACAATCAAGAATATATTTTGTTTTCCACAGATTTGCCAAGCACTTTGCCAGTTTTGCTCGTACGTATCCTACATGAGGTTTCCAGCAGACTTTAGGATCCAAAATCACACCAAGAAATTTAATTTCCTGTACCATTTCTATCTTAGTATTGTCTATTATCAATTCTACATTACAATCTATTTTATGTCTCCCAAACAACATAATCTTTGTTTTGCTTAGATTTAATGATAATTTATTTTTGTCAAACCATAGTTTTCGTTTATTTATTTCAGTTGTGATTATCTCTAAAGTCTGCTGCAAATTCTCACCGGAACAAAAAATATTGGTGTCATCTGCAAACAAAACAAATTTCAGTTCTTGCGAAATTGTACATATGTCATTGATGTATATTATGAATAATTTCGGACCTAATATTGACCCCTGTGGTACCCCGCATTTAATGTTCATGAAATCAGATTTATGGTCACCTATCTGCACAAACTGTTGCCTGTTTCTTAGCTAGCTCGACAGCCAACTCCACCCAACTCCCCTAACACCACACTTTTCTAGTTTACTTAATAATATACTATGATCAATAGTATCGAATGCTTTTTTTAGGTCCACAAATACTCCAATTGCTATTTTTTTATTGTCTATACATTTTGTGATTTCCTCTATTAGTTCCATTAGTGCCATCGATGTTGATCTGTCCGTTCTGAATCCATATTGACTGTCTGTAAGGAGGTTGTGTTTTTCAATGAATTTGTCCAGTCTATCTGAAAAAAGTTTTTCGAGTATTTTGGAAAATTGGGGGAGTAAAGAAACAGGCCTGTAGTTTGTGAAATGGTGTCTATCTCCAGTTTTAAACAATGGTATCACTTTTGCAATTTTCATTTTGTCTGGAAATGTACCTGATTGAAAAGATAAATTGCAGATGTGGGTGAGTGGTTTCACAATTCCCTCAATAACTGTCTTTACTGTTAACATGTCTATATCATTCCAGTCTGCAGAAGTTTTGTTTTTACATTTTCTTACAATTTGGATAATTTCTTCCTCATCAGTTGCAGTTAGAAAAATTGTACTTGGATTTCTGTCCCCCATATCTTCTATGTCCCCACATTGTGTTGTCTCAGGTTCCTTTATTTTTGCTGCTAAATCTGGTCCCACATTTACAAAGAATTGATTAAAACCATTCACCACATCCTCCATATTATTTATGGTCTTATCATTTTCAGTGTAGTACTCCGGGTAATTTGTAGTTTTGGATCCATTTCTCACAATGCCATTTAATACAGTCCATATACCTTTAATATTGTTTTTATTTTTCTCCACTAATTTATTATAATAGTCTTTCTTACATATCCTCATAATATTAGTTAATTTATTTTTATATTTTTTATATTTTTCCTCTGCCTCTATAGTTCGATGCTTTAAGAATTGTCTGTATAATATATTTTTCTTTTTTCAGGCGTTTTGTAGCCCCTTGGTGACCCACGGACTATTTGTATATTTATGTATATTACTGTATTTCTTTATAGGACAATTTTTATTATATAGTTCATTGAATATTATTAAAAATTCCTCATATGCTTTATCAACTTCTTTTTCTTTATAAACTGCATTCCAGTCCTGTATTATTAAGTCATTTTTTAGTGCAATCATGGTTTCTTCAGTTTTCACTCTTATATATTTATCATTTTTAGTATCCTTTTTCTTGCTATAATTACAGTAATATACATTAAAAATAGGTAGGTGGTCACTAATGTCTGTTAATAGTAGACCGCTCTCTATATTATTTTCCAGGATATTAGTAAATATATTATCTATTAAAGTGGTGCTGTGAGAAGTGATCCTGCTTGGTCTGGTAATAGTTGGGTACAGTCCCATACTGAACATTGAATTAATGAACTCTTCTGTCATTTTGTGTTTCTTATGATTTAAGAGGTCGATGTTAAAATCACCACAGATGTACATGACCTTCTGAGTTGATTTTATAAACATACTTTCCATCCAATCTATAAAAACTTCTATGCTTGATCCAGGACATCTGTATATACAGCTCACCATTATATTTTTCATTTTTTCACAGCATATTTCTATTGTAATACACTCCATCCAATCATCAACAGCTACCGTCATTTTATTATTAATTTTATATTCCAAACTATTATCAACATATATTGCCACTCCCCCTCCTCTTTTGTTCTTTCTATTGATATAATTTAATTCATACCCGTTCAGCTCAAAACCTACTCCCATCTCATCGTTGATCCAAGTTTCTGATATGGCTATTATATTGAATGGAGTATTGAACTGACTGAGATATTCCTTCATTTTATGGAAATTGGCATACATACTTCTGATATTGAAATGAATAATTGATATCTTATTTCCGTCTCTGATCTTTGCATTGTATTGATATTCAGTGTAATACCGGCAGCTGATATTGATGTTGCTGAAAAGATTATTTTCCGGATCAATATTATTTTCCATATCTTGTATTTTGTGCTCAGTATAAAGGAAAGTGTCCAGTTCTTGTGTCCAGTGTCCAGTCCTTGTGTCATGATTGTAAATTGCTTTATTTGGCTCCCTCAGAATTTGTCCAGTTCCCCAATATCTCGGATGACCAAGATCTTGGCCTCTTCTGAAGATCCCTTCAGCTTGATGAAAATCTTGCAGTTTTGTGTCCAAGTGTTTTGGATTTTCCCCTGTGTCCTTAGTAGTCTCGCCTTTTTTGCAATGTCTGCATTTTTTTTTTTGTTAAGTGCTCATTTAAAAAAACATCTGAGCCTTTCAGTTTCTTCCCTTGTTTTAACAATTGCATCTTATGCTTTCTGTTGGCAAATCTCATTATTACAGCTGGTTTGCCTGTGTTGCTTCTCCGTGGGAGAGGGTGACATGCTTCAATGTTATTGCTTTTTACCTCAATCCCCTTGGAGTGCAGGAATGCTAACACCTGTTTCTCCACAGAGTTAGCATCCTCCTCGTTCAGTTCCTCTCCATCTCTTCTCGCCACTGCTCCAGCATATGAGCGGGGTTGAATTTGCAGTCCGGTCACAATGATGTCATTCATCCGGGTGTACTGCTCCAGCTCCTCCACTCGGTTCTCGAGAATGGCGATCCTCTTTGCCCTCTCTGAATTCTGCAGCCTCAGAGCTTTGACCTCTTCTACCAGGTCCAGGATGGTCTTCTGCTGCACCCTGACAGCAGAGATTTCTTCCCCCAGAAAGTCGAGGGATTTTTTAATATCATCTATCTCCTCGACCGTAGGAGCTTTCTTCGGGGGCATTGCGTTTGTTGTTATTACGCGGCCCGTTCCCGCGCAACCTCTCGGCCCGCTCTCGCGCAGCTTCGCTCCCGCGCAACCTCTCGGTCCGCTCTCACGCAGCCTTGCTCCCGCGCAACCTCTCGGCCCGCTCTCGCGCAGCTTCGCTCCCGCGCAACCTCTCGGCCCGCTCTCGCGCAGCTTTGCTCCCGCGCAACCTCTCGGTCCACTCTCGCGCAGCCTCGCTCTCGCGCAACCTCTCGGCCCGCTCTCGCGCAGCTTTGCTCCCGCGCAACCTCTCGGTCCGCTCTCCAATATCAAGACCTGAACAACTAAGTTCTAGAACATCACATTGAAATGCCCCCGGGGGTGGTAGTGCGTAGCCGCCCTTACCAATTGCCCGAACACAAGAAAAAGGTGGTTTGGGATGAACTCAAGGCCATGCTCGAAATGGACATAATCGAAGAGTCCCACAGTGACTGGAGCAGCCCAGTGGCCCTAGTTCCCAAGACTGACGGGTCGGTCCGGTTCTGTGTGGACTATAGAAAGGTCAATGCGGTGTCTAAATTTGACGCATAGCCAATGGCGCTGCTCACTTTTATTCGACACTGGATCTATCAAAGGGATATTGGCAGATTCCCTTGACTCCTCTATCCCGAGAGAAAACGGCCTTTTTCACATCGTTTGGTTTACACCAATTTGTCACACTCCCTTTTGGGTTGTTTGGGGCGCCCGCTACATTCCAGCAGCTTATGGACAGGGTCCTCCGCCCTCACGCTGCCTATGCAGCCACCTATCTAGACGACATCATAATTTACAGTCATGATTGGCTGCAGCACTTGGAACACCTAAGGGCCGTTCTAAAGTTGCTGAGGCGAGCGGGCCTCAGCTAACCAAAAAAGTGTGCGATTGGGCGGGTGGAAGTACAGTATCTGGGGCTCCACTTGGGCCATGGGTAGGTGCATCCCCAAATTAACAAGACGGCAGCGATTGCGGCCTGCCCAAGGCCCAAGACCAAAAAGGAGGTGAGACGGTTCTTGGGGCTGGCTGGCTATTATCGTAAGTTTCTACCTAATTATGCGGATGTCACCAGCCTACAAACTGATCTCACTAGAAAGGGGGCTCCAGATCCGGTTCAGTGGACAGGGCAGTGCCAACAGGCCTTGTCTGAGGTAAAAGGTGCACTGAGTGGGGGGCCACTTTTACATTCCCCTGACTTCTCTCTCCCCTTTATTTTGCAGACTGATGCATCGGACAGAGGGCTGGGGGCCGTTTTGTCCCAGGAGGTGGAGGGCGAGGAGCGCCCTGTGCTGTACATCAGCTGGAAACTGTCGATGCGCAAAAGCAAGTACAGCACAATTGAGAAGGAGTTCCTCGCCATCAAGTGGGTGGTCCTTGCCCTCCGATACTACCTGCTGGGATGCCCTTTCACTTTCTGTTCGGACCACGCGCCCCTCCAGTGGCTCCACCGCATGTAGGATGCCAATGCGCGGATCACCCGTTGGTATCTCGCCCTCCAGCCATTTAAGTCCAACGTGATCCACAGGCCAGGGGCGCAGATGATGGTGGTGGACTTCCTGTCCCATCGGGGGGGAGTCATCAGGGAGCTGTCCGGCCTGAGTCAGGCTGTGGAGGTATGTGGCAGCGGGGGCATGGCTAAGCAGCAGTCTGTGAATGGAGGGTGGGGTCGGGGAAGGTAAGTGGCTAAGTCATTCCACCTGCTGTCAATAAATGTGTGTGTGTGTGACAGGGATGGAGCATAAAAGGAGAGAGAGAGCAGAGAAAAGAAGCTCTCTCCCTCACCACAACGCATGTGTGTGAGTGAGCGAAAGAGTGAGTGAAAGAAAGCTGAAAAGCAAGCTGAAGCTCAATAAAGTGCTTTGTGTAAACATCAACTCTCGCCTGCCGTGCTTCTGTGCTCCACCCACATCAGGAACTGTTACAATGATGACTATCATTTGCCATTCAATATTGGTAAATGTTTTCCATTTATGATCATCAACATCTTGCATCAGTTGTAGCCCTACAGGATTTGCATCAACTGTGTTATGTAGAGTATTATTAAAACCTATAAACTCACTCAGTAAAGTATGTGACTATTTGCTATTGTACTGTTTCCTGTGGGTGTCTTCCTTATTCAGGTCTAAGGATAAGGTGCACTATCATTTGCTGTTTCTAAGAGCTTATATGCCAGTAAACCTGCTGAAGCTCAACTGACTACAAACATGGACTCCCCGAACTACATTTCCCATAACACACAACACCCTCTGTCTCCCATCTACTGATTTACAGCTGACTGTCATTTCCTTAATCTCCTGTCCCTCCCTATAAGCTCACCTCACATACACACACCTTTGCGAAGTATTGTTCTGCTCTCAGTACATACCAAGTCTTGTATTCTTTCTGATTGTCCATTTCTGACCCTCGCTACTTTCCTCTTGTTTCTCACTCTTTGTCTATTTTGCTATGCTACACTGTTTGCCGATCGCCCAACCCTCGCTAGTTTACTGACTCTGATTTCTGCTTTCCGATTTGGCTTTGACTACCTTCTGTAAGCTATCTTCCTGCATGACTACATCCGTAAGTGCCTGCATTCTCACAAGATACTTTACCATCATGGATGTAGCGGAGGACACGAACTAGACCGCTTTAAATGCACAGGGGCACTTACTAGGAAAACATCAGCAAATGATTGCCGATCTCAACACCCGGATGGCTCAGCTTGCAACGGTGATGTTGCAGGCCCTCCTAGCATGCATTGTTTTTTTTTTTTTAACAACTTTATTGGGCTACTTACAAAAAATTACATCAATAAGAAATTAACATTTACAAAAATATAAGCAATAATAAAGAAAAAAACAAAAACTAAAATTAAGGTTAGCCCAAAAGGGTGAGCACGAACGGGAACAAGTCCCATGCTGGGTGCAACCCTTAGCCTTACAAAAGCAGTAAAATTATATAAAAATTCTATTAAATATGTCTGAAACTAGTTACAACCTGTGGCAGGAACAAGTTGGCGCAAGCGTCTATGTACATGGCCAGTCCGGGTCAAAGAAAGTATCCAGGTGCTTAAACATTAATTTCTTGACACTTAAAGTGAAAGAGGCAGAGCTAGAAAAGGCAATGGAAATATCCACTGCGCTGCAGACACGATTCCATAGTTTAACAATACGGTTAAAAAAAGATGCCTGGTAGGTACTTGTCTTACATAGCGGCGGCTTTAGATTGAAGGAATTACTGGCTCGTGTCCTCCCGTGCGATACAAAGGTGACAAAGTTGCTTACGTCTAGATCAATCTCTTTGTACAAGCATTTAAAGAAAAATACAAGATCTTTAAGTTCACGGTCTAGTGCTAGTGGCAAGATGTTTAAAGCCACCAGCCTGTCCTTGTATGACATCTCGCCTATCTTAACTTGGAGAATCCACCTAGTGGCGCGCCGCTGGACGCGCTCCACTTGTCCTTTCAAGGTAACTTTATCTGGTGACCATACTTGAGTTGCATAGCTCAGTTGAGATTTAACAAGGGATGAGTAGAGTGTGCGCCTGATCGCCCTATCTGTCAGCAGCGGGCAGGTCCATATCAGTAGGCCCAGCAGCTTATTTGCCTATGCACAGATGGAATGAATATGAGAATTCCATGTTAGATCACTAGAGATGGTGACTCTGAGATCCTTTTCTTTGCACACCTGTTCTAGCTGAGAGATACCCAGACGGTATTCATGTACCAGGTGGGATTTCTTGCGCATAATACTAAGTGATTTGCATTTGGATGCATTAAAGCTGATGTTATTGCGTTTAGACCAATCCTGCATGTTCGTTAGAGTCGACTGTAAAGATAGACAGTCATCGGTGGATTTCACTAGCTTGTAAACTTTAGTGTCATCCGCATAGAGAGCCACCTTAACTCCGTCAAGGGCCTCCTCGGGGAGGTTGTTGATAAAAATCGCCTACCAATCCAGTGTTGAAACTCCCTCCTCCAGAGAAGTTCGCTGGAGATGTCAGCGCCTGTAAAGGTTTTTTGTTACAGTGTTCTTTATATTTCACCACTATGCCTAGCCTGTCTGACGAACATAAGATCACTAAATTCCTATTTTTTCTCACTGGCAAAGCACTCCGCTGGACAACTGCAATCTGGCACAAGGGTGGCAAACCCACCAAGTCATATGAACAGTTCGTCTCACAATTCAAGAGGGTTTTCGACCATGAACCTGAGGGGATAGAAGTTGGAGAGAGCCTGTTTGCCAGTTCCCAGGGTAACTGCAGCATAGCCGAATACGCCCTGGATTTCAGGACACTAGCTGCCACCAGTGGATGGAACGACCCCGCCTTGAAGGCAGTCTTTCACCAGGGTCTCTGTCCTGAGATCCTCAGTGAACTGGCCTGTAGAGATGAGAACCTTTTTCTCGACTCCCTCATCGAACTAGCCATCCATTTCGACCAGTTGCTTAAGCATCGTCCCTCCATTCAGGATGATGCCAGGACTGCCCTGCCGACAGAGGATGATGCTCCCATGGAAGTGTCCCGAACTAGACGATGCAAAGAGAGATTGTATATTTATTGTGGGAGCTCTGAACATCACATTAGGAACTGCCCAATTCGACCCAGCCGAACCACCCAGGTCCTCCACAAGTCCGGTGAGAAAGCACACCTCCAAGTCTTTTCAGTTACCAGTGATACTGAAAGTTGCATCCACTACTTGCACCCTATCTGCTTTCATAGATTCAGGAGCAGAAGGGAATTTTATCAAACAAGCCATTGTGCGTGAGCTCAACCTTCCCGTCACCATGCTGTACAGCCCACTCAGCATCCGGACCATCAATGGCAGGTGATGGGTTGATCACTTCACGCACCCAACCTGTGCTGGTCCAGGTGGGAGCAATACATAAGGAGCTCCTATCCCTCTATGTCACTTCTACTGTCAATCATGACATCATTCTCAGGTACCCCGGTTGCAACTCCATGACCCTCTTATCTCCTGGCAACAAAAAGAAATTCTCCAATGGTCACCCACTTGCTTCCAGAGTTGCCTCTCTCATCCTCAAGTCCAGGTTGCTTCCACCTCTGTTGAGAGTCCTCAACCCGACTCTATCAACAACGTGCCTGACTGCTATAGGGACCTCGCTGAGGTTTTCAGCAAGGGGAAGGCCTGTGGGCTATCTCTGCACAGACCTTACGACTGCGCCATAGACTTGCTACCCAGTACATCTCTTCTTTGCAGTCGCATCTATCCCCATCTCAGAAGGAACATGCTGCCATGGAGGATTACATAGAGGAGGCTCTCAAACAGGGGTATATCCACCCATCCAAATCTCCCGCATCAGCTGGTTTCTTTTTTGTCGAGAAACGTGGGGGTGGGCTAAGGCCTTGCATAGATTATAGAGGCCTCAATCAGGTCACTGTCAAGTATCTGTATCCTCTGCCCTTAGTTCCAGCAGCCCTAGAACAACTACGAACCGCCAAGATTTTCATCAAACTTGACTTACGCAGTGCTTACAACTTGATCCGGATCAAGAAGGGTGATGAGTGGGAAATGGCATTTAACACTACTGCTGGACACTTCGAGTACCAGGTCATGCCTTATAGCCTTTCTTCAACTCCCAGCATGTTCCAGTGTTTCATTAATGACATGCTCCGGGACATGCTGGGCAAATATGTCATTGCATACATAGACAACATCTTCATCTACTCACCAGATTTTTTGCACCACCAGGAACACGTCAGAGCAGTTCTCAGAAGACTTTTGGAGAACAACCGCTCCTTGAAGGCTGAGAAGTGAGTTCCATCAAAGCAGGATCTCCTTCCTGGGCTAGGTCATCAGCGCCAGCAGAGTCAGCATGGACTTGTCCAAGGTCTCAGCCATAACATCCTGGCCCACACCTCACTCCATCAAAGACCTCCAATGTTTCCTAGGCTTTGCAAATTTTTATCACCGCTTCATCCAAAGCTTCAGTAATCTGGCAAGCCCGCTAACCTCACTGCTAAAGAAAGGTCCAAGGAGCCTTCATTGGAACCCAGAAGCTGAGGAGGCCTTCAACCATCTCAAGCAAGTGTTCACGACAGCCCCAATACTCCAGCATCCGGATCCTGCTAAACCATTCACCGTAGAGGTAGATGCTTCCGACACCAGAGTAGGGGCTATCCTGTTCCAATGTTTCAGGGAGAAATAAAAGCTACACCCTGTAAGAAGTTAACCCCAGCAGAAAGAAATTATGATGGAGGGAACAGAGAGCTACTTGTGATCAAATTGGCTCTGGAGGAGTGGCGGCACTGGCTTGAGGGATTAACACACTCTTTCACCATTCTCACTGATCATAAGAATCTTGACTACCTCAGGAAAGCCAAGATACTGAACCCTTGTAAGGCCAGGTGAGCTCTATTCTTCACATGATTTGATTTCACCATCTTGTTCCGTCCAGAGTCCAAGAATGTTAAGGCAGATGCCCTATCCAGGGCATTCGGGCCATCCCACCATGAAACTGGTTCTCACCCCATAGTACCACTGCAATGTTTTGTGTAGTCAATCACCTGGGAACTGGACAAAGAAATCAACGCATCTCAACCCCAAACCCTGCCTGTCAACCTCCCACCTGGTCTTCTCTATGTGCCAAAACGTCTCTGCAGTAAACTTATCACCTGAACACGTGTCTCCCACCACAGGACATACAAACAGCCAATGAACCCACCAGATGCTAAGGAACAGGTACTGGTGGGAGAACATGTTGTCTGAAGTCAACCAGTTCGTTGCCTCCTGCTCCGACTGCAGTCAAGCAAAGGTCCCGAGAGCCCCCCCCCCCCAGGCAAACTATGCCCATGATTCCCCAAAGACCATGGTCTCACCTGACTTCATCACGGACCTACCTCCATCTCAAGAAAATCCTACTATAATGGTAACCATAGACAGATTTTTCGAAAGCACTGAAACTCATCCCGCTGCCTGGCATCCCCTCAGCCTTCCAAATTGCGGAACTCTTGTTCCAGAAGGTCTTCTGGTACTATGGTATACCAGAAGATATAGTGAGTGACTGAGGACCTCAATTCATTTCCAAGTTTTGGACAAGCTTCATGGAGAGGTTGGGGTATCTGTGAGCCTCACCTCCAGTTATCACCCACAATTCAATGGTCAAGTAGAGAGAGTGAACCAGGAAATTGGCTGCTTTCTCAGAAAATATTGCAGGCCTAGAAATTCATATATTTTTTCACCAGCCAGCTGGACTAGTTACCTTCCAAAGTAACTAGCCAAACAGAAAATCAACTAGCCAAAATTTGTTCATGTATGAATTTTACTTCTGTCAAAAATAACACAAAAGAGAGTAGTTACCATTGTTCATGACTAATGTGCATTTATTTCAAGACCCGAGTATTTTGATACTGTTGTTAAATACATAAATGAGAACAACACAGAGCGCCATAATATATCAACAAATAATAATATATTGAAAAACTTGGCAACTTGGTGTATGAGTATTGAAAACAAATATACTTACTATCATGACTATAGCACCCAAAATATGTCTAACATGCTTTCTGTACTTAACCATTTATGAGAGAGAAAGCATTAGGAGCTTCATATTGACTAAGAATCAACTTGAAAAAAATTAATTATTACATAAAAATCATATCGCAGCCAAGGCCTACCCTGCTCCCACGTTTGCTTATAAGTCCTTTGTCGTTTCTCCTTCTTGTACGCTTTATCGGCGGCCTTTTTCTCCTCTTCAGACCGAGGTCGCTTTGTCCCTGTCTCTGGCAGTTTCTGTACACCTTTCAGAAAATTCCACATCGCAACGTAGCTTTGGCAGATGTAAATGTAAACAACAACAAAAACACGTGTTTAAATGGCCGATAACGTGATTACCGCGATATTCAACGAGATATTCAACAGTTCATGTTGCTATATAGAGCTGAAGACATCTCATTCTTAGAAGTGAGTGTCATTTAGTTAGTATTTATACTGTGAGAAAGTAAAACTTCTTTCCATCACCAGAAACGTCACATTTCAGTGGTGTAAAAATGTAAATCATATCCACTGATGTTTTTGTTGTTTTACAGAACTACAAGGCCACAGTGAAAAGGTGAGTGATGTGCTTCCTGTCTCTCTCATTCTCTGTGTTTCTGAATCCAAACCCACAGCAACACTGACTCCTGAATGTTTTTGCAGAGCCCAGAGCACACTGCAGCATCCAGAGGAGCTTTCAGGAGCACTGATCCATGTGGCAAAACATCTGGCCAACCTGCAGTTCAGAGTCTGGGAGAAGGTGCAGTACACTGTCCAATACAGTAAGAGTCTTAACTCTGTGTGTGTGTGTGTTGAACATCAATGTTTTTTATACCCCGCCCAAATGAAGTTTGGCAGGGGATATAGAAACGGGTGCTATCCGGCTGTCTGGCTGGTCACGTTTTGGTTTCTGGGCCATATCTTTAAAACTACTTCATGAAACTTTGTATACATATCAAGCAACATGTGAACTGGTGCCTTTTGCTATTTTGGATTTTTGAAAAAAAAAAAGTATATTTCAAATTTGTTCATAAAAAATAGATTTTGACTTAGTTTCTAAGAGCAATGTTAATTTCCGGAGCATATACCCAAAACTATTCATGATATGGATTTGAAACTTGGTATACATGTTAACAAGGTGATGTACAGTGTCTTGCAAAAGTATTCATCCCCCTTGGTGTTTGTCCTGTTTTGTCACATTACAAGCTGGAATTAAAATGGGTTTTTGGAGGGTTAGCATCATTTGATTTACACAACACGCCTACCACTTTAAAGGTGAAAATTGTTTTATTGTGACCCAAACAATAAGATGAAAAAAACAGAAATCTGGAGTGTACATGTATTCACCTCCCAAATCATTATTTTATAGAGCCACCTTTTGCTGCAATTACAGCTGCAAGTCTCTTGGGGTATGTCTCTACGAGCTTAGCACATCTAGCCACTGGGATTTTTGCCTATTCCTCAAGGCAAAACTGCTCCAACTCCTTCAAGTTAGATGGGTTGCGTTGGTGTACAGCAATCTTCAAGTTATGCCACAGACTCTCAATTAGATTGAGGTCTGGGCTTTGATGAGGCCATTCCAAGACATTTAAATGTTTCCCTTTAAACCACTCCCGTGTAGCTTTAGCAGTATGTTTTGGGTCATTGTCCTGCTGGAACAGGACAATGTCCCAGTCTCAAACCTCTGGCTGACTCAAGCAGGTTTTACTCCAGAATTGCCCTGTATTTAGTGCCATCCATCTTTCCTTCCGTCCTGAACAACTTTCTTGTCCCTGCAGCAAGGGCGTAGGTTTGCATATGGACCATAGGGACATGTCACAACCAATATTTTAGGATGGCAAAATAGTCCCTACCAATATTTAGCATTTTATTTTTATATAACAAAATATGAATTTATTCACATATTTTTTGCGAACTCAATAGTAGGTTATAATCTTAGTCACTAGTTTTTTCGACGTGCCAGAGTGACAGGGTTATCCATGCTGCAATTTCATTGGCTGAAACAGAGAGTCTGCAGGCTCACGTTCTCCTCACATGGACGTAAACAAAGTGCTTCTAGTGGTGGTAACGATGAAGAGACCACAGGCCCGTGTGTTGTGCTGATAACGCAAGTTGTCTGTGATAGCCTGCTACTGTATGTCTTCAGAAAAGTGTACAACTTAACATTACTGTTACCTTGGTATTCAAACTCGTTTTGTCCGATTATCTGCTTTGTAGATAACCTAGACAATGCCACCAAAAAAGAAAAAAAGATATATACGGAGCTATTTCAACACACAGAGAGTAAGTGGTGCCCAGAACAGGTTGACGTTATTTAGCTATAGCCTACAGTGCGACGCAAACCTATCATTGCAAATGTTATAGGCTAGGCTACCACCAGTCTTTCTACTGTGGAAAATTGTGAGACTCCTAACGTAGCCTACATATTAATGACAAGGGGTAATAATATTAACCATGCAATTCATGCCAAAATGCTAACCATCTCCCGTTTTGCTGTAGAAATTGGTAGGCTAAAGCTAGTGTAGCCTGTTACTAAGGCTACTATTAAAGCTGACACTATGAAAGCTAATTAATGAATCATTTGTGTACAGGAAAGACAGCATAAGGCTGATGCAAACCTAGAACAGGTTAATGAGGAATCAGTGCTTGAGGTGAGGATGTCATCATGTCATATTAATATAGTCATGTCAAGTCATGCCATAATTTCGGTTGTTTTATTAGTAGCTTAGGCCAAATACATTTGCATGATAAAAGGTGTATTCCTACTAATGTTAGGTTTCTGGTTAATTTTCATTAACACATTATTTGATCACATAGGAAACTCAGAAATCCAGTATAAAGGATCAAGAGCAGGTTGAGAGAGAAGAAGCTGGAGGGCTTCAGGTGAGGTCTGAATATTAAGGCATTTAGAAGCATCAAAGGATTAGCAATGAAACAGAAGGATCTTTGGAAAATTAGGACTATGTGTTTTGGTTGTGATTGTATTTTGAATAGGCTAGCAGAAAATGTCAGCTTATTTCCTTAATATTTCAAATTGATGTGAAATAAATGTAGGTGTAATACATAGAACTATGTATCCCAAGATAGGTCTGCAATTTATTCAGTATATATATTTTTTAACATATAGGATGTTCAGACATCCTGTGAAGATACTATAGGACAGGTAGAGTCAGAAGTGGCTGAAACTGCAGGGCTCCAGGTGAGATTTTGATTCTGTGATGGGAGATGCTATGAATTACAAGCAAATTATTTTAGTCAATCTACTTCGTTGTTAGTGTTACTCTTTATAAAATCTTGCTACTGTGAATACAGACCAGGTTAAGTTTTATTTGCTCTCTAGGAGACAGTCAGTGTGAGTGACAGTGACTCTCAAGCAAGTCAGTGTAGCAGTGTCCTGGACATGGGGAGTAAACCATATCAGCCTGATCCAAAATTCATTGCAGTACAGCAACTGCCAAACAAGAAGCTATGGTTTCAGGCAAAGTGGTATAATCGCTATCCATGGCTGCATTATAGTCCCACACTACAAAAAGTTCTTTGTTTTGAGTGTGTCAAGGCATTCACAATCAAAAAGACCACTCTGGAAAAAAAGAATGACCCTGCATTTTGCTTAAATGGTTTTGGTAACTGGAAAAATGCCACTGACAGCTTTAATCACCATCAAGCAAGTAAAGCACACCATCATGCTGTCACTGTCAATGCACTGGAACAGACTCCAGTTCATACCCAGTTATCAAGTGCAGTGACCAAAACACAGGAGGAGGCAAGGCACTGTCTTACAGAAATCATAGGATGTGTGAGGTATCTTGCAAGGCAGGGACTTGCTTTTTGAGGACATGATGTGAATCAAGGGAATTTGTACCATCTTCTCAAATTTAAGGCAAAAGATGACCTGATTCTGACCTCTTGGCTTAATCGTTGCCGTGATTGCCAGTCCACAGTGCCAAAATGAATACTTAACTTTGTTTGGCAACACAATTGTGAGAGAAATTGCCTCAACAATCAGGTCCCTCCCAGTAGTTCAGTTTTGGATTATAATGGATGGCACTCAGGATATACAGGGCAAAGAGCAGGTTTCAATATGCTTAAGGTATGTGGAGAAAGACCTAATCCCACAGGAAGTATTTGTTGGATTATATGAGATACCAGGGACAACTGGTGAGCAAATGGCCATGGTAGCGCTTGATGTGCTGCTGAGACTATACCGTCCTATCTCAGGCTTGCGAGGTCAAACTTATGATGGAGCAGCCAATATGGCAGGAAGGTTCTCTGGGGCACAGGCATTGCTTAAGAAGAAACAGCCACTTGCTTTGTATGTGCACTGTGGAGCACACTGTGTAAATCTTATTACACAGTGTGCATGCAGTGCCTCTCCCTTGCTACGTGATGCATTACAGTGGGTCCATGAACTTGGAACACTGAGCAACCAGTCAGGGAAGTTCAAAGGGATATTGGCTGATCAGACATTGTCAGAAGGGCATACCAGAACTGTAAAACCTCTGTGTCCAACTAGGTGGACTGTACGTGGTCAAGCTGTTCAAATAGTACTTAGTCAGTATGAGGCTGTCTTGACCAGTCTGGAGAAAATGGCTGCAGTTAGTTCTGACACCGGCACTAGGGCCAATGGTCTCCTAGAACACTTTCAGAAGGGCAAGACAGTTCTTGGACTGCTTCTAGCCACAGAGGTGCTCGGAGAGCTAGAGTGTTTAAGCAGGTCTCTGCAAAACCGCTCCCAAACAATTGGAGGTATGCAGACTGCTGTTGGCTATGTAAGCTCAACTCTTCAAGACAAAAGGAGTGAGGATAAGTTTACAGAGCTGTTTGAGAAGGCAGTGTTAATGGTTGATACTCTGGGAATTGAACCAATTGAAATCCCTCACCAAAGAAAACCCCCCAAAAGATTTACTGGTGGGGCTAGTCACCATAAGTCAGAGACACCAGAGGAATACTACAGAATTGAATTTTTCAAAGGTGTTAGACAGTTTGGACATTCAATTTAAGGATTGATTTAACCAACCAGACATAGAGAAACTCAAGCAAGTTGAGAATGTGCTCCTCACAGGGAAAATGAGTGATGTGATTGGAGAGTATCCAGAGATGGATAGGGAGAATTTGACTCACTCAAAGCATACATTCATGTCAACTGGAGAAGCTGCAGATATCCTGAGAGGGATGCATAGTGAAGTAAGAGGCTTGTTTGATGAGGTTGAAAAGCTTGTTAAGCTTTTGTTGGTTGTCCCTGTGGCTTCAGCTGAAGCTGAATGAAGCTTTAGTGCACTGAAAAGGCTAAAAAAATGGTTAAGATCTACCATGACACAGCAGCGCCTTAACAATGTAAGTGTATGCCATGTGCATCAAACGGAACTTGACCTGATAGATCTTGAAGATCTAGGCCAACAGTATGGGTCTGTGAATGACAGATGGAGGCATCTGTTTGGAATGTTTGAATGTAATTATGTATAGAATAGATTATTCATTTCGGGTGCAATTTTGTTTTATCAGCTCAATATGTCACTATTTGTTTGTTCAACTGTACTCAAATTTTACGTACCATTTGCAGTGTTTGTCATTACAAATAGTAAATTAAGCGTTTACATTTTTCAGCATTATGTCGTCATATCATATGTATTATCCTCTACTTGTGCATGTAATAGTATGGGTGGTTAAGTAAGTAGTTCGGCAGAGGATTGGTGTTGGGGGGGGGGATTGGTATTGTCCCTACCAAAGCTGAGACCAAACCTACACCCTTGCCCTGCAGATGAAAAATATCCCCACAGCATGATGCTGCCACCACCATGCTTCACTGTAGGATTGGTGTTCTCAGGGTGTTTGGTTTGAGCCACACATGGCATTTCTCATGATGGCCAAAAAGATAAATTTTAGTCTCCTTTGACCAGAGAATCTTCTTCCATGTGTCTGGGGAGTCTGTCACATGCTGTTGGGCAAACTCCAAACGTGTTTTCTTAAGCAATGACTTTTTCTGGCCACTCTTCCATAAAGCCCCGCTCTGTGGAGTGTACAGCTTAAAGTGGGCCTATGGACAGATATTCCCATCTCCGCTGTGGATCTTTGCAGCTCCTTCAGTGTTATTTTTGGTGTCTTCGTTGCATCTCTGATTAATGCCCTCCTTGCCCGGTCTGTGAGTTTTGGTGGGTGGTCTTCTCTTGTCAGGTTTGTAATGGTGACATATTCTTTCCATTTTGCTATAATGGATTTAATGGTGCTCCGTGGGATATTTGAAGTTTAGGATATTTTTTATGACCCAACCCTGATCCATACTTCTCCACAACTTTGCCTCTGACCTGTTTGGAGGCTCCTTGGTTTTCATGTTGCTTGCTTAGTAGTGTTGCAGAGTCAGGGTCCTTCCAGAACAGGTTGATTTATACAGACATCATGTGACAGATCATGTGACACTTTGATTGCACACAGGTGGATCTTAATCAACTAATTATGTGACTTATGAAGTGAATTGGTTGGACCGGCTCTTATTTAGGGGTTTCATACAAATGGGGTGAATACCTATGCACACTCCAGATTTCTGTTTTTTCATCTTAATTAGTGTTTGTGTCACAATAAAACAACAATGTTCACTTTTAAAGTGGGAGGCATACTGTGTAAATCAAATGGTGCAAACCCCTCAAAAATCCATTTTACTTCCAGCTTGTAATGCGACAAAACAGTACAAACACCAAGGGGGATGAATACTTTTGCAAGACAATGTAGACGTGCCTTTTCATACTAAGAAATTTGGGAAATTTAAATTTTTCATGTTTCCATGGAAACAATTTCAGACTGTCTTTGGGGTACGTTTTGTTTCCGGAGCAGAACTTGAAAACTATGAGTGGTATGGTCTTGAAAGTTGGTATATGTGTTGACTAAGTCATGTATATGTGCCTTTTGATTCTAAGAACTGTGAGAAATTTTAATTTTTAGCTCACCTGTACCAAAGAGTGTGTGTGTGTGTGTGTGTGTGTGTGTGTGTGTGTGTGTTTTCAGCACCTGTAACTCTGGACCCCAACACTGCTTATCCTGGACTCATTGTATCTGATGATCTGAAAAGTGTGAGATGCAGTGGTGAGAAACAGAAACTTCCTGGTAATCCAGAAAGATTTGATAAATATCGGTGTATCCTGGGATCTGAGGGCTTTAACTCAGGGACACACTGCTGGGATGTGGAACTTGGAGACTGTACACAGTGGAGTGTGGGTGTGATGACAGAATCTGCTCAGAGGAAGGGGGATATCACCTCCAGAAGTGGAATCTGGCGTGTGGGGTATTATGATGGTACATATTTTGCAGTTTCTACACCACATCCATTCACTCACCTCTCAGTAGCACAGAAACTCCAGAGGATCAGAGTGAAGCTGGACTGGGACAGAGGAAAACTGTCATTCTCCGACCCTCTCACTAACACACACTTATATGCTTTCACACACACATTTACTGATAAATTACTGCCAATCCTGCATGTTAATCATAAAGAATCTCCTCTAAAGATCCTTCCATTTCAGTGCTCTGTAAGAGTGAACCAGATCAGTTAGAGCTCATATTGTTTTCTTCCAGTTCATTCATAAAATTCTGCAGATTAAAAGATTAGTGTTCTTTGTGTCAGTCTCCCCCCCCCCCCCTTTTGAAACCCTGAAGCACACACTGTGATTTTTTTTAAGTGAATCAACTCAAAATATTGACAGAATATCTTAATGAATTAACTCAAATAATAAGATATCTTAAAATATATTATTATGATAGATTTTGAAAGCACAAGGAAGTCAAAATAATAAGTGAAATAATGACACACTGTCTTGAAATAACAAGGTATTAACTCAGAATCATGACTTAGCATTTAATTAAAATCACAAGACTATTTAAATGCAGAATGAGCTGAAAATATTTTTTATTTTGATGTTTTAAAAAAGTAAATAAACTGAGAATTTGTTTCTCAGTTTATTCTCAGTAAATATGTCTTTACTCTATTTGTACTTGTTTGCATTTGCTGTTAATCTTGGATGAAGTAAGTGTGTGTGTGTGTGTGTGTGTGTGTGTGTGTGTGTGTGTGTGTGTGTGTGTGTGTGTGTGTGTGTGTGTGTGTGTGTGTGTGTGAGAAACTGTGCAGTGGAGGAGAATTCAAGCTCTAAGTTTCCCTCCACCAGCAGTTTGTGGTTTTGTAAAGATCAGATGGATTTGTATGTTAATGCTGCATTAGGTGATGATTCACAAGTTCAAATCAATTCTGAGTGAAATAAATTTATTTTGTTCATTCTGATATTAAACATTGTTAATCTGCATAATGGGACAATTAAAATATGCACAAATAAATATATCTGTAATCTGTGTAATGTTTTTATTAACAGTTAAAATGTTCATGATGTGCACCAGGGCCGGCTCTAGGTCTTTGGCTGCCCTAGGCGAGATTGAGTTTTGGCGCCCCCCCCCAAGAAAAAAAACCCTCTAATAACATCTAAATAACACTTTAATCTAATCACTCTTTTCTATTACTATTAAACAATGTATGGTGCATGGACAATAAACAAGAAGTAATTTTTATCTTTTTCATTATTGTTATTATTATCTATTCACAAAGTGTCACAAAGTAAAATGACCACACAAATTCAATACATATCTCCATATAATGGGCAAAAACTCTTCTGCACCCTGTTCAAAGTGTAGTGCATGGACAATAAACAAGAAATTATTTTTAGTTTCTTTTTTGCTCTTAAAAGTTAAGTCATCTCTGAAGAATTAACAAATTAAATGAATAAAAAATTCTACAATTCTAAATTGTGCAAACTTAAGCACCCTGTTAGGACATCAATGGGCTGTATTTTCAAACAAAAGTGCTATTATGGGTACTTTGTTATTGAAGTCTATTGCTGTTTGCATCTAGTTAGCTAGGCAGACATTGATTCAGGCGTCTAAAATATTAATTTGCCACTATAATGGTTGATATGAGAGATTAGATCAGACTTACCTCTATACTTGGCTCTATTTGTTTCTTCCTGTAGCCTTCGTTTGCGCCCTTGCGCACCCGAGAGTTTGGATTTCTTTATTTAAGCACTTGTAGTCTGGGCTACTTTTTGCAGTGAATAGCCATTCTCATTCCCCGATGAACACCGCTCCCCCTGCCCCCCTTATAACCTATCATTGTGCATTTTTAGTAGGCATAAGGAAATCACCGACCACTACTGCGTAGGCTACACTTGTTTTTCAACCTTTTTGAGCCAGGGCGCACTTTTTTCAATGAAAAAATCTCAAGGCATATCACCAATAGAAAATGTTGACTGAAACTAAAACGCTGTTGCCAATATTTACAATATACAGTCATTCTATAATTTTCCACGGTACACTTGGTGATCTCTCATGGCACACTAGTGTTCCGCGGTACTAGAGTTCGGCAGCACAGTGGTTGAAAACACTGTACACCACTGATGCACTTGGTAACATCTCCATTCAATAACTCCATCCCTCCTTTTTGGTGGGGTTTTGGTCGCCCTTGGCGCCCCTGGGCACACTTTGCGCTCTAGGCAATTGGCCAAAACAGAGAATAGCTGCAGATGCGCACTTGCGCGCCCGAAGACACACAGGGTGCATTTCATGATAATAACCAGCTTACTGTACATTATCGCTCACTCATTTACATGAACATAATGATCTTTGGCCTAAACCAGGGATGGGCAACTTCCATGATAAAGAGGGCCAATTTTTTTCACCACTATCATCGGAGGGCCACATGACCACACAATTCAAATAATTGGATATGAAAGAAGCTACAATATGATTCTCAATAAGAACACATTTTATATGTATTTATATCTGTATGTTTATTGCACCAACATACAACTATTTTCTGCATAGAAATGCATTTTAACATGTCCTTGATAAGCAACAAAGACAAAACATTTGCTTAAAAAAAACAAAGTGCAAAAAGTCCAGTGCAGGGGCATTAGAAGCATTTGTAATGTGTGTGTGTGT
Organism: Neoarius graeffei; assembly: GCF_027579695.1. Lineage (NCBI taxonomy): Eukaryota > Metazoa > Chordata > Actinopteri > Siluriformes > Ariidae > Neoarius > Neoarius graeffei. Next base: position 29,694,203 of record NC_083577.1, read on the forward strand.
GTGGGGGGGGGGGGGGGGGGCACACACTGGCAGGGGGTCCTCACACATCACATCACATTATCTCTAGCCGCTTTATCCTTCTACAGGGTCGCAGGCAAGCTGGAGCCTATCCCAGCTGACTACGGGCGAAAGGCGGGGTACACCCTGGACAAGTCGCCAGGTCATCACAGGGCTGACACATAGACACAGACAACCATTCACACTCACATTCACACCTACGGTCAATTTAGAGTCACCAGTTAACCTAACCTGCATGTCTTTGGACTGTGGGGGAAACCGGAGCACCCGGAGGAAACCCACGCGGACACGGGGAGAACATGCAAACTCCGCACAGAAAGGCCCTCGCCGGCCCCGGGGCTCGAACCCAGGACCTTCTTGCTGTGAGGCGACAGCGCTAACCACTACACCACCGTGCCGCCGGCAGGGGGTCCTGCCCCAGAAAATTTTTAATTAATTAGATGCCATTTCCTGCATTCTGGTGTATTTTTAACAGGTTATTAAACACCTAATTTTGCCTACAAAAGTCACTTAATTCAATGACTATTTTAGAGACTCAACAATAAGTCCTCATTCAACTAGTCCACATATTCATCAGCCTGTTTTTAAACCCACTGCTCTGCCTAAGATAATGAGATGAATGTGACAATTTATCACCAGCAATGACTTTATGGGTGCATTTTACTTTTTATTTTGTGCTTCCTTTTTTATTTAGTTTTAAATGTAACACAACATGCCACTGTGCCAAGCAATAGTGACACTCAACTGTATGTTTAAAAATAAGAATATTCATAATTTCACACAATGAACAGGCATGACATGGCATCATGCAAACTTCATAACAAAAAATCACACTGTGTCAAGCAACTGTGACACATAAAAAATAACTTCACACAATGAACAGGTGCAATTTTGTTCACCACCAACAGTGACTTTACTGGGTGCGTTTTACTTTTTTCCGATTTAGTGATACTCATAACAAAAATGACATGGCATCATGCAGTCTTCTTAACACAAAATCACACTGTGTCAAGCAACGACACATAAAAGAGAACTTCACACAATGAGCAAGTGCAGTTTTGTCAACCTACATGCAATGGTGGTACTACGGTAACATTTACAGATCAGTATAACAAATAGATTTATAGATATAACTCCTTCTTACATTGGTGCCACCACAATTTCTACCACTTCATAACTTTTATCCCCCTTTCCTTCACAATCCACCTGGAATAACATCCATCTCTCTCCATCGCTTTCCTTTCTACTATTCCTTCCCATACACTGACTTCCCATGTTACTTTCCAGAAAACTAGCAAAGACCAGACAAAACAAGTTCTTCAAATCACAACAGGGAATCAGTAAATATCATCAGAGCAGACTTGACCTCATTCTTGGCATTACAGTAAGGCAGGCCTACTGGGTTTGAATTAAATGATAGCTAACATTAAGCTAGCTGATACATCTCCTAACATTGACTAGCCAGCTAACTGCACTAACATTTCCACTGGGACAAAAAACCCTGTCCTGTGGGGAAATTCTGACTTTGCTTTGTAAAGAATGCCCTTATGTCCATTGTGTCTGGGGAGGAGCAAATACTGCAAACAATTCATCATCAACCAAGAATACCCCATTAGGCTAAGCTTATTTCATTGTTTAGTTGAACATTAATTTAACGTGGCCTAGGGTTAATTTTGAGAGCAGATAACAAAAGAATAAGGTTTCAGCAAAAGCTAGACATTGTGAGGTGGCAATGTGGCTGACGTCACCTCCTCCACTCTCGAGCAGCTGCACCAACATGTCTCTGGTCGCACTGAGATTCGCTTACGCGCGGTGAGTTGTTGTAGGGAACGCCCGGAAAACCCGGAGTGGATTTTCAGTGGTCTGTGTATTCTCTTATCGATCAAGTGGAATGGATTCTTTCACGAAGCAATAGAAACGGCGCTGGGTGAACTCATATTTTATGTTAAGTGGGGGGGTCCAAACAAAGAGTTATGAAATGTGAGGGGGACACGTCCCCTTCACATTCAATGGTGGTGACGCCCATGACCTCAACTGTGTGTTTCTGTACTGTTTTTGAGTCTTTGTTGATGTCCCTGGGAGGTTCAGTTTGTACCCAAACAGAGTTCGTATCAGTGTTGTTAACTCCTTTCAGTGCAGCTACAGAGCGCTTATCAGAGAGTGTACCCAAGGTCGGCATGGAATGGTGGACAGAGTATTGATAATGGTCTGCCAAGACTTTGGCACCAGTCCAGCTGAGTTCTGTGCTATTTGGGCTGAAAAAGGCTTTGCGTTTCCAGAAAAGGTTGAAGTTGTCAATAAAATTAATGCCAGAGGAAAAACATGTCTTTGCAAGCCAGGTGTTGAGACTGAGCAGTCGAGAAAACCCGTAATTGCCGATCACAGATCCTGGTAACGGACCACTGATAAAAAAAGACATTCCAAGTCCGTTTAGGGCAGAAAAAAGGTATTTGAAAGATTTCCTCACAGTGAGCTGTTCCCTGAAAACATAATTTGCTCCAACATGCACAATAATGTGTTTAATTGATTTGTAGTTTGACAGCATTTTTGAAATGTTGTCTGTAGTCTCTGAGATGGAAGTGTGAGGAAAACAGCACACAACCATGGACTCTCCTCCAATATTTTCCACAGTGAAATCACCCACAACAAGGGTTGTAGGATTAACAGGGCCCTGTACTACGAAGCGGGTTTTCTGGCTTACCAGGGTAACTTCGAGAGTAACTTGATCACGTGCAGCGTAACTTCCCGATTAACCCATACTACGAAAGTTGGCTATGTTCAAACCAAGGTATGCTGCCATGGCAATTTACGCTGCATCTCAAACCTGCTCGTCTCAGGTTATGTTCTTGGTTAACCCGAGGTTTCCGATTAACCACACCCTTTTTAAACACCACCTCTCCACCGACATTTCCTCTAGAGACAATGCCAGCGTACCTGGATGACCCGTGCGATATCGGAGCGCAGATTAGAGATGGGATTTATGGCTCTTTGGTGGGATCCGCATCTTTGTGATCCGTTCTTTGAAAAGAGCCGTTCAAAAGACTGGCTCATTTGGCTCTTTTTAAATATTTATTCAGTTTTAAGAAGACAGTGTCTAAAGAAGCCAGATCCCTCTGCTTAGACAGTGACATCAATATTTCTGGACATACCTTTTATATAAAGCAACCTAGACTTACATTATTGTAACCCCTAAACGCTCATAAATAACCATTAAAAAACAATGAGGGCTTCAATGAATGTCCATGCAGAACGGCTTTTCTGTAAAAAAAAAAAAAAAGAACCCACTCAAGAACATAGTTATCAAGAACGCAAGAATATTTTATAGAAAAACACTTGTTTTACAAAAATATTTAAGTCTGAGATACAAAATAGATACAACTACAATAAATATAACACAAGAACTAGTTATCACACAAGAACATTTTAATAGAAAAAAACAAACTTTCTATATTAAAAATATTGAAATTGTAACAAAAATAGATACAACTAAACAGTCAGATAAATAGATAAAGTTATAACAAGAACACAAGATTATTTTAATAGGAAAAAACAAACTATTAATGCAAAAAATATATTATTAGAAAAATAGATACAACTAGACAAACAGATAAATAAATAAAATACACAAAAATAGAACAAACAAAATGACGATAGAATAAATTAAATGAACGTCCGTGCAAAGTAGTTTTCCCACAATATTATCATTAATATCACACAACAACATTATAAACTATATACAAAACAATTTGAACTATTAGGCAAACAGATACAACTTGAATAAATAAAAGGCAAATGAATGCTTGCTTGCACGCGCACACACACACCATTATGAATGATGTTTTTATACTTCATTTTCACCTGTTGCCAGGTGCGTTTGGCACTGCTGTTGCCTCTGAAATGTTCACAGGACATACACCAACTTAGGCTACGTTTACATTAGACCGTATCTGTCTCGTTTTCTTCGCGGATGCACTGTCCGTTTACATTAAACCGCCTGGAAACGGGAATCCGCCAGCGTCCACGTATTCAATCTAGATCGTGTCAGCTCCGGTGCTGTGTAAACATTCAGAATACACGGATACGCTGTGCTGAGCTCTAGCTGGCGTCTCATTGGACAACGTCACTGTGACATCCACCTTCCTGCTGGCGTTGGTCATGTGACGCGACTGCTGAAAAACGGCGCGGACTTCCGCCTTGTATCACCTTTCATTAAAGAGTATAAAAGTATGAAAATACTGCAAATACTGATGCAAATACTGCCCATTGTGTAGTTATGATTGTCTTTAGGCTTGCCATCCTTCCACTTGCAAGTAGTAAGTGATATGCGCTTGGGATCACACACACAGCGGCTCAGTCCCGAATCGTGGCTTGTGCACTTCACTCGCGCGCTCTGTGAGCTGTGCAGGGCCGGAGTGCGCACCCTCCAGAGGGCACTCGCTGTTCAGGGCGGAGTGATTTGGAGCGCAGGATGCCTGCTGAGCCGAGCGTATCCGTGCATTGCCGTTGCTATGTGCACGCAAATCGTGTATTGGTGTTGCTGTGTGCACACTAATCGTTTTAAAAACGTTAATCGGATGATCCGCTGATACGGTCTAATGTAAACATGGGCTTTGTCAAAGGGACTGAACAGTCAGTCATCCTAATTCATGTGACTCTGTGCACATATCAGCTTAAGTAGGCTACTCCATGAATTTACCATACCAAATTTTATTCAGGATTTTTCGGACATTAAACAAGCTATATATGACTGGGGCCACGTCGAAGGACCATTTTCTGTGACTTGTGATTGATCATGAAGCTTTCTCTCATCCTATACTTCTGTTCTGGAACATGTAGAAGGGAGAATGTACTTGCGCATTTACCCGATCGGCAATTCGTTGCCAACATGCTTGCCGCTCCTTATTGGCAGCCGCTGTGTTAGATTTTGCTCTTAATGTTGTTTTGAACTCCTCGTAGCTTTGCATTATGACAGAGCATTCTTCCTCCGTGAAGTATGGCGACCGTGCCATTGTGAACAGTGGTGATTTGCGCTGATAACCTCCCCTTTAATGTGAACGCGCATTAACCCTGATTAGGTTAACACAGGTTCAACAAATCAACTTCATAACTAGCGTCGTAGTACCGTTTAACCCCAAACAAGATAACCAGGTTTTGTCAACCCCGGTTTAGCGGGGGAACCCTGGGTTACTTCCGAGTAGGTTAACCTCCGTTCGTAGTACAGGGCCCAGGTGTTGGCAGCTGCTTTCTACCTCTACTGCGAGCTTTATTTTTGTTATTCAAATTCTGCCACTTTCTAGGAACTACTGGTTCCATGTCTGTAAGGCACTGAAATCTGTTCTGGAGTGTAATGGGCTGTGTATGTCTGTAGTTTTCAGCCCGGTGGTATTCATAGACTGTAGGTCTGACGGCATCAGACCGCAATGGAGTTGAAGTTAATGCCCTTTTGTTTTTGGGTCTAGCACCTTGTCTTTTCCAGCAATCAGTACTCACATTTTGCTTTGTGAAGTCAACCGATTCATCCAAATTCCCATCATTCAGATGCTGAACATTCCCCGCATTCCCCTTTGCGGTATCGGCTGCTGGACTCCCTTCAATCCTTAATAGACGGGCATCAATCATAGATTCCAGGCTAGAAATTCTTTTTTCAAGCTCAGTCCATTTGTTACTAGAGTTCCTTGGTTTCCCCATTTTACAATAATCCAGTCTTCTGTGTCAGTTGCTTTGTCTAACTTCTAGGTTATCTTGTATAAATGGGAGAAAACATCTGTCCTTCCTTGCTAAACTTGTTGAATGTAAGTAAAAAGAAAGCAAATAAGAAAAAATAGAGAAATAGTGAAAAAAAGCGGAAAAGAGGAGTTCAAGCAGGAGCAAAGCAAAAAGCGTCCTACTCGCTTGAGTAGGAGGACCCATACACACCGCCTAGTGGTCAGTGTTAGTAATTACCAGTCACCGCCTAGTGGTCAGTGTTAGTAATTACCAGTCATACACACCGCCTAGTGGCCAGTTAGTAATTACCAGTCATATACACCGCCTAGTGGTCAGTGTTAGTAATTACCAGTCATACACACCGCCTAGTGGCCAGTGCTAGTAATTACCAGTCATACACACCGCCTAGTGGCCAGTGCTAGTAATTACCAGTCTCACACACACCACTGAGTGCATACCTGCCATCATTGTGCATTTTGTTGCAGACATATGAAAACTCTCCATGTACACACACACACTGCAGACACAGGAAAGCTAAGATGACTTACAGTAAGATTACAGCGTGAGATAGAGATAAGGAGGAGACATGTATAGTTATAAATGTACATTTTCACACCACAGAAACACACACACACACACACACACACACACACACACACACACACACACACACACTTACAGTCTTTGTCTATCTCTCATCCATCAAGCAGTCATGGCATTTGCAACATGCACATCACCTTTGAACATTTGATGAATATATGACATGTGACTGTTTTGTTGGGTGGCGGAACGTCCTGGGTTGCGGAACCACACGTGCGAGGGCCCGTCAAGGCCGCTTGCGGCTTTATTTCTTTTTATATTTGTATATGTAAATACTTAATTTAATTTATCGAGAAATTTTTTCTCTATTTTTGATTCTCTGTTTATCCTGTAATGATGCGGCTGGAATCTTAATTTCCCTGAGGGAACCCTCCCAAAGGGATCAATAAAGTTCTAATCTAATCTAATCTAATCTAATCTAATCTAATCTAATCTCACTCTACCCAGTGGAGAATGAGCGTTGAATATGGTTTACGATGTTGCATGGTTGTCAAGACAACATGTTTTGGGTAAACTGACATTTTTCTATCGCTGTACCAGCATTGTGTGTTGATACAGTTCATGTTGCTATATAGAGCTGAAGACATCTCATTCTTAGAAGTGAGTGTCATTTAGTCAGTATTTATACTGTGAGAAAGTAAAACGTCTTTCCATCATCAGAAACGTCACATTTCAGTGGTGTAAAAATGTAAATCATATCCACTGATGTTTGCTTTGTTGTTTTACAGAACTACAAGGCCACAGTGAAAAGGTGAGTGATGTACTTCCTGTCTCTCTCATTCTCTGTGTTTCTGAATCCAAACCCACAGCAACACTGACTCCTGAATGTTTTTGCAGAGCCCAGAGCACACTGCAGCATCCAGAGGAGCTTTCAGGAGCACTGATCCATGTGGCAAAACATCTGGCCAACCTGCAGTTCAGTGTCTGGGAGAAGATGCAGTACACCGTCCAATACAGTAAGACTCTTAACTCTTTGTGTGTGTGTGTGTGTGTGTGTGTATTGAGCATGAATAGTTTTTTTTTTACCCCGCCCAAATGAAATTTGGTGGGGGATACAGAAACGGGTTCTGTCTGTCCGGTCACGTTTTCATTTCTGGGCCATATCTTTAAAACTACTGAAGATATCTTCATGAAACTTTGTATAAATATCAAGCAACATGTGAACTAGTGCCTTTTGCCAGGTTGGATTTTTGATAAAGAGTATTTTTCAAATTTTTACATAAAAAAAATAGATTTTGATTTAGTTTCTAAGAACAACGTTCCTTTCTGGAGCATATATCCAAAACTATTCAGGATACGGATTTGAAACTTGGTATACATGTTAACAAAGTGATGTAGATGTACCTTTTGATACTAAGAAATTTGAGAAATTTTAATTTTGCATGTTTCCATGGAAACAATTTCAGACCTAGTCTTCGGGGTAGGTTTTGTTTCTGGAGCAGAACTTGAAAACTATGAGTGTTATGGTCTTGAAAGTTGGTATATGTGTTGATTAAGTAATGTACATGTGTCTTTTGATACTAGGAAATGTGAGAAATTTTAATTTTTAGCTCACCTGGACCAAAGTGTGCATGTGTGTATTTTCAGCACCTGTAACTCTGGACCCCAACACTGTTCATCCTGGACTCATTGTATCTGATGATCTGAAAAGTGTGAGACGCAATGATGAGAAACAGAAACTTCCTGATAATCCAGAGAGATTTGGTGATAAATATCTGTTTATCCCAGGATCTGAGGGCTTTAACTCAGGGACACACTACTGGGATGTGGAAGTTGGAGACTGTACACGGTGGATTGGGGGTGTGATGACAGAATCTGCTCAGAGGAAGGGGGAGATCATTTCCAGAAGTGGAATCTGGTGTGTGTGTGTGTGTGGTATTATGATGGTAAATATTTCGCAGGTCCTACCCGGTACATCACATCCAGTCACTCATCTCTCAGTAGCACAGAAACTCCAAAGGATCAGAGTGAAGCTGGACTGGGACAGACGAAAACTGTCATTCTCCGACCCTCTCACTAACACACATTTACACACTTTCTCACACACATTGACTGATAAATTACTGCCATTCCTATATGTTAATGGTTCCCTAAAGATCCTCCAAATTAAAATATGAAAGATTTTGAAATTATGAGAAAGTCAAAATAAGAAGTGAAAATGGCACACTGTCTTGAAATAACAAGGTATTCACTCAAAATTTGAACATAGCATTTCATTAAAATCACAAAAGCATGTTTAAATGCAGAATGAGCTTGTCAGAGTGCAGGCACTTCCGGATGTATGTGCAGAAGAGAGTGGGATGCAAACAGTAAACAAAGCCAAGATGAGAGACTGAAATTGGGGTAGGTAAACTAGCATGGGTCGGGCGATCGGCAAACAACGCGGTAGAGGAAAGAAATCCTGACAAACCAAGGCACTACATTTATGTCATGCACACTATGTGAACTATATGGGTTATTGGGGATTAAGTCTCTCCGCACCAGTGTCTGCCACTCACAAATGAATGGCTTAATGTAACAATTTAATCAAACACTCAAAAAAATAATCTGGAAATTTGTAAGGGAGGATGCACGTAATTGGGATAAATGGCTCGAGCCCCTGTTATTTGCAGTATGAGAGGTCCCGTAAGCCTCCAGTGGTTTTTCACTGTTTGAATTATGATATAGGCATAAGCCGCATGGCATTATGGACATGCTACAGGAAAACTGGGAGGAGGGTCCTTCGCCTAGCAAGAATGAAATTCAATACGTTCTTGATCTGTGCACAAAACTCCACACACTCACGCACCTAACCCAGGAGAATTTATGGCAGGCACAAAAACGTCAAATCCGGCTGTATGACAGGGGCACGCGCCCACACCGGGAGACAAAGTGCTCATATTATTGCCCACCTCAAGCTCCAAATTAATTGCCAAGTGGCAAGGGCCCTTTGAGATCACACAGCGAGCCGGGGATGTCAACTATGAGGTGAGGCGAATGGATAGGGATGGGGCATTGCAAATTTACCACCTCAACCTGTTAAAACATTGGAATGAGGAGGTCCCCGTGGCGTTGGTGTCGGTAGTCTCAGAGAAGGTGGAGCTGGGGCTGGAGGTAAAAAAAAGGAACATCTTGAACCACTCCAGTCCATTGTGGAGACCACTGCTCACCGGCCCAACTCATGGAGGTGGCCCAGTTGCAAAAGGAATTTCCCGATGTGTTGTCGACCCTTCCCGGTCGTACCCACCTCATAGAACACCACATTGAGACGGCCCCGGGGGTGGTAGTGTGTAGCCGCCCTTACCGCTTGCCCGAACACAAGAAAAAGGTGGTTCAGGATGAACTCAAGGCCATGCTCAAAATGGGCATAATGGAGGAGTCCCACAGTGACTGGAGCAGTCCAGTGGTCCTGGTTCCCAAGACCAACTGGTCGGTCCAGTTCTGTGTGGACTGTAGAAAAGTCAAGTCAATGCGGGGTCTAAATTTGACACATACCCAATGTGTTGCACTGATGAATTGCTTGATCAGTCAGGCACTGCTTGCTTTTATTCGACACTGAATCTGATGAAGGGATATTGGCAGATCCCCTTGACTCCTCTATCCTGAGAGAAAAGGACCTTTTCCACACCATTTGGATAACACTAATTTGTCACGCTCCCTTTTGGGTTGTTTGGGGCACCCACTACGTTCCAGCAGCTCATGGACAAGGTCCTCCGCCGTCACGCTGCCTACGCAGCTGCATATCTCGATGATATAATAATCTACAGCCATGATTGGCCGTGGCACCTGGAACATCTGCGGGCCATTCTAAAGTCACTGAGGCACGTGGGTCTCACAGCTAACCTGAAGAAATGTGCAATTGGGCAGGTGGAAGTATGGTATCTAGGGTTCCACTTGAGTCATGGGCAGGTGCGTCCCCAAATTAACAAGACTGCAATGATTGCGGCCTGCCCGAGGCCAAAGACCAAAAAGGAGGTGAGACAGTTCCTGGGGCTGGCTGGCTATTATCGTAGGTTTATACCCAATTATTTAGATGTCACCAGCCTGTTAACTGATCTCACTAAAAAGCGGGCTTCAGATCCGGTCCAGTGGACTGAGCAGTGCCAACAGGCTTTCTCGAAGGTAAAAGCTCTACTATGTGGGGGGCCACTTTTGCACTCCCTTGACTTCTCTCTCCCCTTTATTTTGCAGACTGACGCATCAGACAGAGGGTTGGGGCCCTTTTGTCCCAGAAGGTGGAGGGCAAGGAGCACCCCCTGCTGTACATCAGCCGTAAACTCTTGATGCATGAAAGCAAGTACAGCACCATCAAAAAAAGTGAGTGTCTTGCCATCAAATGGGTGGTCCTCACCCTCTGATACCACCTGCTGGGGTGCCCTTTCACCCTCTGTTTGGACCACGCGGCCTGCCAGTGGCTCCACTGCATGAAGGATGCCAATGCACGGATCACTCGTTGGTATCTTGCCCTCTAGCCGTTTAAGATCGAGGTGGTCCACAGGCAGGGGGTGCAGATCGTGGTGGTGGACTTCCTGTCCCATCGGGGGGGAGGGGGTAGTCTGCTTCAGGACGGTTGGCTCCCTGGCCTGAGTCATGTGGTGGGGGTTTGTGGCAATGGGGACATGGCCAAGTGGCAGTTTGTGAATGGAGGGTGGGGTCAGGGAAGGTAAGTGGCTAAGTCATTACACCTGGTGTCAATTAATGTGTGTGTGTTTGTTGCAGAGATAGAGCATAAAAGGAGTGGGGAGAGCAGAGAAGAGCTGACTCCCGACCAGAATGTGTGTGTGAAAAAAAGGCACCTGAGTGAAGCTGAAAAGCTGACAGAAATGAAGTTTGCAAGAACTTCAGTACCTGCCTGCTGTGCTTATGTCCTCCACCCATATCAGAGATTCACAACAGTCCTCTATAATTAATACATGGTCTGAGACCACCACCCCATTTCTCCACAAAGAAGAAGCCCGCAGAGGCTGGAGATTTGGAAGGATGGATGTAACCCTGCTTGAGGGCTTCTTGAATGTATTCTTCCATAGTCACGTGCTCCTTTTGGGAGAGTGGGTATATATGCCCCCTTGGTGGTGACGTGCCTGGCAGTAAGTCTACCGCACAGTCATAGGGCCGATGAGGTGGTAGCTCACAAGCCTTTCCCTTGCTGAATACCTCCTTGAGGTCCAAATAACACACAGGGACATCGTCTAGAGAATCTAGCTGCGGGCTCTCCACAGAGGTGGATGAGATGTTGACTTGTGGGCGAGAGATGCAACTTTGAAAGCAGGCAGGTGACTATTGGAGAATTTACTTATTCTGCCATGAGATCAAGGGGTCATGAACCTGGAGCCAAGGATAATTGAGAATGATGTCATGACTTACAGTAGTGGTGACATAAAGTGAGATGAACTCTGAGTGCAGTACGCCCACTTGGATGTGAATGGGGGTTGTACGCATGGTGACAAAACCCTCTCCTATGGGTCGTCTGTTAATGGTTCGAATGCTGAGTGCACTTTGAAGAGGGGTTGTTGGCAGGTTGAACTTATGAGCGACTGAGCTGCTGATAAAGTTGCCCCCTGCCCCTGAATCGATAAAAGCAGAAAAGATGTGTGTGGAATTTGCCAACTTTAACAACACTAGAACCTTGAATAATTTGGAATTGAATTTCCTTACTGGACTCACATCATGTGCTGGACCTTCTTTGGGAGCTGCACAGGATGGATGGATGGGACAATGGTTGAGCTGGTGTTTGGAGGTCCTGCAGTAAAAGCACAAACCCTCCTTCTTCCTCCTTAGATGCTCAGTCAGTACATGTAAACTGGGTGCGTGACACTTCCATGGATGCACTGTCCTCAGAAGTTTGGACTTGTTTAATACTCTCCTGAATGGCGAGTCAGTGGGCCCACAGATGATCTACACAAATGGCTAGGCCAATGAGGGAGTCCAGAGTGCATTGTTCATCTCTGCAGGCAAGCTTGCTTAGAATCTCAGGATGCAGACCTTGGCGAAAAACAGCTTTAAGAGCAGGATCATTCCACCCACTGAAGGTTGCTTAGAATCTCAGGACACAGATCTTGGCTAAGAATATGATCATTCCACCCACTGGCTGCCGCTAGCATTCTGAAACCTTGGGCTTACTCAGTCATGCTCCTGGAACCTTGTGAAATGGTGAGTAAACTTTCACCTAATTCATTTCCTTGTGGTTCATGATTGAATACTCTCTTGAACTGAGAGAGGGAATGCTCATAGGAGTTAGTCTGTTCACCACCCTGATTCCAAACTGTGCTGGCCCATCGGAGTGCTTTACCAGTGAGGAAAGGAAGGAACTTCGCAATCTTGTGCTCTTCAGCCAGGTTAGACATAGTAGCGAAATACATGGAACACTGAAGTAAGAAACCATTGCAAGGAAGAGCATCTCCAGCAAACCTTTCCGGAACAGGAACTTGCAGCGCTGGGCTTGTGGAAGACTCAGGACATGTTAAGAGGGCCTGCGACATCACAGTAGCTAGTTACACCGTATGAGTATTGAGGTCTGTTCGCATCTGCTGATGTTCTCCCAGTAGGCATCCCTGGGTATTAACAGCCATCTGCTTAGCCTTTTCCGCTACATCCATAATGGTGAAGTATCCAGTCAGAGTGCAGGCACTTACAGGTGTATGTGCAGAAGAGAGCGGTATGCAAACAGTAAACAAAGCCAAGACGAGAGACTGAAATTGGGGTCGGTAAACTAGCATGGGTCAGGCAATCGGCAAACAACGTAGTAGAGGAAAGACAAAGAGCAAAAACATGAGAGAATAAGCAAAAGTCAGAAAGCCGATCAGAAAGATACAAGGCTTGGTATGAACTGAGGGAGCAGAACAATACTTCACACTGGAGTAGTGTGAGAGAGTGGCTTAAGTAGGGAGAGAGGTGATTAGGAAGATGCGTGACAGCTGTGAACAGTAATGGGGAGACAGAGGGTGCTGTGAGTCTTGGGGATTGCAGTTCTGGGTGTCCATATTTGTAGTCAGAGCGTTATCAGCAGGTTTACTGGCAGAGCTGAAAAGATTATTTACTTCACCTCAATGACAAGCAATATAAACAGCATATATGGTTAATATTTGCCCTTTATCTTTGTTAGATTATAAGTGCTACTTGTCTTTTGTTTGTTTTTTAATACACTTGTTTTTGTACAGCGTGTGGTCATTGAAAATGTGTTCTGATTCTTTACAGAAAATGAGCCAAGGCCAATGAGTCTGAGTTTGAAAAAAAAATCGTATCATTATTCCTTTGATAAAAATGAAAATGGCTCCCACAGACCCGAACACCATACAAGAGTTAACTCTCATCCATTATCCCTGGCTGCTGTAAAATTTTTAATTTTAGCTCACCTGGACTAAAAAGTGTGTGTGTGTGTGTGTGTGTGTGTGTGTGTTTTCAGCACCTGTAACTCTGGACCCCAACACTGCTCATCCTGGACTCATTGTATCTGATGATCTGAAAAGTGTGAGACGCAGCGATGAGAAACAGAAACTTCCTGATAATCCAGAGAGATTTGATGAATATTGGTGGATCCTGGGATCTGAGGGCTTTAACTCAGGGACACACTGCTGGGATATGGAAGTTGGAGACGGTACAGGGTGGATTGTGGGTGTGATGACAGAATCTGCTCCGAGGAGGGGGGGGGGGGGGGGGGGGTATTCTGCAGAAGTGGAATCTGGCGTGTGGGGTATCATGGTGATAAATATTGTGCAGTTTCTACACCACATCCAAACACTCTCCTCTCAGTAGCACAGAAACTCCAGAGGATCAGAGTGAAGCTGGACTGGGACAGAGGAAAACTGTCATTCTCTGACCCTCTCACTAACACACACTTACACACTTTCACACACACATTTACTGATAAATTACTGCCATTCCTAGGTGCTACTGGTTCCATAAAGATCCTCCCACTTGAGTGCTCTGTAAGAGTGAATCAGATCAGTTAACATTTTTGTTTTATTCCAGTTCATTAATAAAATACTGCAGATTAAAAGATTAATGTTCTTTGTGTAAGTGTTTTCCCCCTTTTGGAAATCCTGAAGCACACACTGATTTTTTTTTCAAGGGGATCAACTCAAAATATTGACAGAATATCTTGAAATAATGAATTAACTCAAATAATAAAATATCTTAACATATATTACGATAGCTTTTGAAAGTATGAGGAAGTCAAAATAATAAGTGAAATAATGACACACTGTCTTGAAATAACAAGGTATTAACTCAAAATAATGACTTAGCATTTAATTAAAATCACAAAAAAGTGTTTAAATGCAGAATGAGCTGAAAAGATTTCATTTTATTGATGTATTTTAAATAGTTTTAAATGAACTGAGAATTTGAAAGCTCATGTCTTTACTGTATTTGTACTTGTTAGCGTTTGCTGTTAATCTTGGATGAAATGTTTATCTGTGTGTGTGTGTGTGTGTGTGTGTGAGAGAGAGAGAGAGAGTCAGTGTGTGTGAGAGTGAGACAGTGAGAGAGAGTGTGTGTGAGAGAGAGACAGTGAGAGAGAGTGTGTCTGTGTGTATTATATATATATATATATATATGAGTGTGTATGAGAGAGAGAGAATATATATATATATATATATATATATATATATATATATATATATATATATATATATATATATATGAAAGAGAATGTGTGTCTGTGTGTGAGTGAGAGAGAGTGTGAATGAGTATATATATATATATATATATAAGTGCGTCTGTGAGAGTGTGTGTGAGAGAGACAGAGAGAGTGTGTCTGAGAGAGTCTGTGAGAATGTGTCTGTGTGTGTGTGTGTGTGTGTGTGTGTGTGTGTGAGAGAGAGAGAGAGAGAGAGAGAGAGTCTGAGAGAATGAGTGTGTGATGCTTAGTTTACACGTACCCAGGTATGTATAGAAACGGATAACCCCGCCTCTCCGTTTTCAAAAATATCCACAATTACACCAGACCGTTCTCCAAAATATCTGCATTTACACGGATCCGCATAGATACGCGGCTAAGTGCTATTATGAGCATGGCAAACATATAGGTGGCAGTATAAGGAGAAGTATAAAGCCATATTAGCCCATCAGAATCATGAAAATACAAATGACATGACGGCAGCGGCGGCGACATTGGTAAGCAGCAAGCCTTTGTCTTGGTGGGAGGAAAAGGGCCTGAACAACTGCGACCCTCCTCGCAGTCCTTCTCCTCTGCTCCTCATAAAGCAGTTGTAGTCCTATTTGCAAATGCAATCAAACCAAAAGTGCTTGCAAATATGTTAAAAGGACGACCACCCGTGTTGCATCCATGAGACCATCAAACCAAAATATTGAGCACCTGACGCAAATATTGTTCTGCAGGGAAGAGAATGAAAAATATTAAAAAAGTCTGAAAAAAGCCAGGGGTTTGGGGGCCACAGGCACCCAGCAGGGCCCAGGGGCAGAGCCCCAGTGGGGGCCCAGGGGGCGGGAGCTAATAATTTTTGGATATTTTTTTTACCCCAAAACTATTAATTTTATCAGCAAAAAGTTGCAATGTATTTGGAAATAAATTCCCCTTCTTGGTGGACTCACTCACTCACTCAGTCCTCTTCTGGGCCTAGTGGTCCTTGAGGCATTAGGAAGAGTGCTCTCCATCTGGCCCTGTCTGAGGCAATACTTGGGGCGGTATCCAGAGTCAGTCCTCTCTTTTTTAGGTCTCGTTCTATTGTTCTTTGCCAGGTCTCTTTGGGGCGGCCTCTGTTTCTTTTTCCAACTGGCGTCCACTTTAATGCACTCCTTGTTATTGAGTTGGGAGTCATTCGACATACGTGGCCAAGCCAGATCCATCTGCGGGCTGCAATAGTTTTCTCCAGGGGCGCCACTCCTGTTCTGCTGTGAAGGTCCTCATTTGAAATGGTGTTCGGCCAAAAGATCCCCAATATGCGTCTTAGGCATTTACAGTATTTTGGAAGACTTCAAGTTTGTGTCTGATAGTAGCTGTGGCTTTCCAGCACTCTGCTCCATACAATAAGACACTTTGCACATTGCTCTTGTATATCTTAATTTTTGCGTTAGTATGGATTGAGGTGTCTCTCCAGAGTGGGCTGAGCATTGCAAAGGTTCGATTTGCTTTGCTAATCCGTGTATTTATTTCTTTAGTACAGTCCCCATCAGACATTACCACGCTGCCTAGGTATGCGAACTCTTGCGCATCTACAAACTGCTTGCCATTCAAACTAACCGGGTCTTTTGTAGCAGTTCTGTTTCTAAGTACTTGTGTTTTCTTTTCATTTACCCATAGCCCTATGGTACCAGCAGTTATGTGGAGTCTTCCTTTCTTCTCTTGTACATGACGGTGTAAATGTGCTAGTAGTCCTAAGTCATCAGCATAATCTAAGTCTTCCAAAACTTTGTTTAAGGTCCATTTAATGCCTTGTTGATTTTCCTGGGTGACACCCAGGAAAATCTTGGTGGACTACCAGGTGAAAATGATTAGTATGGTACAAGAGACTTGTTTTTAATCAATTCACATTTGATGATTTCAAAAAAAATCAATGCACCTTTTAATATAAACGAGCTCTACAGTATTATATTTCTGCATGTTTGCTATTCATGTCTTTGAATCCTCTAATCCTTTAAAATGAAGTGCAAACCAGAAAAAAGTTCTATCATATAATTCTCTTAAAGTGCCATTCCACCATTGGATGTATTCTTTGGCATAAAATACAATATATTTTATGACAACATGACTAGACAGAGAAATCTTTTAGCTTCAAAATGATATATCAAACATAATTTTTTGACAATGACAAGTATATTAATTTTGCGACCAAAGTCACCTACCCTTTTAATTTCCGCGCGGTAGTGAAACGTGATGTCATCGGCGGGTTCCCCTTCTTGTGTACCACGTCACGTGTGACATGGCACAGATTATCAGCAATGGCGGATAGAACGCGATTGTCAGCTTCGGAAAAGAAGCGAAGGAAAATAGCAAGTGATGCCCAAAGGAGACGGTCGATGGCGAATATCGGCACAGCAATCGACAAGTGGAAATCGCGTTCTATCCGCCATTGCTGATAATCTGTGCCATGTCACACGTGACGTGGTACACAAGAAGGGGAACCTGCCGATGACATCACGTTTCACTACCGCGCGGAAATTAAAAGGGTAGGTGACTTTGGTCGCAAAATTAATATACTTGTCATTGTCAAAAAATGATGTTTGATATATCATTTTGAAGCTAAAAGATTTCTCTGTCTAGTCATGTTGTCATAAAATATATTGTATTTTATGCCAAAAAAATACATCCAATGGTGGAATGGCACTTTAAGCTTTCTTCTGATGTCCTGGGTTTCGGCACCACTGTAGCAAGTGTTCTAGGTGGGTGGAGCACAGAAGCACGGCAGGCCAGTACTGAGTTCTCAATAACTCTTTTATTGTCAGCTTTTCAGCTTCTACACGTTTACACACACACACACACACACACACACACACACACACACACACACACACACACACGTTCTGGTCAGGAGGGCTCCCTTCCTCTGCTTGCTGGGAAGACACAAACACAGGTTAATTCACATCAGGTGTAGTGATTCTGCCACTTACCATCCCCGACTCCGCCCTCCGGTCACAGACGGACACTTGGCCACGCCCCCACTGCCACATACCCCCACCACCCGACTCAGGCCAGGCAGCCGTCCGGCCCGCAGCCGACTCCCCCCCCTTGACGGGAGAGGAAGTCCGCCACGACCATCTGCACCCCCGGCCTGTGGACCACCTTGAAGTTAAAGGGTTGGAGTGCCAGATACCAATGGGTGATCCGCACATTGGCATCCTTCATGCGGTGGAGCCACTGGAGGGGCGTGTGGTCCGAACAGAGGGTGAAAGGGCGCCCCAGCAGGTAGTAATGGACGGCGAGGACCACCCACTTGATGGCCAGGCACTCCTTCTCTATGGTGCCGTAGCGCCCCACATGCACTGACAGCTTTCGACTAATGTACAGCACTGGGCGATCCTCCCCCTCCACCTCCTGGGACAAAACAGCCCCCAGCCCTCTGTCTGACGCGTCCATCTGCAATATAAAAGGGAGAGAAAAGTCAGGGGAGTGTAACAGTGGCCCCCCCACACAGTGCAGCCTTTACCTCAGAAAAAGCCCGCTGGCATTACACCGTCCACTGGACCGGATCTGGTGCCCCCTTTTTAGTGAGATCAGTCAGCGGGCTGGTGACGTCCGAATAGTCAGCGGGCTGGTGACGTCCGAATAATTAGGTATAAACCTACGATGATAGCCAGCCAGCCCCAGGAACTGTCTCACCCCCTTTTTGGTCTTGGGCCTCGGGCAGGCCGCAATCGCTGCAGTCTTGTTGATTTGGGGACGCACCTGCCCATTGCCCAAGTGGAAGCCCAGATACCGTACTTCCACCCGCCCAATCGCACACTTCTTCGGGTTGGCTGTGAGACCCGCCCGCCTCAGCGACCTAAGGACGGCCCTCAGGTGTTGTAGGTACCGCGGCCAGTCATTACTATAAATAATGATGTCGTCAAGGTACGCGGCAGCATAGGTGGCGTGGGGGCGGAGGACCCTATCCATCAGCTGCTGAAACGTAGCAGGCGCCCCAAACAGCCCAAAAGGAAGTGTGACGAACTAGTGTAAGCCGAACGGTGTGGAAAAGGCAGTTTTTTCTCGGGATAATGGAGTCAAGGGGATCTGCCAATAACCCTTTGTCAAATCCAGGGTCGAGTAAAAGCGAACCGTGCCTAGTTGATCGAGCAACTCATCAATACGAGGCATTGGGTACGCATTGAATTTAGACACCACGCTGACTTTTCTATAGTCTACACAGAACCGGACCAACCCGTCGGCCTTGGGTACCAAGACCACCGGACTGCTCCAGTCACTGTGGGACTCCTCGACAATGCCCATTTCGAGCATGGCCTCGAGTTCTTCCCGAACCACCTTTTTCTTGTGTTCGGGCAGTCTGTAAGGGCGGCTGCGCACTACCACCCCCGGGGGCGTCTCAATGAGGTGTTCTATGAGGTGGGTGCGGCCGGGCAGGGGCGAGAACATGTCAGAAAATTCTGTTTGCAACTGGGCGACCTCCGCGAGCTGGGTCGGGGAGAGGTGGGCTCCACAGGGGACCGGAGCGGTGGGTGATGCCAATTTTCCCTTTTGAACCTCCGGCCCCAGCTCCACCTTCTTGGGAACCACCGACACCAGTGCCACGGGGACCTCCTCGCTCCAACGTTTTAACAGATTGAGGTGGTATACCTGTAACGCCCCACCCTTGTCCGTTCGCCTCACCTCATTGTTGACGTCCCCGACTCGCCGTGTGACCTCAAAGGGTCCTTGCCACCTGGTGATTAATTTAGAGCTCGATGTGGGCAATAACATGAGTACTTTGTCTCCCGGTGTGAATTCCCTAAGGCACGTGCTCCTGTTGTACAGGCGGACTTGACGTTCTTGAGCCTGCCGCAAATTCTCCTGGGTTAGGTGTGTGAGTGTGTGGAGTTTTGCATGCAGGTCAATAAAGTATTGAATCTCATTTTTGCTCGGTGAAGGTCCCTCCTCCCAATTTTCCTGCAGCACATCTAGGATGCCGCGCGGCTTCCGCCCATATAATAATTCAAATGGGGAGAACCCCGTGGAGGCTTGTGGGACCTCTCGCACTGCGAAAAGCAGGGGTTCGAGCCATTTATCCCAGTTACGTGCGTCCTCGCTTACAAATTTTTTAATTATGTTTTTGAGGGTGCAGTTGAACCGTTCGACTAAGCCGTCCATTTGTGGGTAATAGATGCTGGTGCGGATCGGCTTGATTCCCAATAACCCATACAGTTCGCGCAGTGTGCGTGACATGAACGTACTGCCTTGATCAGTCAGAATCTCTTTGGGGATTCCGACTCGGGAGATAACGTGGAAGAGTGCTTCCGCAATACTACCTGTGGAGATATTGCGGAGTGGCACTGCTTCTGGATATCACGTTGCATAGTCCACCAGAACTAATATAAAGCGGTACCCTCGTGTTGACCGATCTAATGGCCCGACGAGATCCATCTCAATTCTTTCGAACAGGGTCTCGATTAATGGGAGAGGGCGCAAAGCTGCTTTTGGAATGGCCACTGGATTTACTAACTGGCATTCGCGGCACGCCGTACACCACCTACGGACATTGCCGCGAATCCCTGGCCAATAGAACCAGCCCACTATTCGGGCTAGTGTCTTATCCTGCCCTAAGTGTCCAGCCATGGGATTAAAGTGAGCCTCTTGAAATACCAATTCCCGGCGGCTCTTTGGGATCAAAAGTTGGGTTATTTGTTCCTTAGTTTGAGTGTCCTGCGTCACTCGATATAATCTATCCTTAATAATGGAGAAATAGGGGATGGACGGGGTGGCGTTTGGCCGGAGCATTTGACCATGGATTACTCTCACTTGGTCAAATGCATGCCGCAGAGACTTGTCTCATGACTGCTCTAACGGGAAATCCGTGAGGGATTCCCCAAGAGAGGGAGGAGGAGCCTGCTGCTCCTCACTCTGATGCGGGGATGACATAGACGGCTCTGTGACAGCTGCTCCCGCCAACGCCACTCTGGGACCTCCCCCCGCTGAACTACGGCAGGACCCACTCTTCACTAAGTGCGTCATTAAATCCCAAAATCCCGGCCAATCAGTCCCCAAAATTATAGAGTGGGTGAGATGAGGATTAACTGCTGCCTGAACTCTAAATTTCTCCCTTCGAAACAGAATGTGGACCGACACGAAAGGATAGTTGTGAACATCCCCGTGCACACACAACACCTTCACCAATTGTGCTCCCCCCAATGCCTCATTTTGCACCAGGCTTTGGTGGATTGAGGTATGATTACAGCCAGAATCCACCAAAGCCTGATACGTATCCCGTTGGATACTCACCGGTATGCAATACGCTCCGGCCCGATCGAGGGCGGTTCCTGGCGCGTCAGGGATCCAGACCACCGCGCCCACCTCCATCACCGAGTACTGATGCTGGGGGTGCCCCGGCTCCCCGCAGCGCCAACACACCGGCCCAGGCTCTCTCTCTGCACCAGTGTTCCGGATATCACTCACCTGAGGGGGGGAGACACAGACACGGAAGTAGGAAACGGTAGGACACCGTGGGTGCGGCGGGCCGGCTGGGGTGGAGCCGGCCCCCACCTCTGCGGTGGGGGAATGGGGCGAGGGAGAGGAACAGAAGGGGAGAAAGAGAGAGAGGGGAGAAGGGGAGACACACTGTCCTGCCATTGGAACGGTCGCCATATGGTCCTCCGCCAGCTCAATGGCCTGATCCAGCAATGCCGGGCGATGGCACTGGACCCACTCCACGGTTCCCTCTGGAAGTCGAACGACGAACTGCTCCAGCGCCACCAGATCGATGATCTACTCAGCGTCGCGGTTGTCGGCTCTCAGCCACCGGTGGCGGGCGTCCTGGAGTTGCTGGCCAAATGCGAATGGCCGGCCGACCTCCTCCAGGCGCAGCGCGTGGAAGCCCTGCCACTGCTGCTCCAGAGTGCGACCCACGCATTGGAGGACGGCTCTGCGGAGGTCCGCATACACCAGCCGGCTGTCGGCGGGGAGCTGTAGCGCGGCCAGCTGCGCCTCGCCCATGAACAGGGGGAGGAGGCGCGCCGCGCGCTGTTCCACCGGCCAACCCCACACCTCTGCTACCTGCTTAAAGAGAGCGAGGAAGGCCTCGGGGTCGTCGTGCGGCCCATCTTCGTCAAGGTGAGGTGGGAAGGGCCCGCGGTGGTGGACCCCGCCGACGCGAGTAGGTGCCGGAACGCCCGGCAATCTTCCTGCTGCACCAGCACCAGGGCCTCAAACCTTCGCTCCTGTTCTTCCCGGAGGGCGACCAGCGCCTGATGCTGGCTCTGTTGGGCTGTGGCGAGGGCATGGACCAGGTCCTTGAAGGGGGAGGACTCCATGGGGCTGTTCTCTTCCTGCCCTCCGTCCTGGGTTTCGGCACCACTGTAGCAAGTGTTCTAGGTGGGTGGAGTACAGAAGCACGGCAGGCCAGTACTGAGTTCTCAATAACTCTTTTATTGTCAGCTTTTCAGCTTCTACACATTTACTCATATATACACACACACACACACACACACACACACACACACACACGCCACACACGTGTTCTGGTCGGGAGGGCTCCCTTCCTTTGCCCTCTCTCTCCTTATATAGGGCGTGGTTGCTGGGAAGACACACAAACACAGGTTAATTCACATCAGGTGTAGTGATTCTGCCACTTACCTTCCCCAACTCCACCCTCCGGTCACAGACCAACACTTGGCCACGCCCCCACTGCCACATGATGTTATCATAGTAGCAGGAGGTCTTGCATATTAAGCAGACAACATTCAACATCACTCATCACTTCCCTTTCAACGGTTGTGTGCACTAACTAGGTTTTATCTGGACAGGATGTTGTGTAATGTAATACATATACCATATGGTCAATTTGAAGATCAAGATGGTGATTTTGAATTAAAGAACAAGCATGTACAATGGGCATTACATATTGGAAATTTTTTTAAAATCAAAAACTATAAGTTCATCTCGGCCTAAAAAATTTGAGCAGACGCTCCCGTGCGGCACATGCCAGCAATCCCCCCCGTCCCCCTATGAAATGAGCAATAAGTAGGAGAGTTATACATGGTATCATACCTAAAATTTTATCAGAAATATAGATATGATACTATGATTCTCCCCAACATGCTACATTAGATAAGCTAACCCCATTTATAAAAGATACACACTTATATATGACATGTATTTTATATATATATATATATATATATATATATATATATATATATATATATATATATATACACACACACACACACCATGGCATTGATTCGTGCGATACACATTATAAATAATATAATGAATCATTGAACAGGCAAAATAATTTTCAACCTACCTTTGTGTTTTTTGGTGTATATGTGAAGTTCAATAGTCCTTGCCCCTCTACTAGCGTAGTTTATCATGTCAGAACACAATGAGCAAAGTACTTTTCCTGGGACGTCTATTTTCCGTATGTGATCACCGAGCTTCGTTGTGACAGTCTGCTTGTCGATCTCGACATTCAGTGTTCTTTCTAACCAAGCCCATCGAAAGCAGTTCTTTATTCCTGCACCTTTATCAATCTCCCTCGCTCGATCCTCTTCTTTCTTATCTAGGACTTTTGCCATTGTCGATATGCTGAAATATCCCACCTGAATACATGGGTCTTTCCGATGTTACCAATGCGTATCGTCAAAAAGTGTGTACGGGTCGGTGAACGGCGATTGCAAGCCACGTGTGGAGAGCATGTGTACTTGTGTTTATACACTGCACGCGATGGGATTTCCCGAAAATTTTACTGCAAATAAGTCGAACATTGTTGCAAAAGTGAATGTTAATTACGACATGTCGAAAGACTCGAGTGTGTTAACCCGGAGCCCACCAAGAATCAAGACGTTATAAGGTGACCACAGATCGTTACCCATACACACACCCCTGAAAATTTCTCAACGGATTTACATCGATCTCAAAAACGATCATTTTGGTCTGAAAAAGTTGGAAATCCGCCGATCGGCGGAAAATTCTCATCCCTGTGTTCTGTGACGCATATCATGACGTCGGGAAAACCTAAAACTCCGCTTTCCACTATTTACACGCAGGCATGAAAACCAGACATCCCAACCTGCAGAAACTCATTTCAAGGAGGTGTCGTGACCCTCCCCGCTGATGGGAAAAAAGTCATGCCCCTCAAAAAAAAAAATAAATAAAGATGCACATAACAGGGGGGCGATGTAACGTCAATAAATTTTAATTAACTAGTAGCATGCTACAGAGCAAGCTATATAAAATACTTATGATATTTCCTTTCATTTTTGCTTTTACATGAATAGAACACAACTTTTTCAGTAACTATTTACATAGGTTGGACATAGCCGGAACGTAGACCTACTTCCATGTCTTTTCCATATTAGGATCCAATTTCCTTTCATATCTTCACATGAATAGAACACTGTTTTTTAGCCTAAATGTAGGCTTATTCCTTTTCATGTGACTTTTGCAGGGTTTAATTGTATTTTGATCCTGCTTGCTTTGCAGACTTGAGCAATTTCCCTGAAACTTCAAGCTCATAGTACTCGATGTCAATGAATTTGTTGATTTTACAGGACATCAGGTTCACAAGAGTTTGGTGAGACATCTGACACCTGAATTCAGATTTGATGTGACGCACCAAACTGAATGCTCTCTCCACATCACAATTGGAATTAGGCAGAACCAACAACACCTTCATTAACTGGCAGAGCTCCTTGAATCTGACCTGCCCTGAGCTTACTGATTTTACTTTGGACAGCTTCCCTCAGAACTCATCGATTGACAAATTCTTGTAACTTGGGACCAGTGCTTCCAAATTGGTAGAGGTATAATCCAGGACTTCCAAGTGGAGTTGTTCTCTGGCATCTGCCTTCATCACATTAGGGAATCTCTCAGCCAAAGTCAAAATCTGCTCTGGTTGCATATCATCTTGGCTCTCTGGATTAACCACTGACAGATTTGTCAAGATTTGGTCTCTCATTGGGAACTTTTCCTTTACTTTTTGGAAGCTCCGGACATAGAATTCTCTGGCATCTTTGAAGAATTGCTTTGTCTTGTAAGGGGGGAGGGCTTCCTCACTTAGCAAGTGCCTCCTGGTCAAGAACCCAACAAATGCCCCTTTTCCACCAAAGCAGTTCCAGGGCTGGTTCGGGGCCAGTGCTTAGTTTGGAACAAGGTTTTCTGTTTCCACTGACAAAGAACTGGCTCTGGGGTCAGAAAAACCGGTTCCAGGCTAGCACCAGCTCTTTGCTGGGCCAGAGGAAAGAACAGCTTACATCAGTGGGGGGAGGGGAGCGGAGTTGTTAAGACCAACCACAATAGCAAGACCGTGAAAGATTGCCATTTTTAAATTAAATAAGCGACGAGAAGCAGCAGCTGTACAAACGCAAAGTCACCCATTATTGTTGTTGTTGTTGCTGCTTCTTCTTTTTCTCTGTGTTGTTGTTGCTTCTATGTTCGCGCCAAGGTTTAGGCAAACGCAGTGATGTAACTGACGTATACAGCGACGTAACTGATGTATACAGTGACGTAATGATGTGGCTCCCCTTAGCACCCCGAGCTATGGAAAAGCAAACTGGCTCTCAGCTGGCTCGCAAGTTGAACGAGTTGTGAACCAGCACCAGCACTGGCCCCGAACCAGCCTTGGAACTGATTTGGTGGAAAAGGGGTAAAAAAGCTCTTCATCTTCACAGTGGATTTCAGGGTTACTCACATCTATCTATCTATCTATCTATCTATCTATCTATCTATCTATCTATCTATCTATCTATCTATCTATCTATCTCCTGCAGTTTCTGTTCTCTCAACACCTCTGGATTAATTTGTACACATCCTCTGAACATTCAGGTTCCAGCGCCAGGTTCATCATCGCTGCTGTCTTAGTGGAGGAGCAGGAATAATTTCTTGCTATTTCCGGGTCTGGAAACATTTTCCTAAATAACTTGCCAGTGTGCCTACACGCATGGCATGGCACATTATGTTCAACAACAAAAGATGTGAAATACACCTCAGCTGTAGTAACCTTCTCAATGAGACTCTGCTTTTCTGATGGAAAGAACTGAGATATATTGGAGCAGCCTTCCCTGCGCTTAGCCTCCCTAATATGTTGTGCTCCCTAAAAGATATGAAAGCATATTATATTATACTATATTATATATTTATGTAAACTGCTTATTCATACATTGTTACTTTACGGAAATCTTCAATAAGTTTGGTCTTTTCATGACAGCCTGTTGTAGACCTAAGTATAATGCACATGAAATGACACTACTCACCTCAACATGTCTTTTACAATCATTTAAAGGAATACTCTGGAGTAAAATGCTTTTTAGGGCTATTTTCACATGATTGGGAGTGCATACGTTGAGTTGGTAGCACAATCACATCAATCAGTTGTGTTTTGAGAAAGTTGTTTTTTTGTGATTAAAACCGAAAGTGCTAACATGGCAGTGCAAGGGGCATGTCATTTCACCGATACAAAACGCTGTTTTTAAAACCATTGCCAAGGTCCAAACAACATTACAGTTCAGTGGAAGTGAGTACAGGGTTCCTACACACAAACCGAAGTGTCCCTGGCTCTGTAAGTGTACAGACAGATCATCTAGAAGACTGAATACAAAACATGTACCTTCCCGAAAGTAGTTGTTCTCCAGACGCCATCTTCAGGGGACAGTCCGTAAAAGTCGAGTGCCGAGTGCAGAGTTAAAGGTCCCATGGCATGAAATTTTCACTTTCTGAGGTTTTTTAACATTAAAATGAGTTCCTCTGACCTTCTTAAGTCACCCCAGTGGCTAGAAATTTCATAATGTGTAAACCAAACTATGCCCAACATTTGAGAATGGCGCGTCAAAATGGCGCATTGATAAACTCTTCCCTTGCCTACATCAGCAAGGGAGATGATCCCCACGCCCCCCCGTCTGGATTCCCTGCCCAGCTCAAAAGTTGCCACTAAACATGGAAGTTACGCTGTACATGGATGTGACAACACAGAAAAGAGTCTGTTTTTACTGCCGACGGGAGAGCCCCTGAAGACGCAGTGGCTTAATTTTATTTACTCCAATAATACGCCGTCGAGTCTACCTAAGACGGTGTATGTTTGTCAGAAGCATTTTCCTGATGAATGTTTCCACAACTTGGGACAGTACAGGGCAGGTTTTGCACATCAACTGTCACTGAAGCCTGGGTCCGTACCAAGCATCCCTGCCGCATCAGCCACAAACACCGAACAAGTAAGTGTATAACTGTTAAGTCATTTTGCCGTGTTTTAAAATCGGTGCCACGTTAGCCTTGCAATGGCTACATTAGCTGTGCAGCTAACCGCTTCCTGCAGTTAGCCAGGTACTCTGCACTACAAAACCAAAAAGCATGCAGCTGTTAAACTGAGTTTAGTCTGGAAATTGACTGTAACTTATGAGCTTATGTTTTGCCGTGTTTTAAAATCGGTGCCACGTTAGCCTGGCAATGGCTACATTAGCTGTGCAGCTAACCGCTTCCTGCAGTTAGCCAGGTACTCTGCGCTATAAAACCAAAAAGCATGCAGCATGCTCTGTTAAACTGAGTTTAGTCTGGAAATTGACTGTAACTTATGAGCTTATGTTTTGCCGTGTTTTAAAATCGGTGCCACGTTAGCCTTGCAATGGCTACATTAGCTGTGCAGCTAACCGGTTCCTGCAGTTAGCCAGGTACTCTGTGCTACAAAAACAAAAAACATGCAGCATGCTCTGTTATAATAGCCAATCAAAACAGTTTTTACAAAGACACCCACATTCTTTTTTTAAGTCACTCGTTCATTTTATTTGTTTGTTTGTTCAGTAAAAACCCAAACATTTGTTGAATTTATTTTATTTCCTCGCGTCGCACCTTAATGACGTCAGTGCGCGGTATTTTTCCCTTCGCGGTTTGTTCCTTCTCTCTCGCCATAGTAAGACACCCACATCCGCTTGTTCTGACCCACTGGAGGTAGCGTCACAGTGCTGTTAGCCAATCAGAGGTAACACGTTTACATGTCATGAATATTAATGATAAGACCCGCCCCCACCCTCTACCCTTCCCCGCCTCCTGCTTCTCATTAGCAAAACGACGCACTGGGAAAAGCGTTGAAATGGGGCTTTCTCCCAGGAGGCTATATCTACGTGCCGAGGGTTCATTTCGAGAAAGGCTGCGGATATAACATCCGGAAACCTCCATGAGCCCGTTTAAAGCATCAACAAGCCACCATGCCATGGGACCTTTAAATCCTCTGGAAATGCACAATTTTGTAGCATCACATGACCTCCCATTCAAAATTCCAACCCGCTTGGACTATAATGTTGTTGCATGCAGTTTCCTTTTAATTTCGAACTAAACATTAGACTGTGTTTCCATAAAATGCTACGAAATTGTGCATTTCCAGAGGATTTAGCTCTGCACTCGACTTTTACGGACTGTCCCCTGAAGATGGCGTCTGGAGAACAACTACTTTCGAGAAGGTACATGTTTTGTATTCAGTCTTCTAGACGATCTGTCTTCATCTGTTATCCTGATTTTTGTGGATTTTTGTGGATGGAGCACCCGGAGGAAACCCATGCAGACACGGGGAGAACATGCAAACTCCGCATAGAAAGGCCCTCCCCGGCCACGGGGCTCGAACCTGGACCTTCTTGCTGTGAGGCGACAGCGCTAACCACTACACCACCGTGCCGCCCCCTAAATTAATCATTAACAATAAACATTAATCTCATTAAGTATTATTTAAAGGTGCCCTTCCACCAAAAACGTTTAATACTGGCTCTTTTTGAAATACAGGTAGTTGTCGACTTACAACCGATCAACTTTATGACCGTCTGGTTATGACTGGCAAGTGTTTCCCAGCTGAGCTAGTTGAGCATACGACAGTTTCTGCCCCAGCTCCTGGCAATAGGCTACAGTATTTGCTAGTAGGCTAGGCTACTTACCGTTATTAAACTATGCTCCGGCAGTCCTAGCTCTTGTTGCTTCTTTTTCAACCCCTGCTGTCGCTGATAGCTGTGTGAGAAGGCGGATACAATGGAACGGCATACTCCTATGGCCCTGTCAGTCTTTTTCTTCTGGTCTGCCAGTGCATTTGTTACGGCAAGATTGAGGTTATGGCTGAAGCAGTTGAGCCATGGCCAATTCAGCAGCCTTACCGCAGCTATGACGTTGGCCCCATTATCTGTTGTAATTGCCGACACTTTTTCAACCCCACTCCTCGAGTGCCTATTCGATAGCATCTCTCAAATTGTCTGTTGTGTGGTTTTTGGGGAAGAAGCTAGTTTGGAGGCATTTTGATTCTAGCTCCCAGTTTGCTGAGATGTAGTGACACGTCAGTGACATGTAAGGGGTCATGTCTCTCGAGGACCACATATTGGTTGTTAATGCGTAGTGACTTGCTCCCAACACTGACACTTTTACTTCCTCACGCACTTGTCTGTAGAGGTCTGGTATTGTGGTTTGGGAAAAGTATTTTCTTCCAGGCAACTCATATTGAGGGTTGACTGTTTTCACCATCTGATGAAAAGACTTGTTCTCTACTGTGTGAAAGGACAACATACCTTCTGCTATGTATTCGCTAATCGAATTAGTGCAGTCCTTCCACCTCAGACTGTCCTTTTTGTACTTTGTTGCCTTCGCAAAAAATTCAGCGATTGTCGGTTGGTTGATCTGCTTCGGAGTTGACTTCACTGTCTGGTATGTTGCAAGATGGTATACTTTGAGGTGAGAGTGCAAATTCGATGTGTTGCCGTCTCTTGCACAGACTTTCTTATAACATATAGCACATATCGCTTCGGTGGAATTTGCCGGCTCACCTTTATCATTCAGCAGAAAACCAAAATGCTCCCAGACAACGGCTGAGGCATAGGCCTTTTTGACTAATTCCGCACTGCCATCATTTACAGTCGCCATCCTCACGCACTGACTGGGCCAACTGTCGATTGATTCTAGAGTCTTTGGCAGTTTGCGGGTCAACAGCATCTAGTGGTGCTGTACCAGAGACAGTTGTACTGTAATAAAATGACATTGCAGTCATTTCGAGTAAGTTGGATAAAAATACAAATATATTTATTTATTTTTTTATTTTTTTTTTTTATGAATAATGTTTATTGAAGGAAAGAAAGAGATTTTACAGAATATCAATATACAACATATCCCTTCCTAATTTTGGTTATACACAGAAAGAAAAACATAGAACAACAACCCCAGCCAACCCCCCAACCCCACAAGAATAGCAACTGGGGGAAAAAAAGGGGAAAAAGCAAAAGAGAAACAGAACAAAGCGAGCCAGCCAGAAAAAGATGTACAGTGGTAAGACAGTGAAAAGTCAGACTGTGATAATGGAAAAAAAAGGAATAAAGAGAGCTCATGGAGCTAGGGGTCAGCAGCCTGGGTTTCTGACCATTTATCCAGCAGTGGCTGCCAAGTTTTGGAGAAGGCTCTCTCCCTACCTGTGTTGTTGTAGTGTAACCGTTCTAAGTGCAAGACACTGCCCAGATCCCTAAGCCATTGCTGGAACAGAGGGCAGGCTTCTGATTTCCAATGTTGCAGAATGAGGCGTTTAGCCAAGGGAGTGCAGAGGGAAATAGCTTGTCCTACATAGCCACTGATGTTGGGATTGTATTCTACACAGCCGAAAATGGCAAGGAGTGGGTCAGGTGCAATAGTTTTATGGAATGTTTTTGAGATATAGTCAAATATGAGAGACCAGAAAAGAGTCAATTTAGGACATCCCCAGAACTGATGCGTCAGAGTCCCTGTTTGCTGTTTACATTTGTCACATAACGGAGATGTGTTAGGGTAAATACTATGTAGCCTGGCTTTGGAGAAGTGAAGCCTGTGGACTACCTTAAACTGTAACAAAGAGTGTCTGGAGTTTATTGAAGTGCTATGAATCATGTCTAGAATGCCCTCCCATACTGTTGTGCAGAGTTCTATTCCAAGTTCCTGTTCCCAACTATTTTTGACTTTATCGGTGGACACTTTTAGATGGGCCACCAATATGCCATACAGAGTGGAGATTGTACCTCTGTTACCTGGAGTAAGATGCATAAGACTGTCCAGAATATTGTGTTGGGGTGTATGTTCATACTGTGGTATATGAGTTCTGATAAAATGTCTGATTTGAAGGAACCTGAAAAAGTGTGAGGATGGTAGGTCATACAACTGTTGGAGATGCTGAAAGGAAACTAGACACCCTTCAGAGTACAGGTCCTGTATACAAAAAATGTTATTGGCTCTCCACTTGGAAAAGACTGGATCCATTAAGGCAGGGGAGAAAGCATGATTATGACAGATTGGACTGTCTATATAGACTTTGGGCAAATCTAGAAAATGTTGGATTTGTTTCCAAATTTTAAGGGAATGAAGTATAACAGGGCTTTTAATATAAGAAGGTATTTTAACTTTAGGAGGGTTGTTAAGTAGGGCAGGGAGAGAGGTGGGCCCACATGAAAATACTTCCATCTGAAGCCACGTGGAGGCATCATCTTGATTGTAATGGGCCATTGGAAGGGCACTGTGCCAATGCAGTAAAACATTCAAGTTTGCAGCCCAGTAGTAAAGTTTAAAGTGGGGCAGGCTGAAGCCTCCTTCTGCCCTTGATTTCACTAAGTGTTGTTTAGAAATTCTAGGTAATTTATTGTTCCAAATGAAGGAAGATATGATTGAGTCAAGTTTTTTTTTAAAGAAGTAGAGGGGGATAAATACAGGGAGATTTTGAAAAATGTAAAGAAATTGAGGAAGGACAACCATTTTATGGCATTGATGCGTCCCACCATAGAGATGGGCAATGTGTTCCAAAATTGAGTATTCTGTTTGAATTGTTGCAGTTTGAATTCCCAATTACTAGAGAGGAGCTTTCGATGATCATGTGTTACTATTATGCCAAGGGATTTGAATTTGTCTGTTGCAATTTTAAAAGCAGTTGTACGGAGGAAATTAAGATCTACTTTGTCAGATATGGGCATTAGTTCACTCTTGTTCCAGTTGATCTTGCATCCTGAGAAGCTACCAAATGTGTCAATGAGCTGTAGTAGAGGAGGAATAGAGGATTTAGGGCGAGAGATGAATAAAGTAATGTTGTCCGCAAACAGGGATATCTTATTCTTGACCCCCAAAGTATCAATCGGGGCTATCTCCTGTTTTGATCTTATTTGGCTGGCTAGTGCCTCTAGAGCTAGGTTGAATAGGTAGGGTGAGCAAGAGCAACCTTGACGTACACCCCTATGAAGAGGAAATGATTCTGAAATGTCGCCATTTGTGATTATTGAAGCTTGAGGATGAGCATAGATGATTTGAATCCATCTAATAAATTCAGGAACAAAATCAAAGTATTTTAAGGTGGTGAACATGTACTCCCTTTCCAAAAAATCAAATGCCTTTTCTGCGTCTAACGCTATAACCACAGACTCCTCCTTCTGCTTATTGTAAATTATATTGAATAAACGGCGCAGGTTGAAATATATTTGCCTACCCGGGACAAAGCCAGTCTGATCAGGATGTATAAGGCTAGCTATGTGTTTTCGGAGTCGATTAGCCAACACCTTACTAAGAATTTTTGTTTCCATCTGCAGGAGAGATATTGGACGATATGACGCCATGTCCAGTGGGTCCCTGTCTTTTTTGGGGATGAGTGCAATGTTGGCATTGTATAGTGAAGGTGGCAGTTCTGCTGTTTCTTTTGAGTGGGCAAACATTCGCAGCAACAAGGGGGCTAAGTCGGATAAGTATTTTTTATAGATTTCAATGGTAAACCCGTCAGGGCCAGGGGCTTTGTTGTTAGGGAATTGAGATATGGCAGACTGGATTTCCTCCAAGGTAATGGGGGCTTCTATTGATTCATAAGCATCTTTATTAAGTTTAGGAAGCTGGCTCTTCTCTAGAAAATCATTCATTTTCTGTAAGTCGGAGGATTTAACTTTAGACTGGTATAGTTCTTCATAAAATGAAGCAAATGCTTTGTTTATTTTTTGTGGATCTGTTATGAGCTTGCCTTGTTTATCCTTTATTTTGTGTATTGCACAGGTAGCCTGAGAGTGTCACAATTGCCTTGCTAGGAGCCTGTGGGGCTTGTCACCAAGCTCAAAGTATTTTTGTTGTGTTCTCGCAAGTAGCGTGCGAACTCTTTGAGAGAGGATGGTGTTATATTCATATTTTAAGCTTGTAATTTTTTCAAGAGTACTGTCATTGGGGGTTGTCTTATAGAGGTCTTCCTGAATAGATAGGTCCCTAATTAAATCTTCCAGCCTCTTGGCTTCAGCTCTTCTTTGCCTGGATACATAAGCTATGATGTGGCCCCTGATTACTGCCTTGAGTGTCTCCCACAAGGTTGTGTCATTTACATCGCCTGTGTCATTTTCAGAAATAAAGAGTGAGATCTGATTTTGAAGAAAGTCAGTAAACTGTTCATCGTTAAGTAAAGTAGAGTCAAAATGCCATTGATTACAGGCTGCTCTTGCAGAGCCTATTTTTAGTACCAAGGACATAGGCGCATGGTCTGAAATCACAATAGGGTGATAGGTTGCTGAGTCTACAGCTGATAGTAATTTGGAGTCCACTAAAAAATAATCGATGCGAGAATATGCTTTACGCACTGGAGAGAAAAAGGAGTAGTCTCTTGCAGTTGGGTGATGGAGACGCCACACGTCAACTCAGTTAAGGTTTTCCATCAAAGTATTAAGGCGGATGCATGAATTAGATTTTTGAAGGGATTTGGAGAACTGTTTGTCCAGCAGGGGATCAAGTACGCAAATAAAGTCTCCTCCAATTATAACATTTGTGCTGAAAAAATCTGGAATCATATTAAAAACCTTTTGGAAAAAATCAGCGTTGTCAAAGTTAGGTGCATAGAGGTTTACTAATGTTGTAGGTACAGAGTTTAAGGTTCCAGCTACTATTACAAATCTACCATTGGGATCATTTATTACTGAGGACTTAATAAAGGGGATATTTTTCCTAATTAAAATTGCTACCCCCCTTGCTTTGGTAGAGAAGTTTGCTTCATATAGTTGATCTACCCAGCCCACCTTAAGTTTCCCTTTAGAAGTATGCTTGATGTGTGTTTCCTGGAGAAATATTATATCTGCACACAGGGACTTCAGGTGAGAAAATACCTTTGCTTGTTTTATAACGTGACCAAGGCCCTTGACATTCCAACTAACAAAGTTGTAACCCCCTCTGTGCACCTGAGCTACATTTTTGGCATGTGTCACTCTATGTTTATAAAGCAAAATATATACACTGTCATTAAGAATATTAAAAAGTGCTGGCAAAGAGAGAGAAATAAAGGAAAACATAAAAAAACATAAAATACATACAAAACCCCTTACCCCAGTTGTCCCTAGTCTGAAGACTGCCCAAATGGCACCTACAACTACTAAAAGGCATTTCTAAGACTCTCCTGTCTCGCACTCGCAGCCCACCTGGCTGATAAGTCTGCCCCACAACGTACTATTAAGTTATTAGTTATAGTTAACAGGTAACAAACAGCATACAACAAATAGAACAGTGTTGCCATCAACAATATTTGGGAGACCTGCCTCGTAAACATGAGTGTCGCGTTGTAGTCCCGTTAAAAAAGATTGAATGAAATGAAAAAAGGACTAGCAGTAGTGATTATATAAACTAGGGTGCAGTGGCAATTTCGTGCAGCTTAACATAACATTGAAAAACACATTTAATGCTTAAACATTTGAAAAACACAATCACTTTTTAACCAGTTCTAAGTTACTAATTTAAGAGCATCTACTTGTTTCATTTACACAAAAAAGCCTAATCAACAAGGACGCCTGGCATGTAGAGCCAAGCTAACCATTGAAATACGAACTCAAGGTTGGGTGTTTTAAAGTTCCATAACAGTCTACAAGGCACAGTGAAGATGTGGGCAAAAGGATATTTATCTTGTATCCTCCGTGTTGTTTTGATTCGGGTTTGAAAGATGATGTTTAGACACAAGGTCCTCCGCTTCCTTGACCGAGTAAAGACGCGTCTTGCCCGCGCCTAGGAGTGTGACAAACAGCCTGGCTGGGTATTGCAAAGAGGGTTTGAGTCCAAGGCTGTACAGTTCCTTCATTACGTCTCGGTATTCAGACCGCATTTCCAGTACGTCAGGGCTGTAGTCTTTGAAGATCTGAATTGGAGTGCCACGGTACTGAAGTTTGCCTCGAAGATTGCGGGATTCGCGTATCACCAGGTCACGGGTCTGGTACTTGTGGAAACAGATGACAACCGAGCGAGGTTTAACCCCGGTGCCACGCTTGAGTGCGTGGTGGGCACGGTCCAGCTCAGGTGTTGAAGTGAGAACTCCTTCCCCCAATACCTCCACCAGAAGTTCTGCAAAAAAATCAGTTGGCCGAGAGCCCTCAATCGACTCAGGGAGGCCAAAAATGCGAATATTATTCCTTCTGCTTCGTCCTTCTAAGTCTATAACTTTTGCTTGTAGCTTAGCAATGTCGTCGGCCATGGCTAAGCAGCTAGCCTCGAGAGCCCTAATAATCTCACTGGTTTCAGTAGCGTTGGACTCGAGGGAAATCACCCGCTTGTCGTGGTCATCAACTTTCGCTCGAATTGTGTCCAGTTTAAATTCAAGTGTTGAAATCGCAGATTTGAAGTCAGTCGAGAGAGCTGCTCGAAGTTCTTCATGCATGGCAGCTATGGCTTCCATGTTCACTTGGCTAGCGGCTGCACTGTCTTTGGATGTATTTTCGTCCTTTTTTGTGTTTCTTGCAGGTCTTGTGGTCATCTTGTTGTCAATCCGAATTGTTGTTGTTAGTTAGATGTTGCTGTTTGTTAATCGTGTCATTGTGAAAGGGGCTAAAATTTAGGATTTTTTAAAAGAAAGGTGGGAGCGTAGACAAAACGTATCTACTCCATGCTCACGCAGCTGGAAGTCCTCACAAATATATTTATTTGACAGTATGAAAAATATATCGCCGGTATTTTGTTGTACCGCGGTACACGATATTTTCACCATACCGCTCAAGCCTAATTGGCGTGTCGGAACTTTCAAGCTGTAATCCATGATTTCCTGAGTCTGTTACATGACCACGGTTTTTCAAAGTACTCCTGAGCCCATGTGGCTGTATTTGTCATATTAGCATGACAGTTTCCCAGGCAGTGCCGCCTGAGGGCTCGAAGGTCATTCAGCAGTGGTTTCCGACCTCGCCCTTTATGCACTGTGATGTCTCCAAATTCCCTAAAACCTTTCAAAATGTTATGTACTGTTGTTTTTGAAAGAGCTAAATTCTCTGTAATCTTGCATTGAGACTTTTTTTTTTAATAACTAGCAATTCTCTCTCAAATTTTGGCACAAAGAGTGAGCCACAACCCATCCTTGCTTGCAAAGACTGAGCTTTTGGTGCTGCTCATTTTATACCCAATCATGTTACCCATTAAGCTCCTTATTGTGAAATCTTCCTAAATGGTGTGAATTGAATATCCTATAAACTTTTCAGTCTTATTTTGCCTCCATCCCAACTTTTCTTAATGTGTTGCAGGCATCAAATTCGAACTTCATTTATATTTACAAAATACAATTAAGTTTGTCAGTAAAACTATTGAAAATATTTTTTGTGCTTTTGTCAGTTAAATAAAGATGCACGTGAATTAACAAATCAGATTTTTTTTATTGCATTTTGGGCTATATCCCTACTTTTCTGGAAACAAAGTTTGTATTTTTTTTTAAATGTGAAAAATGTTACAACTGACCCCCTTCTATAAAACGGTTAATGCAACAAAATATCAGAAAATATTATACAAATATGATGAATATCATTTGCCATTCAATATTGGTAAATATTTTCCATTTATGATCATCAACATCTTGCATCAGTTGTAGCACTACAGGATTTGCATCAACTGTGTTATGTAGAGTAAATATTATTAAAAACTATAAACTCAGTACAGTATGTGACTATTTGCCATTGCGCTGTTTCCTGTGGGTGTCTTTCTTATTCAAGTCTGAGGATAAGGTGCAGTATCATTTGCTGTTTATAAGAGCTTATAACTCTTCTGACTGAGCTCCAGTTCATCCCACTGATGATTAGAGCATTCTGGGTCTTGTGTCTGAAACTGCAAGATCGACTTTAAATGATTCCAGAAGTGAAACATTATTTTCAGTTCAGAAGAGTGAAATTCATCACTGGATAAATTTGCACCAAAATTACAGTTAATTCTCAGTGCTTAAACATAAGTAAGTGCCGTGTGCTGCTTCTGATGTAGCTGAGGAGTGTAACAGGTCATAATGTGTCTCTCGAAAACTCCTCCTATTAAGGAAGTGCCAAGTCTGATACGACTGAAGTCCTTCATTAACAGCCTGCAGTGTTCTGCTCTGGTGAGTTGAGATTTATTCTCAGTTTAGGGAGAAATCTGAGTCTCGTTTTCAGCACAGTGAAAGGAAGTGATGAAAAACTGAACCTACAAAGTCATCTATTTAGCTTTAAAGAATCCTGAAATCAGGGTGTGATTACTTTTCACAGAAGTGACAGTGAAACTCTGAGCATTTGGACGAGAGAGAACAACAACAGCAGCAAAAGAAATGGCTTCTAATTTTTCAGAGGAGGATTTCTCCTGTCCTGTGTGCTGTGAAATCTTCAAGGATCCTGTTGTTCTGCACTGCAGTCACAGTGTGTGTAAAGTGTGTTTGCAGCAGTTCTGGGAGACCAAAGGATCCAGAGAATGTCCTCTTTGTAGGAGTAAGTCGTCTGTGGCTCAGCCTCCCATAAACCTGTCCTTAAAGAACCTGTGTGAGACTTTCTTACAGGAGAGAAGTCAGAGATCTTCATCAGGGTCTGAAACAGTCTGCAGTCTGCACAGTGAGAAACTCAAACTCTTCTGTCTGGATCATCAACAGCCGGTGTGTTTGGTGTGTCGAGATTCAGGAAAACACACCAACCACAAATTCTGCCCCATTTATGAGGCAGTAACAGACTGTAAGGTAAATAAAACGTACATATGAACTCATGGGTCACATGTCAACAAATGCTGCTATTCATAATCATGACAATTATTTTGTAATCAATTTAGTTCATCTGAGTTCAAATAATATCTAAAACACAGAGACTCCATGCAGCGTGTTAATTTATTTCAGGAGAAGCTCAAAACTGCACTGGAACCCCTACAGGAGAAACTGAATGTCTTTAAAGACTGTAAACTGAACTGGAGTCAGACTGCAGAACATATAAAGGTTAGAATCAATAACATGGGTTTGATATTATAATTGTATTTTGTTTCATTGCATATTCAGTTATGTTTCATTTGATTTTCTCTTCACTGTAGATTCAGGCCCAACACACAGAGCATCAGATTCAGGAGGAGTTTGAGAAGCTTCACCAGTTTCTACGAGATGAAGAGGGAGTCAGGATCACTGCACTGAGAGAGGAAGAGGAGCAGAAGAGTCAGATGATGAAGGAGAAGACTGAGAAGCTGAGCAAAGACATATCATCTCTTTCAGACACAATCGGAGCCGTAGAAGAGGAGATGAGAGCTGAAGACGTTTCACTGCTACAAGTGAGGGTCATTTAGTCAGTATTTATACTGTGAGAAAATAAAACTTCTTTCCATCATCAGAAATGTCACATTTCTGTGGTGTAAAAATGTAAATCATATCCACTGATATTTGCTTTGTTGTTTTACAGAACTACAAGGCCACAGCGAAAAGGTGAGTGATGTGCTTCCTGTCTCTCTCATTCTCTGTGTTTCTGAATCCAAACCCACAGCAACACTGACTCCTGAATGTTTTTGCAGAGCCCAGAGCACACTGCAGCATCCAGAGGAGCTTTCAGGAGCACTGATCCATGTGGCAAAACATCTGGCCAACCTGCAGTTCAGAGTCTGGGAGAAGATGCAGTACACCGTCCAATACAGTAAGACATTGGCTTAGGTTTGGTATTAACATTGGTGGGGACATAAACCCAATGCCAACCCCCAGTGGTGCCAACTTCAGGTCAACATTATAGAGTCACAATATTTTGCTCTGTTGTGTTCCACCAAAAGAGTATCCATCATCTCTCCAAAGTCCAGACTTTTAAAATTTGAAGTTTAGAACTGTAATAATTAATGAATAATAATAATAATATGCAGTTCATTCGGCAGCATGGTGGTGTTGTGGTTAGCACTGTCGCTTCACAGCAAGAAGGTCCTGGGTTCAAGCCCAGCCGCCAGCGGGGGCCTTTCTGTGTGTTGTGTGCATGTTCTCCCCATGTCTGCGTGGGTTTCCTCCAGGTGCTCTGGTTTCCCCCCACAGTCCAAAGACATGCAGGTTAGGCTAATTGGTGGCTCTAAATTGACCGTAGGTGTGAATGTGAGTGTGAATGGTTGTTTGTCTCTGTGCCAGCCCTGTAGAACAGGATAAGCGGCTACAGATAATGGATGGATGGATGCAATTCATTTGATTAATTGCAAATCTTGCATGTGATGATTAACTCATTCTACCAATTTGCAAATGTGTTTTACAAGCGAATAACGCATTGACTGTTGGGAGGGTGTATGTTCCTTTCCCTCATAAATGGAAGTAAAACACATCCGGAGCCTTAAACATTGCGTTCCATGAGGCTGGCAGGGGGAGTTGGCTCTCTTCTGTGGGATCTTTCACTAGTTTTAGAATGCTAGTTTAAGCTGATATGTGATTGATCTAATGGTGAAACAGGACGAGGGCTCGAGAACCTTTTTGACACGTTGAAAGGTTACAATTTTACTTGGCAATAGAATGTATCTGAATTCTGATTGGTTGTTTTATCTGAATTCTGATTGGTTGTTGTATCTGAATTCTGATTGGTTGTTGTTGTATTATTGCCCTTCTGTTGTCTTCTTGAGCCCAGAGCGGGGGGTGGGGGGGTGGTGGGGGGGAGTGACAGGGTTCTACAGAGAAAAGTTTTTGCCCCCGCTTTCAAATGAAGCCCCTCGAGAACCAATCAGTTCAGCGGATGTGTGTTCTCGGTATGGGACATTTCAAAAGAGAGGTGGGAGGAACCAAACATTTCTGATCCAGAAGGCGGAGGCTGTTTTGCTTATTACATGAAAATGTTTGAGAGCGAATATTCATGAGCGAATTTTGCATGCTGTTTCGCCCAGTGGAAACCTACAGGAACCATTTGTGTACCGCAAATTTTTTTTTTTCTTCAATCAGAAATATCGGTCGGGACATGCCCATACCGTCCATACCCAATTCTACACCTATGCAGTAAGACTCTTAATTCTGTGTGTGTGTGTGTGTGTGTTTTCAGCACCTGTAACTCTGGACCCCAACACTGCTCATCCTGTGCTCATTGTATCTGATGATCTGAAAAGTGTGAGACACAGCGATGAGGAACAGAAACTTCCTGATAATCCAGAGAGATTTGATAAATATCGGTGGATCCTGGGATCTGAGGGCTTTAACTCAGGGACACACTGCTGGGATGTGGAAGTTGGAGACGGTGCAGGGTGGAGTGTGGGTGTGATGACAGAATCTGCTCAGAGGAAGGGGGAGATATTCTCCAGAAGTGGAATCTGGTTTGTGGAGTATTATGATGATGATGGTAAATATTTTGCAGTTTCTACACCATATACAGCCACTCAGCTCTCAGTAGCACAGAAACTCCAGAGGATCAGAGTGAAGCTGGACTGGGACAGAGGAAAACTGTCATTCTCTGACCCTCTCACTAACACACCCTTACACACTTTCACACACACATTTACTGATAAATTACTGCCATTCCTACATGTTTATGGTTCCATAAAGATCCTCCCACTTGAGTGCCAACATTGAGCAAAACAGCTGATAAGATATCGCAGACTGACCCATTTCCAAATATCAACAATACCTCTGCAAAGTCAAAACAATCATCCATGCAAGTACGGCATGGATGCTTCACCAAGGACACACAGCCATCTGGGGCAGACTGTCAAGAACCATCTGGGGCAGACTGCCAAGGACACCCAAATAAAGACACCCAAATTTATTTTGCTCTATCACCTAATGATTATGCCCCCCTTGAATGTCTCTACCAGTGTATCGACCAAATCAACAACTAGATGTCACAATTTTCTTCAGCTGAACACAGATAAAACAGAAGTAATTCTATTTGGGGAAAAAAGATGAAAGACTCAGGATTACCACTATTCTTGACACAAAGGGGATTAAAACAAAAGATATGGTTAAAAATCTTGGTGTTTTCATTGACAGCGAGCTAAACTTTGACAGTCACATGAAAGCAATCACTAAATCAGCATTTTATCACCTAAAAAACATTTCCAAACTAAGAGGACTTGGGTCAAAAAATGATCTGGAAAAACTTATACATGCCTTCATCTCTAGTAGGGTTGATTACTGCAATGGCCTTTTCACAGGCCTGCCAAAAAAGACCATCAGACGACTTCAGTTGATTCAAAATGCAGCGGCGAGGGTTCTCACACGAACAAAAAGTACTGAGCACATTACTCCAATTCTAAGGTCCCTTCACTGGCTTCCAGTAAGCTATAGAATTGACTTTAAAGTATTGCTGCTGGTGTACAAATCTCTAAATGGTACAGGGCCCAATTACCTCTCTGATATGTTGCAGCGGCCTAACCAATCAGATCTACCAGATCGCAGCAGCAAAATTTACTAGTAAAACCT
This sequence comes from Neoarius graeffei, assembly GCF_027579695.1. Lineage (NCBI taxonomy): Eukaryota > Metazoa > Chordata > Actinopteri > Siluriformes > Ariidae > Neoarius > Neoarius graeffei. The sequence goes on from NC_083577.1 coordinate 29,735,656, forward strand.
GTTAAAACAAAATGTGGTGAAGCAGCTTTTAGCTACTATGCAGTACAGCTATGGAACCAACTGCCAGAGGACATCAAAAATGCTCCTGCTGTTGGCAGCTTCAAATCTAGACTAAAGACCAAGCTGTTTTCAGATGCTTTCTGCTAACTGATTAATATTGTCATCTTTACATGTTTTAAACTTTACTTAACTTTTACAGTCTCTGCATGTTTTAAACTAAACTTTTATTCTATTTGATTCTGCTGTTTTTTTTATTGAACTTTTACTTCATTTTATTATTTTATTTCTACTATTGTTTAATTTTTATTATTATTTTCTCTCTTCTTCCCCATTTATTTTATGTAATTTTATTTTCTATTTACTGTTTTGCTTTTACTTCTGTAAAGCACATTGAACTGCCATTGTGTATGAAACTTGCCTTGCCTCTGTAAGAGTGAATCAGATCAGTTAGCATTGATGTTTTATTCCAGTTCATTAATAAAATACTGCAGATTAAAAGATTAGTGTTCTTTGTGTAAGTCTTTTTCCCCCCCCTTTTGGAAACCCTGAAGCACACACTGATTTTTTTTTCAAGTGAATCAACTAAAAATATTGACAGAATATCTTGAAATAATGAATTAACTCAAATAATTAGACATCTTAAAATATATTATGATAGCTTTTGAAAGTATGAGGAAGTCAAAATAAGTGAATTAATGATATACTGTCTTGAAATAAGGTATTAACTCAAACTTACGACATAGCATATATTTAAAATAACAAGTGTGTTCAAATGCAGAATGAGCTGAAAAGATTATTTAATTTTATTGATGTATTTTAAATAGTTTTAAATAAATTGAGAATTTGAAAGCTCATGTCTCTTCTGTATTTGTACTTGTTAACGTTTGCTGTTATTCTTGGATGAAATGTTTAGCTGTGTGTGTGTGTGTGTGTGTGTGTGTGTGTGTGTGTGTGTGTGTGTGTGTGTGAAACTGTGCAGTGGAGGAGAATTCAAGCTCTTAAGTTTCCCTCCACCTGACAGTGGCGGCTGGCTCATAGGGGGCGCTCGGGCGCCGCCCTCCCAGATGTGGAGGGGAAAAAAAATACAAAATATATCGATATATATTTTTACAAATTTTATTATCAATGTCAGTTTTACTTAATAGTGTGTGCCTACATGCGATCTGAATTATTTAAACAACATTTCCACCAACTGACTCTCATTCAATGGTGAATTTCCACCGACAGACGCGTATCATTTCTCTTCTTGGGCCCTCGGCAAAGCGCCCCAGAAGTGCAGCGGAATAGCCAGTCGTGTATGGGTGCTCGGGAAAAATCATAAATATTTGGCCAATCAGCATCGCCGAATTTAATGGTTTTGGGGCGCTGGAAATTTCGCCCCTGCTACAGAAAATGCATCTCTCTCTCTCTCTCTCTCTCTCTGTCTCTCTCTGTTTTTGATGTTCAAAACTAGACTTTTGGTTCATATTGGACAATAATCACATCTTTCATGTCATAGTTTGTATTCACAACAAGAGTGTCAACACTGTTTCACTCCCCCTCTCACTGTCTCGTTTCACAGAAATACACCTAGCTCAGAGCACACGCACACACACCTCATTTCATAGTCACTCTCTCACACAGAAATCTTACACTCACCTTAGAATCAGACACACACACACACACACACAGTCCCACACTCACCTTAGAAACCTTCCTCCCTCTCTCTCACTCACTCATTCACACACACACACACACACACACACACACACACACACACACACACACTCTCTCTCTCTCTCTCTCTCTCTCTCTCTCACACACACACACACACACACACACACAGTTGATTTGTATAGATTCAGCTGAAATCATACCCTTGCTGTAAACTTCTCTCAAGAACTTGAGTATTGTATTGTATTTGAAACCGTTCCTTTCCAAAGCATAAATGGAGCCTAATATAGCTGTAAATTGTTAATTTACTTTATCTGTGAAACTGCTGATTTTGAGAAGGAAATTAAATTATTATTGTGGAATTGTCATTTTCTGACTGTTCATTTGAATGCTTATACTGGACTAGGCAGGGAACTCTACTGGCACACACCAGCCCCACCAAGAATTTTTTTCACCAGCCGCCACTGCTCCACCAGCAGTTTGTGGTTTTGTAAAGATCAGATGGATTTGTATGTTAATGCTGCATCAGGTGATGATTCACAAGTTCAAATCAATTCTGAGTGAAATAAATTCACTTTGTTCATTCTGATATTAAACATTGTTAATCTGCATAATGAGACAATTAAAATATGCACAAATAAATATATCTGTAATCTGTGTAATGTTTATTATTAACTTAAAATGTTCAAGATGTGCACAGTTATATATTTGTACAGATGTGTGCAGTGGTGGTTGTTATTTTCATGATTAGTATCAGGGATGTGTTCAGTTTAATGTGTGTGTAAGTGATCACTGAGAGGATGTGGAAGAGAGAGAGGCAGGTGAGAGAGTCAGTCATTAAAGGTGTTAAAAGCAACAATTTTCTCAATGTTCTCTATCGTCATTTAACCGCAAGTTATATTTAACTCTCATCCATTATCCCTGGCTGCTGTATCATATGGGTTAAAACATGACAAGATCTGTCTCGTCTATGATAACTAAAAATTAAACATTTAGGCACTGGCGGCTCGTGGCGATTTTGGCGACGCACTCCCAAACGGAGATTTTTTTATCTACTCCTGCTACCACGGCAACAGTAATGTCATCGTCCAATCAGGCTAAGGTCGCGCCTGGTGTAGCCACGCCCTTTTGGTGCGATTTCTGTCAGGTTCAGATTTGCCCCAAAATCTCCCACTGACAGTAATGGTACGTACTTTTTTTTTTTTCGAAAGATCATGCTCCCAATGCATTTTTTTCTATTAGGGTTTATGTACTAGCACAAGCAGCGTGCATACCTGTCAACCCTCCCGTTTTTCCCGGGAAATCCCTTATTTTGACTTATTTCCCGCTGTCTTCCCGTTTTTTTATTTTCCCGAAAATATCCCGTATTTTCACATTATATAAAAGTCCCGTATTTTCACAATATAAAAAAGTCGGTAGGTCCAGAAGTCATGACGCGCCTCTGACAGGAGTTTACAGCAGGAAGTCGGGCCATGAATTCACGTCCCCGCCCTCTCCAGTACAGCAGGTGGCAGTCTAGTAATTACACATTGATTTTAATTGCATGTTTGTGAAGAAGACTGTCAGAACCATAGCGCTAGTCTGACCAAGGTCACTGCTCGGAACTTCTCACAAAACTATAAGATGGTCGTAATTCTTTCCTCAGGCAGGGCTTGAAGTGGGCCGGAACTGCGTTCCTGCACTTCTTTATTTTCACCGGAGTGGCAGCGCAGTTGTGTGCGAAGTTTCCCCATTTGTTTGTCTGGCACTGCCTCAACCACAGGCTTGAATTAGCAGTTGGGGATGTTTTAAAGCAGATCAATGGCATGAACAACTTTAAGATCTTGGTAGATTGGTTGTCTACATCAAAAAACGTTCATGAAGTTCTTTAAGCGCATATCCAACCTGTTGATTGCTTTCACAATTTCTGTTGATTGCTTTCACAATCTTTTCCTTTGTGTCGCAGTAAAAGTTATACCGTGACAATGCATTAAACACCTACAATAAATAAATGAAGTAGATGTAGGTTAGGGTGTAATTTCGTAGGATTACAGAAGATGTTTTCTGACATTAAAGTAGGCTACGTTAAGCTTTTTCCTTTTCGTAGGCGCAAATGGAAAGGAAAATGCTTAACGTATACTGCGTCCATAATATTTGGTTTTGGTTTTTTGATTTTTTGAGTGATGAGTGTGTATGACTAGAAATGTCCACGAGAAGTTTGGTGATGATTGATCGCTGTGTTCGGACATAACGCTATGTTAAGCCTTTTCCTTTCTTGGCCTATAGATGTCAATGGATAAATAGCTTAATGTTGACATCTTGGATTCTATTAGGACTTCAGCTTTGATTTTTTGGCAGCTGTCAGTGTAGGTAAAAAGGGGTTTCTGAGCGAAATTTGGCGATGATTGATGGATGTTTTCTGACATTAAAGTACGTTAAGCTTTTTCTCTATCGTGGGCGCCTATGTAGAGAAAAAAGTTTCATGTTGACTGCGTCCACAAAAATGGGATTTCGGCTTTGATTTTCATAGAGATGGGAGACGGTATGAGTAGAGATGTGCAGGAGAAGTTTGATACTGATTGGTCACCGTTATCTGACATTAACCTACGTTAAGCGTTTTCCTCCCCATAGACGCCTATGTAAATGAAAAAGCTTAACGCAGACTACGTCCATAATATTTGGATTTCTGTTTTGATATTTAGTGTGGTCGTAGTGTGTATGACAAGAGATGTTCATGAGAAGTTTGGTGATGATTGATCGTTGTTTTGGAACATTAAGCTACGTTAAGCTTTTTCACGTTAAGCGTTTTAGGATGTCCCGTGAAGTTTCCCCATTTGTTTGTCTGGCACTGCCTCAACCACAGGCTTGAATTAGCAGTTGGGGATGTTTTAAAGCAGATCAATGGCATGAACAACTTTAAGATCTTCTTCGACAAGCTGTACAGCCTTTATCACGCTTCGCCAAAAAATCAGCGCGAGCTGAGCAGCTGTGCGCAGCGCGTTGAGCAGCGCCTTCTTGTTATTGGCTGCGTCCTTTCCGTGCGCTGGGTCGCATCCAGTGAGCGCACCGTGAGAGCGGTTTGGTGATTAGTGAACTTAGTTAAACTTAAAGGTGTTTATGTATGTGATTAGTAAACTTAAAGGTGTTAAACCTTCTTTTGCTTTTCTTTTAGTGCAATACGTGCACTAATTACTCATTTTTTTATTTTTGAAACTTAAAGTAATGTTGTGATGACTTGTTTTTATTAGTTTAAACTTAAAATGATGCAGTGTTTTTCTGTTCTTAAGGTTATCAACCTAATCAACCCCTTCATCACCTTTGAACTTCAATAAAAAACAAAAAAGGTGGGAAACTGAGTGTTCCTTGTGTGATCAAAGCTCTTTTGAAGTTGGGGCACAAAACTGGGGAAAATCATCCACAACTTGACAATATGGTTGTGGTTCTTGGTTCTGATTTGTTTTTACTTCAGCTGTCTACAAACTAAGACACTTCGTTCAAAAATAATATCTCAGAGTCACTGTGAAAACACATCTGTTCAAACAAATACTGTAGCACAACAACAGATGAAAAGAGTAGAGCATTGTCCTTATGAGCCAAGTTTTGCAAAATGCGTGAAGGCAATACAAAAACTGAAGTTTTCAATTTAAAAATTGGAACTTGATTTGAACTTATTTGAATGACCGGAATGGCATTGTCAGAAAATCAGGGTTCCTGCACTTCTTTTTTTTTTCCACTTCAAGCACTGTCCTCAGGGAGCGAGTTTCAGTAGACGGCGAGACTAGAGACATGAATAAAGAAAGGAGCGAGGCAAAACCAAAAAAAGGTGTATTGCCGCTACTTGCCCAAATGGCAGGACGAATTTAATTTTGTGAAGAAAAGTCAGTTCGATTACCGACTTTCCGAAATTTTCCCTTATTTTGAGTTAAAAATCTGGGAAATATCCCTTTTTTTTCAAACCTCAAAGTTGACAGGTATGGCAGCGTGCTTTCGTCATACTCCTGTTGCGCGGGAAATGTGTGAACATTCTATGAAGATGATGGCGGCGAGTGTTGAGTGCAACAATACGATATGTGTTCATTGGAGCCAGCAGCACCTTACCTTTTTTCCAACTTGTTAAGCCAAGTTGCACTGACTACAAAACCTTGTGTGTATATAGCTAAATAACTAAAGCCTTTTGTGTTCATTGACATGCTTGTAATACTTTAAATTTCCTTTTAAGGCATGGCTTTCTGGAGGAATTCTTGGGAAAAAACTGCAGAATTTATTTAGAATTATTTATTATTTGTTGTTAAAATGGTGCAATTCCATAAAAAAAAACCACAATTAAGCTGCACATGTTTGTTTGATGGTTATGCTTTTCTTCATCTTTTTCAAAACTTAAATAAACACTTGTTTTGGATTTATATCCTGCCACTTCGGCACGGTGGTGTAGTGGTTAGCGCTGTCGCCTCACAGCAATAAGGTCCGGGTTGGAGCCCCGTGGCCGGCGAGGGCCTTTCTGTGTGGAGTTTGCATGTTTTCCCCGTGTCTGCGTGGGTTTCCTCCGGGTGCTCCGGTTTCCCCCACAGTCCAAAGACATGCAGGTTAGGTTAACTGGTGACTCTAAATTGACCGTAGGTGTGAATGTGAGTGTGAATGGTTGTCTGTGTCTATGTGTCAGCCCTGTGATGACCTGGCGACTTGTCCAGGGTGTACCCCGCCTTTCGCCCGTAGTCAGCTGGGATGGACTCCAGCTTGCCTGCGACCCTGTAGAAGGATAAAGCGGCTAGATAATGAGATGAGATGAGATCCTGCCACTTTAATTGCATTCTTTAGAATGAAGAAATTAGAATACGTTTATAATTAAGAATTTATGTGTCTACTTATTATAGAATACTGGAGTAATATGAGAAAATAAATGAGTAATGTAATATTAATTGATTGTGATGCCAAATGTTTTGCTTTGAAGGCTTCACAATGAATCTTCCTTAGTTTGCCACCTTTAACTTGTTCAGTGTTGCCACCTAGTGGAGAGAAGAGATATTGTCTATATTGATATCTGAATTTACCAGGCAAAAACAAGTTCGGCCAATTGACTTGCTACCTACTGTAGGTCAGTTTACTTCAGTCCTGTGGACATTTATGGTCCGTGTAGACATAACGGGGGAAAATTGCCCCCTGAAAAAAAAATTCAGGAGCCGCCACTGCATTTAGGCCTAGGTATTTTATTTTTGTCCCGTGTCTTCCCACTACACAGTGTTCCAACTTTTTTGGAATTGGGGTTGTATTATTATTACACAGCTTTGCTAAATACTTTATTCTGATTGGTTTACAGTCTGTTTTTTTCATGTTGGTATGGACCATGACGTTACCAGAAGCAATAAAATAATTTTAAAACAATATCTTTTGTCAGATTGTTGAGTTTTTTTTAGTACGTCACTGTGTAATAAATGGGATAATGTATAGTGAGCCGATTCTTATCGCAAAATAAAACCCCTTCAGGGTGATTCAAGACCTTCTCTGCTTTGTGTTGGACTCCTGCATCACCCTGTCAGGGTGTATTTCATGATAATAACCAGCTTACTGTACATTATCGCTCATTCATTTAAGTGAACATAATGATCTTTGGCCTAAACTAACCTGGAGCCATGGGTTCTTTGCAAACGACCACTCACGATGCAAAAGTGCTGATGGTTTGTGTTGCTTACGGCTGTTCTAATAGATCAACCCTGGGGGAGAAAAAGAAAAACAAGAGCTACAGAAATTGACAAATTTCTCCATCCGACTACCTCTGCTAAACAAACTAGCACTGTGTCTTTTTCGAGACCATTATTGAGTACGAACACGATCCAGTTTTCCTCTTACAGTTCATGTTTGAATTTTACCAAAAGGTCTGTTTTGTGTGCCAGGCTTATGGACTTTCTGGATTTATATATTTATTTATTTTTTGAATGTGAGATCAGAGATCTTGATTTGCAGCACAGCTCATAACAACAATCACGATGACAGTGGAATGTTTGAAGAGAAACAGAGATCATCAGTGTGTTTAAACTGCGAAACCTTTTAAAGATTGACTTGGAAACCTGACGGACAGGTGTTTTGAAGTGTTCAAATACTTTTGGGGCCTTGCATAAGATTCCACAACCATCCCCGAGTGGGACTAGTTGGACAGGCACTGTGGGTTTTTCCCTATCTTTCAATTCAATTCAGGACTATAGACCCGTTTCACTCACGTGACCTTCGTAAATGCGACCGCCATTTTGGACATGAAGAAATAACGGTTTATGGCACAGACCCTTTCGGTTCTCGCTCATCTAGCTGCTACAATGACTGCTTAGACTGCAACAATAATACCTAACACACATTTAAGGCCCTGTCCACACGGCAACAGATTCAGGTGACTCCGATACAATTGCTTATCGTTTAGGCCTGGCGTCCACACGGCACCGGCGTTTTGGGTGCCCAAAACGCAATCTTTTTGAGAACGGGTTCCAGAGTGGAAAGATCTGGCAACATTGCCGTTGTGAAGTCGTCTGGATGAGTAGAACGGATTTGTTTACGATGACGTCACAACCACATGACTGTGAGTGCTTCACGCCGGGTAGAAGTGTAACGAACTCGATGCGAGTTGTCAACAAATCCTATAACTTGGTTCATGAAACGCGCTTACAAAATATTTTCACTGTGAATATTTATTGTGTAATGGTTCAAAGAGAGAGAGAGAGAGAGAGAGAGAGAGACTCTGCCCTTAGGGCAGAGTCAATCCCGCCAGCAAAAATAGGGAAAAAAAGGAGCGATCTCACCTCTTCAGATGATGGTTTAAGTCCTACAATACATTCCTCAAAAAGGGCGTAGAAGAGCAAATTAATCCATCAGCGTGTAGCATTCAATTTATTCCGGACCATTAAAGACACCACCTTCCGCGTAGAATCATACGTCATCCTCGCCGCCATATTGGATAGGTCAAAGCGGAGAATAAAGATTAATGTGCTGCGTTTAACTGTACCAACAGGTTTGCCGTCCAAAGGAGATCACATGGGATTACTTTTCACAGGTGAGAAACAACAAATTAATCCATCAACGTGTCGCATTCAATTTATTCCGGACCATTAAAGACGCCGCCTTCCGCGTAGAATCATACGTCATCCTCGCCGCCATATTGGATAGGTCAAAGCGGAGAATAAAGATTCATGTGCTGCGTTTAACTGTACCAACAGGTTTACCGTCCAAACAAGATCACATGGGATTACCTTTCACAGGTGAAAAACAACAAATTAATCCATCAACGTGTAGCATTCAATTTATTCCGGACCATTAAAGACGCCGCCTTCCGCGTAGAATCATACGTCATCCTTGCCGCCATATTGGATAGGTCAAAGCGGAGAATAAAGATTAGCTGCGTTTAACTGTACCAACAGGTTTGCCGTCCAAATGAGATCACATGGGATTAGCTTTCACAGGTGAGACTGGAAAAATACTTTTCATTGTATTTGGTCATTATAATGTAATTTTCCGAACAGATTTTCCTGACTTTGTGGCTAATATGAAGTCTCGCGCATAATAGTTTATGCGCATGCGTCCTTACTTCTTCTATTGTTCTGGTGTCTCCGAAGAGACTGTCTTACAGCGCCCCTAGAGGTGTGGCATGTGTATTGCATCGTTTTCAGCAAGCGTTGCGTTGCCATATGGACCTGATATTTTACTGATCGTTGCCCATTTGGACGCGATATTTTTTTAAATAACATCTCGTTGCCGTTGTCGTGTGGATGTAGCCTAAAAGTAGACATACCATCACACTGCCCTGGTGCTGTGTACAGTTTACCTTCTATGGTTTGTGCACTCACTATTTGCCATTACTTTCTCCAACCCAGTGTTCGAACTATGCTGATATTTTCGGGGGGTCCCTTTTTTTCCCTGGGGGGTGCTTGCGCTTGTCTCAGAGCGCGGATCTCCAAACACATGAGAAGCCTATCTTACGCACATATCACGCGGACTCCACACCTCCACACACGCATCGCGTCTGAAGTCATAACTCATCAGGGGAAATCGTGTCCACATTGGCATGTTCAAAAAACAACCTCGCGTCAACAATGATACCACACACAAGAAAAAAAAAACCAGTCAGGCTACTCAACACATCTGATCCACAGCAGCACCAAAGCATCACTGGAAATCATGTCAACAACCAATCTTCCATTTCAACACGCTTCAACAAACAAATGGCACCACAAACATGAACGAATCGGTCAGGCTACCGATTCCAAACCCACAGCAGACGAATAATGAAATGCATCTTACCTTAAAGCAGAATCGACCACAAAGGAAGTGTGTTGGCACTGTTGGCACACTTCCTTTCTACTAGTTTGTGTCCCCAACCTGGCAGCAGCAGTCGTTGTCATATCGTTTTATTTTATCTTTGATGTAAACACAACACTTCGGATATGCAAATGCTTCCCGTTACACACGATTGCTATGTCAATAAACATCATTTTGCCAATATTTTAGAGACCATCCATCTTCTCCGTCGGTCAGCATCTGTCGGGATCCGATAAAATGATAAATCTTGCCTTGCGTGTTGATGGTTACTACATCCAGGTGCACAACAATATAATGGCATGATGGAAGTCTTGCTGAAAGTAAAAACTTTCTTTGATGGCTATATTCCTTTCGATGCTTCGCCGTCGTTCCTCGTTGTTGGCTGTGGTAGACTACTGGTAGTTCATGTCCAAAATGGCGGCCGCGTTTGTCGTGACGTCACGTGAAAAGGGTCCATAAGTAGATTTTTATGAGGAACACTAATTTTGAACCTGTACTGCCTTTCAGATTTTTCAAGTTTATGTCATAAAAATAATTTTCCCCTGACACCCAATTATTTTTTGGTTAGTGGAGCAAACGCTACTGAATTCAAATCACAAACTTCCAATTTTATTAGTTTTTTTTAAATAGAACAATGAATGAACTGAGGGCCACGTGGCGCTAAATTCTCAGCTATTTTTTCCTGCTTCACCATGACCCAATTCAAGATATTATGTCATGCATCACGTGGTGGGCTTTCCCCTTTCTTGCAAGGCATTGTGGGATACAAATTTGAAACAGGAGAAAAAAAAATGGAGGATGTGAGTGTGCGAATGAAACGTGAAAGACCGACTCCAGTCAAGTCAACTTTATTGTCAAATATGCTATACATGCTCGACATACAGCACAGATGAAATTTCAGTCCTCTCTGACCCACGGTGCAAACAGGCAATGCAAAAAATAAAAATAGAATAATTGAAAAACAAACAGTATAAACACTCTAGATAGGAACTAGACAGACTAAACACTCGTATACATACACATGTAAATTGGTGCAAATAAACAAACAGTCAAAGGCACTTGAGGTATATCAGGTACAGTAACGGAAAGCGAGAAGAAAAGACGCTACGTTGCGAAGGAAAGGAAACGCAGGACCAAACTAATAAATATCGGTGGTCAGTGAACACCTCAGTGTGATCAGCGGTTCGTTTAGCGACAGAATGATGGAACTGTCAGGGCAGGGTCAAAGGTAAACCTGTAGATGGCAGTAATGCAATACTGTGGATGCTAGCTGCTGTAAAACCCAAAAGAAGTAGCAGATAAACCTGCACATGCGCACACGGACTTCCTCTGTCTGCTTGACTGCATGAAACGAGCGATTTGATGCACATTATTTGCTTGGGAATCCCCTGAAATCACTTCCCAGCCACAGAATGGCTTATGTTTTTTTTTTTTTTAAATCCCCCGCTGGCCTAAATGCCCGAAGAGGGATTATGTGGTGGCGAAGTCCGTCCGTCTGTCTGTCCATCCTTCCATCCCGGAAAGGGTTCTCACCTTCTGAAATCAACTCCTCTCACAATTTTTGGAGGAATATCACAAAACTTGGCCAAAGGCTTTGTTATAGGACAGTCATGCACATATTGCAATTTCATTTGCAATATATTGTAGTGGGGGATACTGTGCTCTCAGAGCACCCTTGTTTAGATATTACAGAAATAAACATACAATATGTCACATGGGTTCTGTGACAAAATGATGACGCAGCCAAGAATTGCAACTTTGGTGCAAGGATGGCGGTTTATTTACAGTCCAGATTTTCCCAAAAGTGAGCAAAAATAAAAAGTTGGAATTTCAAAATGTTACAAAGTAATGTAGGCCTATGAATTTAACAACAAAAAAAAAAGAGAAAAATGTAACTAGACTAAAGTAGAAAGAAAGTTTCCAGTCTGAAAAGCAAACCACTGCACAGCTCAGGACTACAAACCAGACTACAATAAAAATGGCCAGACAGTGAACTACCTCCCTCATCTCATCTCATTATCTCTCGCTGCTTTATCCTTCTACAGGGTCGCAGGCAAGCTGGAGCCTATCCCAGCTGACTACGGGCGAAAGGCGGGGTACACCCTGGACAAGTCGCCAGGTCATCACAGGGCTGACACATAGACACAGACAACCATTCACACTCACATTCACACCTACGGTCAATTTAGAGTCACCAGTTAACCTAACCTGCATGTCTTTGGACTGTGGGGGAAACCGGAGCACCCGGAGGAAACCCACGCGGACACGGGGAGAACATGCAAACTCCGCACAGAAAGGCCCTCGCCGGCCACAGGGCTCGAACCCAGGACCTTCTTGCTGTGAGGCGACAGCGCTAACCACTACACCACCGTGCCGCCCCCTACCTCCTTCAGAGGGCTTAAATAGTCACTAGCCCCTCCCCCTACAATTAACACAAACAGCTGTAGACAGACAAAACCCCATTTATCCTCCATTTACATAACAATGGCAAGATTTACAAATAGCAAAAGTATTACATTTCTCTCATACAAAACAACTGTTTACATTACAAAACCCTGGCTTCACCACAATTCTTAATTTATCTAAATTATCTTAATTGGATGAAATCATTAGCTTGTAACGATACTGGCACTACAAAGACAGCCGGCTTCCACAGTTTGGGTCCTTTGGTCACCCGGAAGTGCTGTAGGAGAGAATAGAAGCAAACAAACGTGGTTCCCACTCACCATGCTAAGATAAGTTATTAAAGATTGTACTGAAACCCATGTGTGTGTGATCATTAACTATGAGGTACTTTTGTTATGAAACTATTGCTACAAACAACTTGTGCGTGCACCTACAGAGTTAGTTAGCTGGTAATTAGCAGTAGCTCAACATAAATGATATATGGTATCAGGTGTTTGTGTATAGTGTGGTGCATTGGTGCCTGGCACCGGTACTGAAAGAGCTCCGTGTGACACAGTATAGGGTGGATTTTGACGCTATTTCAAGAAGCAAAATGCTATTTCAAAATGACCGTTTACCGCAGACCTGGGCATTTTATGGCCTGCGGGCCGCATCCGGCCCTTTGGTTCATTCTGACTGGCCCGCGTAAGGTTAATTAGAAATTACAAAATAAATGTGTTTTCTAATTTTACCCCATGCATGGACTGAATGTGCATTGCTTTTATTTTGAAGTTGTGTTCAACAAAAACGCAATGCGTGCGACATGAACATGACATGAAATCCCACGAAACCTAATCCCGCGAAAACTACTTCCGTAATTTGTCCAGACCAACCGCAAACTTGTACGTCATCCTTCAAACGGTCCAGCCAATCACATAGTGTGACGTCACCAGCAGGCGCCGGAGCCCGAGCCGATCTGTAGATCTGATACCTACACCGAATCGACGTTGTTGGGAGCAGATCACAAGAAAACTTTAGCCCTCAAAATGTCCGCAAAAAGAAGAAAGGTAGATGCCGAATGCAGGGCTTTCAACAAAACATGGACTGCTAAGTATTTATTTACTGAAGTCAGAGATAAAGCCGTGTGTTTAGTTTGCGGAGAGCAGATCGCCATGTTCAAAGACTACAATTTGAGTCGACATTACCAGACGAAGCACGCTGAGAAATACTGAAACTTGACTGATGCTGAAATAGTGCGGACATCGGAAGCTTTGCTGGCTAAGCTAGAAAAGCAGCAAGGCTTTTTTACCAAGCGTCACACATCTAGGGATGCAGCAACCAAGACCAGCTTTGTGCTTTCCCACAAAATTGCTAAAAACAGTTAGCCATTCATGGAGGGGGAATTTGTGAAAGAGTGCTTGGTGGACTTGGTACTTGATATGTGGAGTAGAAAGACAATATTGTGATGTCTTTATAGTGTTTTGGGGTGAATGTGACTGAAAAAAATGGTACAAACATTCACATTTTGTTAACCATTGTTTTGGGAAATTTGATTGAATAAATTACATTTTTTTGTAAGGCAACCTCATTTTTTCCATACTCTTACCAGTCTTAGCAGCTTGTAAAAACAATGTTATTTACTGCTTTATATAAAGAAATACAATTAATATCGTGCAGAATTTAGTTCAGCCTTTTGGTCTGGCCCTCCACAAAATTTTCTGTTTCTCATGTGGCCCCATGGAAAAAATAATTGCCCACCCCTGGTTTACCAGGATGCTATTTGAAATCCCTGGGGAGAACACTGCTCTTTACTTGTTTCAGGGTTAATTATTTGTTGAAGTCAACATTCATAATAAGTGTGCTGTTCCTTTGATTGCTTGCATTCTGATAGAAGTGAGAGCGGGGGATACGTAAGTGAGCAGTAGCTCACAGTTGATCTTGTTGCGGGCGTGTCGGACAGAATGTACCCACATGTGGCTTTGCCTGAGTCTTGGTTGAGTATTTAAATGAGAACTGAAGTCATTTTTAAACTTGCTTTATTTCTGAATTAACGTGTTATTCAATTACGTTTTTGGTTTTAGTAACCTTATATCGTGACTCATATTGGCAATTAATTGCAATTAAATATTACACTTATTGGCCTGTTCGGTTTTTAGCCATGTTGAATTTAGTTCGTTTGGTCCACGGCAGGCGTCGGTTATCCGCACAATCTTCATGAGACTTGTGCGAGACTTCGAAACGTGAAGTGTCAGCCAGGTGTCAGTGCTGCCATTTTGAAAACTGTTTTCCAAATGAAATATTGCACAAAAACGAGTTTAAATGATTACTGCCTACTTTTTTCAAACTTTCCTGATTGCTATCAAAACAAACAAAACGTCCAGCTTGATTACATCAGCATTCGAACAAGGGCACGCGTCTTTTGACAACGTTGGCAGATGTTGGTTACTTTCACTGTGACTGAAATCGCTCCCGACTCACCTATATAGGGCACTATATTGTGGGGACGCCATTTTGTAGTGTTGTCCAAAACCTTAGTGAGGATTATTTACACCCTATATATTGCACTCAAAGTATCCCACAATGCATCATGAAAAGTAGTGTACAACCGATGGTCACTAACCCAAGCAATATATCCCATCATGTATTGTAGTCATGCTGAAAGAAGTCAAATTAAAAGTCTCAAATTTGATTTAATAAAAGGTAGCAGGAAAGAAGAAAGTATTCAGCCTTGATTTAAAAGAACTGCAAGTTGCAGGTACTTTGTATTGATTAATGTGGGAAATACGCTCAGTATAATATTTATCACAAAAATACTTGCATGTGTTTATTATTTTGAAAACCCACCAGTCGACTGATTTGGCACGTTTTAATTGTGCGACAGTAATGATGTAAATACCAGCACGACGGAGTAGTGTCCAAAAGCATTTGTTCATTTTACCAATGAACTCACTATATAGTCCTCATCTCATCTCACCTCATTATCTGTAGCTGCTTTATCCTGTTCTACAGGGTCGCAGGCAAGCTGGAGCCTATCCCAGCTGACTACAGGCGAGAGGCAGGGTACACCCTGGACAAGTCGCCAGGTCATCACAGGGCTGACGCATAGATACAGACAACCATTCACACTCGCATCATGTAACCTACGGTCAATTTAGAGTCACCAGTTAACCTAACCTGCATGTCTTTGGACTGTGGGGGAAACCGGAGCACCCGGAGGAAACCCACGCGGACATGGAGAGAGCATGCAAACTCCGCACAGAAAGGCCCTTGCCAGCCACAGGGATCGAACCCAGACTTTCTTGCTGTGAGGCGACAGCGTTTACCACTACACCACTGTGCCACCCACTATATAGTCCTCTTTATAGTAATTCCCTAGATAGGGAGTAGTGAATGAGTGAGCGATTTCGGACACAGGGTTTGATTTCCGCTGAACGTTTTACTTCCGTCCTACGATGTCTCGCACAGGTCTCAATGCATCTCGTTCACAGCCATTGCTTTGACATATGGACTGATATATTCCATAGCATATTTCAAACACTCATAACTTGCTATAGCAGTGACAAAATAGCGATCAAAAATGCATTCCTTTATTGAATAAAATGAGAAATAGAATTTTGATGATAAATTTGCCTTCAGTTCTCCTTTTATATAAAATGCCACAAATTTGCTCAGTTATCGGCTGCTTGAACAATTCTGCTGAGGCTAGAGTCAGATTGTTCAGTTAAAATGCGAGAAGGACCCCAAACGGAAGATCTAACCCATAGACGACAGACAGTGGCTTGCAAATCTGAATAGATTGGACAAAAAAGAGACCAGATACAAATATGTACAAGTATGTGCAGATCCTTTCGTAAAGGGTAAGTTTATATTTCTTCTGTTTATGTGAACCATAGGCAAACTATAAAGATGCGACATACTGTAAGTGATGTACTTGTAAGCGCTACTCCAATTCATAGTGCAGTTACAATTGCATAGCACAAAGCCCCAGTAAAATGTAGGTCATTGAGCTCGGTAAAATGTTGCCTTCAAAGACGTCAAGGTTGTTTTTTTTGGTTTGTGTTTTGTGTAACTTTTGCCCACATCAGGAACCTACTAGAGCCTTACAGTAAACTTGCGCAAAACAGTAAATGATAGTGTACGTCAGTTGGTACCAGTGACGAAGCTAGTAGTTAACACCTGGTAATTCACAAGGTCTGTGTAATTCACACTCGGCGACATCCGTACATCGTCTTCATACTCTACAACATTGCTGTACAGATCCATCCCTGAACATTCTTTTATCTTTTCCCTGTATCTGACCTTGTCACTATTACTCAATTCGTGATATATTTGCGAAAAATTACGTTTTGTCAATGTACTCTCCTTGGTCGCCATGGATGTTATACCACAAAGATGGTGGACACAACAAAATCGGAGAGCATCACGGGAGATTCATGATGTAAGTGCAAATGGTCTGTAAGGTCTGTGTGTCGTGGAAACTCCATCCAGCCATCCATTATCTGTAGCTGCTTATCCTATACAGGGTCGTGGGCAAGCTGGAGCCTATCCCAGCTGATTATGGGCGAGAAGCGGGGTACACAAGTTGCCAGATCACTGTAGGGCTGACACATAGAGACAACCATTCACACCTACAGTCAATTTAGAGCCACCAATTAGCCTAACCTGCATGTCTTTGGACTGTGGGGGAAACCGGAGCACCCAGCAGAAACCCACACAGACATGGGGAGAACATGCAAACTCCACACAGAAAGGCCCCCCATCGGCTGCTGGGCTCAAACCCAGGACCTTCCTTGCTGTGAGACAACAGTGCTAACCACGACACCACCGTGCCACCTGTCATGGAAACTCTCAAAACCTAAACTCTCTGAGCAAAAATGATTCAAAGTCCAAGAGGTTACAGAAAAGTTTAGACTTTTATTAAATCAAATAATAAAAGCCGAGTTTGGTCTGCAGAGTGATCCAACTCAAAATCACAAAGTTCTCATTTTGATAGCATGCAATATTATCATATCGCTTATCCTACATGTATTACACCACTCTACCCAGTGGAGAATGAGCCCTGAATATGGTTTACGAAGTTGTATGGTTGTCAAGACAACATGATGTCACACGTCAGAGACATAAAACTTCCACGAGAGTGAGCGACTGTGAAGATTTGTAAACAAACATGGCCGCCAGGTTTGATTTGTTAAATACGGAAGATTTTGAAAGAATTTTGAAAGACATGTTGAACACCGAAAGGAATGTATAATAATAATAATATTGGATGGCTTTTTTTGTAGTATATCAAATATATTCCATTCAGCTAACTCATCTTCGAGTCGTTCAATATCATGCTAGCTGAATGGAATATGTCTGATATACCACTCAACACCAGCCAATGATATTTAAATATATCACTCAGATCCATGATGTAGTTCATATGAAACATGCAAGTTTTCAACATGAGAAGAGAAAATTCACATCTTTGAGGTTTTTTATTATATAGACACATTCACAAACAACAAGTACCCAAATGTATCAAAAACAATTAATCGATTTCCTCACAAGTCACATGTAGAGATTTATGTCACGGTTTTGGTTCTCCATGTCCTGGATGGAGCGCATATGAAAAATGAGTGGCGTATTTCCCAGTAAAACACTCATGTCCATATAATATATAGTATTATTTATTCAACTTAAATTCTGGGGAAAAATATTTAAGGATTTTTTTTTTCAAAATGGCCAGATTGGAAGAGTTGGACCAGTTCATCATGTTACAGGTTGATTCTTGTGATTCACAAATATATATATATATATATATATATATATATATATATATATATATATATATATATATATATATATGGATGAAGCTGATTTCATTCCTTCTTGAGAATGGAACTGTTTTGTCGAGTCAGGTTTTGGGTAAACTGACATTTTTCTATCGCTGTACCAGCATTGTGTGTTCATACAGTTCATGTTGCTGTATAGAGCTGAAGACGTCTCATTCTTAGAAGTGAGGGTCATTTAGTCAGTATTTATACTGTGAGAAAGTAAAACTTCTTTCCATCATCAGAAACATCACATTTCAGTGGTGTAAAAATGTAAATCATATCCACTGATGTTTGTTTTACAAAACTACAAGAACACAGTGAAAAGGTGAGTGATGTGCTTCCTGTCTCTCTCATTCTCTGTGTTTCTGAATCCAAACCCACAGCAACACTGACTCCTGAATGTTTTTGCAGAGCCCAGAGCACACTGCAGCATCCAGAGGAGCTTTCAGGAGCACTGATCCATGTGGCAAAACATCTGGCCAACCTGCAGTTCAGTGTCTGGGAGAAGATGCAGTACACCGTCCAATACAGTAAAACACCTAATTCTTTGTGTGTCTGTGTGTTGAACATGAATATATATATATATTTTTTTTTAACCCGCCCAAATGTAGTTTGGTGGGGGATACAGAAACGCATTCTGTTTGTCCGGCTGTCTATCCGATCACGTTTTCATTTCTGGGCCATATCTTTAAAACTACTGAAGATATCTTCATGATGCTTTGTATAAATATCAAGCAACATGTGAACTGGTGCCTTTTGCCATTTTGGGTTTTTGAAAAAGAGTATTTTTCAAATGTTTACATAAAAAATAGATTTTGATTTAGTTTCTCAGAGCAATATTCCTTTCTGGAGCATATATCCAAAACTATTCATGATATGGATTTGAAACTTGGTATGTTACCCGTCCTCCTCATGCCTGGTGGCACATAGGGCCTTCACATCGCTTTTCCACTTTTCCCTGTTTGCTGCCTTTGACCGCACCTCCTCCCAGGTCCTCCACCTCACCTCTCCTTCTCCACAGTCCTTCGCCATGTTGTTTTTGGTCTTCCCTGTTTCCTTTTGCCTTCTGGTGCCCAGGTCAATGCTACATTGCAGTTGTTCTCTCAATCCTGCCTCAACACGTGTCCAATCATTTTCCATCGCCTCCTCTTCACTTTACAGCTCAATTGCTGTATGCCTGCTCTTCTCCGCACCTCTTTGTTCGTCACATGGTCTTCCCAGCGAATCTTCAGGATCCTTCTCAAGCACTTCTGTTGGAATACGTCTAATACTTTTTCATCCTCCTTATTCATCTTCCAAGTCTCAAAACCGAAAGTACCAACGACTTGTAGAGTTTTATCTTTGTTCTTCTCATGATCTTCTTTGAGTTCCATATACGTTTCAGCCTAGTGTACGCACTCCTTGCTTTCAATAACCTATTTCTGAGATCCTTCATCCCCCCACCCTCTCTGCAGACTTTTGCTCCCAAGTAAGTAAATTCGCTGACATCTTCGATCTCCTTTCCATTGATTGTAATCTTTCTATGTTGCTTTGCATTTATCCTCAACATCTTCGTTTTGTCCCAATTTATCTTTAATCCCACTCGCCTGGCCTCACCATCCAGTCTTGCTGTCTTCTCCTGAATGTGATGTTTAGTGGAGGAAAGCAATGCTATATCATCTGCAAAGTCTAGGTCATCAAGTATGGTTGTAAATTTCCTTCTTATTCCATTTTCACCTTTTCCAACCGTTCTTCGTAGTATCCAGTCCATGACCAGTAAAAACATGAAACCTGACATATTGCAACCTTGTTTCACTCCTGTCTTGATATTAAACCACTCTCCAGTTTCACCCTGATCGTCAACCGCACATTGGAAATCTTCATAAAATAGCCTCACGATGCGTATAATCTTCTCTGGAATTCCATACTTTTGCATTATTACCCACAAGCTTTCACGATGAATGGAGTCAAACGCCTTTTCAAAGTCTATGAAATTTACATACAGAGTTGCTTGCCATTCATTTACTTGCTCTATGATGTTTCTCAGTATAAATACTTGCTCTATAGTTCCTCTTCCTCTTCTGTAGCCAGCCTGTTCTTTCCTTAACCTATTGTCAACACCATTCCATATCCTGTCAATAACAATTCTTCCAAGTATCTTCCCTACAATGGACAATAACGTGATACCTCTTGAGTTCTTGCATTCCTTCAAATTTCCTTTTTTTGGAAGCTTTATTATTAACCCTTTCTTTCAGTCATGTGGGATGGTTTCATGACTCCACACTTTTCCAAGTAGTCCATGCACTCGCTTGGCTGAGAATTCTGTGTCTGCCTTCAGCAACTCCGCTGTGATGTTATCAATACCTGGCGACTTTCCATTCTTTAGCCTTATTACATCTTTTACTTCTCCAATAGTTGGTTCACTGACGGCTATTTCCTCTATCAATTCTCCGAATTCAAATCCTACTTCATCCTCAGGTCCTATGGGATTATCTGGCTGTTCCCTATTCAATACCTCCTTGAAGTGTTCTGTCCACTGCTTCTGCACTTCCTCTTTCTTACTGAGAAGGTTCTCATCCTTGTCCAACACCGCAGCGCTATGCCTTGGTCTCTCATTGCATAGCTTCTTTGTCAAACCATATAAAGTCTTCATATGCTGGCTACGCGCTGCCTCTTCAGCTTCAGATGCATTCCCTCTAACCATTTCTTTTTGTCCGCTTTCAAACTTCGCTTCACTTCTCTGTCTTTCTCTCTGTACTTCTTTCTCAACTGCCCCTTTACTCTTTCCGACCGTGTGCTCAAGATCTTCTCATTCATCTGTTGTCTTTCGTCTATCAGACTCCATGACTCTCCGCTGATCCATGGCTTGTTCTTCTTCCGAGGCTTACCTAAAACCGTCTCCGCAACCTCTAAAAATGCCTTCTTCATGACACTAAAGTCCCTGTAGGTGTATTATGTTTATGTGTATGTAGATTGGTGTTAAGTGATCAATCTTTAAGAATTAAATTGAATCAATCCCTTTGAATCATTTAATTTGAATCATTTGAATTGAATCATACCATTGAATTGTTTAAAAGTGAATCATTTAAAGTGAATCATACGATTATCTGTTATATTCAGAATTATTATGGTCACTTACCAAGCTGCAGCTAATAGTATTCATATACACCTTAGAGTTCTTTTTGAGATATGGGTGACTTCCAGAAATATCGGAACAGCAGACAAACACACACAGTTTCAATGATAATGGAATTTATTATAACAAATAAAAATTGAATAGCAGCAGATGAAATCTTCTGTAAACAGTGTGTGTGTGTGTGTGTGTGTGAGAGAGAGAGTGGGTGTAGACAAAAGATTAGCTTTGTAGGCTAATTCGACAAAGGCAAGCTAGCTAGCATGTGTTTGTGTGTGTAAACAAATGATTAGCTTTGTGTGCTAACTAGACAAAGGAGGGCTAGCTAACATGTGCTTTTGAGGCCTAGTAGCCACGTGGTGCTTTTAAGGCCTAGTAGCCACGTGGTGCTTTTGAGGCCTAGTAGCCACATGGTTGTGTGTGAGCGTGTGTGTATGTGTGATAACAAAATTAAATGTTAACAACTAAAATACATTCAAATGGTCATCCGTGATATATGTAGATTTGAATGTGGGCACGGGAGAGTGTGCTATAAAGGTTGAATTGAATCAGGACTTAGAATATTATCTAAAGTTGAGACAAAAGACCTCGTGATAAAGAACAAAGGAGGGGGGAGGGGTTACCACGTGTCTCCTTACAGAACAAAGAGAGTTAGCTCTGGTTTGCTAGCTAAAGTATGTGTGAGGCCTAGTGTGTGTGACCACGTGGTGAATCCTGGTCCCTGGAGACAAAAGGGTTTCCCTAGACAGCTAACCCACTAGCTTTAAAGTATTATTCAATTTACTGAAATCTTAATGAGGTCAAAATATGGGTAAATAATGAAATTAAAATGTTAGGAAGAAAGAGAGAGCATGCAAAACCTATCTATTAAACAATTGAGACCAACAATAGAACAAATGATAGAAACTCAAAATCAGTGTGCACACTTACACAATCCCTGAGTGTAAATTCACACTAAGTAAATAAACTAATTCCTAAGACTAGTCTTCTTGCCCAAACGCCAGTCTTACTTCAAAAATCTCGCCTTTTTGTAGAAAGCAGAGAATCCTGGGAGAGGGTGAGTTCACAGGAGCTTGGAAAAACTTCTGTGGGAAACGGAGGATCCTTGAAGAGGCTTCGTAGCTCGTGGGAAGGAAAGCTCTGATCAACAACGTGCACTAGTTAGAAGGGTCCAGCCGCTTCCTAACTACAAATTAAACTGCCTTGGGCTGCAGTTTCGTACATACTCATAAGGAATAACTGAAAACCGATTATAATTCGCTTGAGTTAAAGATCGCGTGTTTCCGGAGTCTACCGTGATCAAGGGTAAACAAAAAAGGAAAACGTGCTGAAACGTAGATCTTGCAAGAAAGAAGTCGTGGTTTCGGACGGTCCGATAGCGAATGCCTCCTTTTAGGTCTGTTCCGTGTAGTTTCAGACGCCAAAGAGAAAGATATGGCAGATTTCCAGGTCCTTTATGGAATCATGGAGGATGTGATGTAAGTGATCCCGCCCAGGCGTGACGTAGGTCAACGCGGAAGATGGCTGGGAGTTGTAGTTCTTAGACAGTAGGTGGCGAACTGTACCTACATCCCTTTCCACTTCATCCTCTGCATCTGCCTCTTCTTCCACTCTCCCTTCTTCGCCCTCTTGCTACAATGCCTAGAACCTATTTCTCAATTTGATGCTAAATGTGCTCCTCACGTCTTCATCCTTCAATTTTGATGTATCATATTTCACCCTGATGTTACTCTTCCATGCTGGGGCTTTCCTTAACCTTACTTTCACAGTTGCACACACCAAGTAGTGATCACTTCCTACATCCACTGATCTGTATACTCTTGTGGCTTCCACTGAATTCCTGAAACTCCTATTCACCAAAACATGGTCTATCTGGTTCTTTGTCTTTCCATCTGGTGAAATCCATGTTGCCTTGTGGATGGTTCTGTGCAGGAAAAGCGTCCCGATTATCACTAGCTCGTTAAGGTCACATATCTCACATAATCGTTCTCTGTTATCATTACGTACTCCCAATCCATGCTTCCCCATGACTCTTTCAAAGACCCAGTTTTGGTCTCCAACCTTCGCATTCATATCGCCAGTGATGATGAACATGTCATGCTGATTCCTCTTATCCAGTACCTCCTGCAGCCATCTATAGAACTTATCTTTTACCTGTTCATCTGCTTCCTCCGTAGGCACTTATATGTGAATGATGGTCAATTTAATGTGCCTGGAGTAGAATCTTGCTTGAATCATTCTTTCACTCAAAGGAGTCCATTCCATTAAACAAGCCACTGCATTTTTTGACATAAGGATCCCTACTCCCTCTCTATGGATGTTATCTTCCCTCCCGGAATAAACCATTGTCTTGCCATCTCTCAGCTGCATTTTCCCTTGACCTGTCCAGTGAGTTTCACTGATTCCCATGATGTCAATATCCCTCCTGCTCATTTCCCTTGCAACCTGGGCAACGTTGCCACTACTATATAATGTTCTGACATTCCAATTACCAATTTTCATTGCATGTTTTGGGTGGACCAATGGCCTTCTTGGCCCAGGGGCATTCGGATGGCTTTGGCCTCTGTGCGTCATACAATCCCTTCCATGAGATGCAGCCACGGTCTTTCCCTCTAAGTGGATTTGCTCTGCTTCTGGTTTCTGTGATAGACTGTTTTTTTTATGGGAGAGGGTTATCAACCCTTTGCCCAACCCCCAACCTGGAGGACCAGGGGATCACTCTTCGTCTGGCCCCTACCTTTCGACCTGTCTGGCATGGGTGACCCTACCAGGAGCATAGCTCCAACCAACATAGCTCTAGAGGTCACTGGGGCACGCAAACACCCTCACCACGGTAAGGTGGTGATCCCAGTTGAGGATGTGAAACTTGGTATACATGTTAACAAGGTGATGTCGATGTGCCTTTTGATACTAAGAAATTTGAGAAATTTTAATTTTTCATGTTTCCATGGAAACAATTTCAGACCTAGTCTTCGGAGTAGGTTTTGTTTCCGAAGCAGAACTTGAAAACTATGTGTGGTATGGTCTTGAAAGATAGTATATGTGTTGATTAAGTAATGTATATGTGCCTTTTGATACTAAGAAATGTGAGAGCAATTTTAATTTTTAGCTCACCTGGACCAAAATGTGTGTATGTTTTCAGCACCTGTAACTCTGGACCCTGACACTGTTCATCCTGGATTCACTGTATCTGATGATCTGAAAAGTGTGAGACGCAGTGATAATCCAGAGAGATTTGGTGATAAATGTCCGTGTATCCTGGGATCTGAGGGCTTTAACTCAGGGACACACTACTGGGATGTTGAAGTTGGAGACTGTACATGGTGGATTGTGGGTGTGATGACCGAATCTGCTCAGAGGAAGGGGGTGATCACCTCCAGAAGTGGAATCTGGTGTGTGGGGTATTATGATGGTACATATTTCACAGTTTCTACACCTCATCCATTCACTCTCCTCTCAGTAGCACAGAAACTCCAGGGGATCAGAGTGAAGCTGGACTGGGACAGAGGAAAACTCAGTACGTTTACATGCACGTCTAAATCGAGCTGCTGTCGGTAATCAAGCAAAGGGTCCCAGCAGGGGTGCCAGAGAAATCCAATCCTACATGCACAAGTGAAATCGGGCTATTGTGCAAGGTGCATTGTGCACCCGAGCCACACGTGGCGCTACACGCCCCATCGTGTTGGTACACTTCCGGTTGTCGTCATGAAGAAGAGCTATAGTGTTGCCAGATACTGCTGATGTATTCCAGCCCAAAACATGTTCAAATACGCTTAAATGCACTTAAAACCCCCAATCTGGCAACACTGGCAGTTCCGTGTTCAAGCTGTTAGGCTTGCTCTAACAGACTGTATGGCTACAAACTGTCCGGCGCAGACCACTGTTTTGTAAGACAACTTATTTTGCACAATAATATTTTTCTAAAGTCCATTTTTTGCTTACAAAATTTTTTTTTTGTTTTTGCTTACAATTTAACTTATGTCTTAATAAACACACAAAAAGTTCAATTGTTTTGCTTTTATTGACATTCTTCAGATGTTGGATATACACACACACACACACACACATATATATATATATATATATATATATATATATATATATATATATATATATATACACAAATACAATGACTTGTTTATGTACACAATTCACAGCTATGCAACAGCTGTACAGATGTATTTGGTGATACAGTAAGTGAGCTAAATTTTAACAGTGCAAACAATGCCACAAAAAGAAAAGATTCATGCCGTTGTCATGATTCGTTGTCATGCCGACCGAGGCTGTTGTGTTTCCCTTGTGGTCTCGTCACTCGTCACTTCCGGAAGGGGCAGTGCTGAAGTAAGTACTGTAGCTCGAATACGTAGCTCAATAGGGTTTACATGCACTAAGTAGCTCGGCAGAAATCGCATAATCTAGGTCGTGTAGCTCGATTCCGAGAAATCAAGTTCGGTTCAATTTCAGCCGAATTAAGGTGTATACATGGCATTTTGAACTTCGATTTCAGTCGAGTAATGGCAGAAATTCGATTCTCTCTATGTGCATGTAAACGCACTGACTGTCATTCTCCGACCTTCTCACTAACACACACTTACACACACATTTACTGATACATTACTGCCATTCCTATGTGTTAATGGTTCCCTAAAGATCCTCCCACTTGAGTGCTCTGTAAGAGTGAATCAGATCAGTCAGCATCAGAGGTGTGACCAGAAGGGCATGTGTGGGTGGGCAGTTAGCTCATCTGGGGGGGGCAGAAAACAATACCTGAAAAATCGGTGGAAAACCACTACTACAATTACTAGGCCTAATAGTCCAATAATAATAATAATAATAGTAATAATAGTAATAATTCAATTCGGTAATCAAAATATGGTCACACTAGCATAAATCATGACCGTCAATTTAGTTAACAGTGTGGAATTTTTTTATGAAGTTTTTTTTGTTTTGTTTTTTTGTTTTGTTTTTTTGTAAAGAAAAAAAAAACTAAACTAACTTTTTTTGAAAAGCCTGGCTATGCTGAATGGAAATTTAAATGTTGACATTGAAAATGTTGGGATGCACCATCTACTGGTCTTCATGAATAGCTGACCTTTGACCTGGACCATTATCTGCAGTACAAGTCTGCGGTTACACTTAGCAAATTCTGAAACAAATTCATTCATGTCTAGATTTTCTGTGATTTCCTTCTCATGTGCCAGAATGACTAAATTTTTCTTCCTTGAATGCAGCATTGTTCTGCGTAGTGGAGTGAGGATGCGGTTCAAGGTGGAGAAAGAGCTTTCGCATGCAGCTGAAGACACGCCAATGACAAGTGCTGTGACATATATTGAATGCAATATGGGGAAGGCCTCTTTGTACTGCTGAATGCATTTGCATGCTTCAGAGAGGTTAGCATCAGTTGACAATTTATTGAGCAACATTGCTTTTGCCACAGAAATTTCATTTTGCAAGCTTATGCTGTTAAGCTCTGTGCCTGCAAGCACCTGAAGTGGTTTCAGGAGAGAGGGCTCAAGAAAGGACTTTGATTTTGGCAGGAGAAATGATGTGGACCTCATCAGTTCAACATTTCTCTGAGAGAATCTTGTCTCCATCTCTACAATAGCTCTGTCAAGAATGTTTAACATGGCCCTTTTAAAAGTTTGATTAGGAGCTATTTGCAGAGGTGGAAAGTAACGAATTACATTACTCGCGTTACTGTACTTGAGTAGCTTTTTTGTGTACTTATACTTTTTCAAGTAATTTTTAAAGAGTGTACTTTTACTTTTACTTAAGTATGTTTTCTTTTAAGTAGTATACTTCGGTACATTTTACATCACAACCATTACTGAGTAAAAAAAAAAAATTTATAAAAAATTTAAAAAGGCTAAAATGGAGAAGGGGAAATGCGTTCTGGAAATGAATCACGGGAAGGACAGTTGTCGCGCGCGCGAGTCTCACACAGACGATGGCGGACATGCACCGGCGCTTTGGGGGGGGCTTCGGGGGGCTCAAACCCCTGGGCCACAGCCAATCAGGGGCCTTGTAATATTAATAAAATAAACTGTCGGAATCGTGGGCCTACATTAATATACGGATAGAAATAAGGTTAGAAATAAATGAGTGCACAGTAGCCTGCTGTAAGAGACATGGTGGATGTGGTTCGCGAAACAAACACCCACAACTGTACCAGAATAAAATGTAACAAAATGTAACATCACGCACGAAAGCGCGCCAAAGACTGCAGGCTACTGAGACACAAATTTAGAGGCTTTGAAAGATGAAGCGTTCACATGTTAGCGGGGCGCATAAAAGGAAAAAAAGAGAGATGCAGGTAATGATAGAATCGTTGCCTAAAGTCACAGACTTTTTTAAGGTAAGGATCACCAATCTGTTCAGAATATCAGCTACTTATCACTTATCAGCCTACCAGCAGCTAGGCTATGTGCAGCTAGGCTAGATATGCTATGATCTGTCCAACAGTAAAATAAATCAGTTGTGATTTGAATACGTGTCGTGTGATTTGAGTTATAATCCTGTTAGTATAATAGCATATTTCGATGGGGATAATAAAATGTCTAAAACGGCATCTACTGAAGAAACTGATGAAAAGATTGTAGCCTATAATGTTCACAGTTCGGGCAGCAGACAGAGTAAGCATACTGAGGGGAATAGCAATACAAAGCTAGCGCAGATCCACATTTCTCGCTAGCTGTGTTGGGTGTGTTGTTAACCCGTGTGGATTTAAGTGAAATACTTGAGAAGTTCTGTGGTCAAGACAACGTTTTAAGGTAAGGACGCTTGATTATTAATGTTTGGCCGCCGTGGCTTGTTGTTGACGAAAGGCCCACATGATTTTGCCTTATGCAGCTACTGCTAGCATCATGCTTTGAACTAGGTTAAGCTCATTTGCGCTAAAGGATGGGTTTATTGAAGAACTTTGATGTAGCTAGTTTCTTTTTAAAAAATCGTATGCTCAAAACAGTATGCCCGTGTTCATCATGTTTAACTTTTTTCTTGATGGAGTGCGTGAAATATTGTTGCAAGTGGTATTTCGATGCAGTCATGTCAA
This sequence comes from Neoarius graeffei, assembly GCF_027579695.1. NCBI lineage: Eukaryota > Metazoa > Chordata > Actinopteri > Siluriformes > Ariidae > Neoarius > Neoarius graeffei. Next base: position 29,763,947 of record NC_083577.1, read on the forward strand.
AAAGGCAGTTGAATGCACGGTCTTATTCAAGGAGAAGGAAGACTTGCATGATGCTTGAATATAGATCGGTAAAATAGACCCTAGTAGGACTTGGTTTCGTGTATTTCGGTCTGTAGAGTTATGAGTTTGGCCGCTGTCCATGGTGTTTACGTTTCATGTGGCCGCCGAGCCAAGTGCCTTCATCATCATCATGTTCCCCTGTCAAAAGTTAAACTCTCTAGGGGTGCTTCTGCTGTAGCAGTTGCAGCAGTTGCTCAAAGTTTGATTTGTCCATCATCATACGTCTTATCTGTCGGGTGTCTATGCCCAGCAGATTTTCCCATTTCGTCCATTTGTAACTATTTTTGTCAAACAGGAGCTGCTTTTGCACTTGGTTATTGCCCATCCGGCAAACGTGAGCAATATATTTTAGTTGTTGTACGTAGCAGGATAGTTTTATATCCTGGTTTCCTGTCAATTTCCGGAGGTCAGCATTGGACATCTTGTAGCTCCAGTCTATATCTTCATTTGTAGTGTTCTTTTGGTCAGGGGCAATTTCGTTTATATCCACCTTTAATCATTTTCCTTAGGAAGCCGTGCCACACTACCTCAATTTTGTGAATTTCACTGGATGATAGTTGCCATGCCTGTGTGCTGTACAGGAGGCGAGATCGAACGCATGCCACTAGGAACTTTATACGGGTTTTTAGTAGTATTCGGTGGTCGGTTAGAACGTGTTTCAGTTCATTCCATTTCATGAATGCAGCACTTATCCTAGCATGCAGGAAGTGTGAGGATTCATCACAGTTGCTGACATTAAAACCAAGATATTTAAAGGTGCGGACGTTTTTAATATTAGTGCCGCCAAGGGAAATGATACTTGGTTTACATTTGATATCCTCATTGACGTTAAAAGCCATTGTTTCTGTTTTGACATATGATATTTGTAAACCAAAGCGGGTGTAGGTCTTATCATACAACTGAAGAATATTCTGAAGCTCCTCGATGGATCCAGCGAGTATGGCCTGATCATCTGCGTATAGAATCTCTGTTATGCAACCCTCTCCTGATGCTCGTGCTTTCGTACGCATTTCTCTTGTGGATACCTCATTTGGAATGCAATATCTGAACTTGAAGCCTGTATCTGGGTACAGTTTTGATATCTCATGCTGTGCAATCCTGACAACAAAGTCCATATAGATATTAAAAACTGATGGCGATTCTAGGGCACCTTGTCTTGCAGTGAATGTTTGTTTTCATGCCGCCGAGCTATTTTTATGTATTTTATTTTTTAAAAGGACTTGTCTGTAGGTGTGTGTGTTTTATGTTTACAACACATAGGTCTACATTAGCGCACGCGCGCTTGTGTGGTTATCTCTGGCCATGCCCCTGCGTGAAAGTTACGCAGTATCACTGTCCTGTCCGTGGTAATAATCAGAACCGGCTCTGTAATGATAATGTGCGCGTTCTTCTCTCCCTCTGTAGTCGGATGTGTTGAGCGATGTGAGCGTGGGCCTTGCGCAGCTACGCTGAGCCAAACGTAACCTATCATAGGCTTCTAGGCTAATTACGCACTTACACTGTAAATGCTTGACATGTATTGCAAATAAAATAAGAGTGTTTTCCTGGCCAACGGTAAGGGTAGGGTTGACAGGTAGCCTATGAGGGGCCTAGCCCCTGGGCCACGGGTGTTGATAAAGCACCCCTGCGGACATGGAGGAGACCGAGGAACCTGTGGTGGACGACCCTGCAGAAAACGCAATTTCTTCCAGTAATGAAGTGCACCCCTGGCCCTACATACGTGATCACTTCAGCTTCGTAGAGAAAAGGGGTGACAGTTTCATTATGCAATGCAGATTATGTGTGCCCAAGAAGACAACCATTGCGGCATACAAAAATTCGACGTCTAATCTGCGCAAGCATGTTGAGGTAAGTATTGTCATTGGCATCATAATCACGGGCGCAGATAGAGGGTGGGACGGGTGGGATTCGTCCCACCCAGATTTAAATTCACCTCGTTCGGTCCCCCCCACTTATAGGGAGGAAAAAACGTCTATGCTGTCTTTCTTTGCATAAGGCAAACCTCACGGAAAAATCAAAAGACTAATTACCATTCGGTTTATTGAGGTGCACAGCAGTGTATACATAGTTGCAACAACTCACATAAAACAAAACAAAGACTGATATTCAGTTGGTTGAGCTGCGCAGACTGCACAGGTTGCGAGTTCGAGCTTGGTTGCTATGGTTACCCACAACAAGTTTGACAGGCATATCGGGGTTGGGGTTGGTTTGCTGGCAGCTTTGTCCCGCCCCAGTTTTTTGTCCCTCCCAGTTCAAAAAACGTATCTGCACCCCTGATCATAATGTTTCCTTTCCATAGTAAAACCGACAACAGGCTGGTTATATTCCAAAAATAGTGGATGGCATTGCTAATGTTGAAGTAGCAACCTGTTGGTACTGTAACATAACGGTAACTAGTCTGTTATTCGGTTGGCTAATCATGCAAGCAAGTTAGCTCGCCAACCTGACGTGATCAGTCCTCCTACCATTCTACATCCAACAGGCCAGAAAGGAATACTAAGCAAAACAAATAATGTTTGAATTGAATTGTTCAATAACACACAGTGCACACAGGCAAGCTACGAGATTTCGGTGCAACATTTCACTTTCATATTTCGTGTACAATGCTTTGTGTGTGGTCAGGGCGATGTAAACGACATGACTGTTTCTATTGACCTTTTTTGTTTGTCTCAGTTTTAATGCAGCATTATCCTAAGCATTCAATTTGATACACTTCCTTTAAATAAAACATCTGGGTTGAGATGTACATATATCCTTGTTTCCTCTTCTTTTTCATTTTTGCACAACACAATGGAGGCAGAAAACACCCATTGTTAAAAGTAACGTTTTACTTTTACTCAAAGTACATTTTAAATGATCTACTTTTTACTTTTACTTGAGTAGATTTTTTGTCTGGTAACTTTACTTGTACTTAAGTAAAATTTCATCAGAGTAACAGTACTTGTACTTGAGTATAATATTTTAGTACTCTTTCCACCTCTGATATTAACCCTGTTTTAGACATATGTATCAATCCTAACTACTGGGGACTAGTTATTGTGGGTGTATGTGTGAACTGCTGACACAGCCACGCACACACAGACCTGTGATAAGGACAAGGGGAGGGGTCGTGCGGGCGGGGGTTTTACATGTACCCTTACAAGTGCACTGTCTCTGCAATGTCCTGCAATATGCAGTCAGTTTACGGGAGTAGTCTTTCCCCCTCTGAATTAAACGAATTCAATCACAATATTGTGAATCCATTTTCTTTCTTTGTAGGCTAAGTTTATCTCCGTTTTTGTTGGTGCATGTGTTCATATATGGTCCGCTTTGTGCGCAAATAGCGTAAGAATATGTGTCGTTGACGTCACCCCCCATGCAGCGGGGGTGAAAATTCATCACTTCAGAGTGTTTAGTCCCCTACACGCCTAAACTGGGATTGCGGATTAAGTGGTTAGCGTTGACTCGGTGCGAGTCAGGAAGGCTATTACTGGTGCGGCCGCGTCTGTTGATTTTTTTTAAATTATGATTTTGGCCGCCGAGCCAAGTACCTTAGACTTGCATTGACGTTTTGTTTTCATGCCGCGGAGCTATTTGTATGTATTTTAAATGTAAAGGACTTGCCTGTAGGTTTGTGTGTGTTGTTTTATGTTTGGCATCTTTCCGGTTGTACCGCGTGTCTGTGAGAAAATTGGAGGGGAGGGTTAACAGGTGGGCACGGGTGTTGATAAAGCGCAACTGCCCTGGTAATATATCACATGATTTTCCCGGACTAAAGCAACCTTCGGGGCCGTGGTTTTGTGGATGGCGCAGTTAATTGTTTGAAACACATTGTCAGACCGCCATCACTACTACACACTATATGAAAAATATTTGCCCCCTTGCGATTTCTAATTGCCCCCTTAGTAAACTGTTCCTGGCGCCAGGCCTGCTGTAACTAGCTGACTTATCTACACAAATCAACAAGTAAATGAAACGAACAAGCTCAACTCAACAAAAACTACTACCACTACTTTGTGAAAAGATGACAGAGAAGAACGAAATAGGAACTGTATGGGCGCAAAGTAAACTCCCGCACAGCGTTGTGCTTGCTAGTTGAATGGAGGAGGACTGACACGCCCCCTATTCAAACGAACCAACTAGAAAGCAGTTTTGACGATTGTTCTGCCCCTTAAGGTTACGGAGGGGGGAAACACGATAACAAAAAATAATTAAAGCTATAAACTTTGCAGATATATGCTGTTTTTAAATCAACACCAGCATTTATTCTACCAATAAAAGACACAAACAGAGATCATAAATCGTGGCCTTTTTTCTGGCCAGTTTTCTTTGGATGGACAGGGCATTTCTCAGGGGGGCAGGACTTGTCCCTGGGGGGGCAGTGACCACCCCAGCCCCCCCGTGGCCACGCCCCGGACTCCTTCTGGGAGGAGCATTTCTCTCACTGTGGAAGCACTCCTAATCCACCTAAAAGGAGACGGACAGTTAACTCCCAGCTTGATGGTAGCATTATTTTGTCAAGTATAGGGCATGGTGACTCCAACAACCTAGAAAGTGCTCCTAATCAGGCATTTAAAAGGGCTATGTACAACATTCTTGACAGAGCTATTGTGGAAATGGAGACAAGGTTCTGTCAAAAAAATGTTGACATAATGAAGGCGACATCATTCCTCCTGCCCAAATCTGTGTCTTTTCTTGACCCCTCTCTCCTACAGCCACTTCAAGTGCTTGCAGGCCAGGAACTTAATGATGTGGGCTTACAAAATGAAATTGCTGTGGCAAAAACACTGTTAGTCAATAATCTAAGCACAGATGCTAACCTCTCTGAAGTGTGCAAATGCATCCAGCAGTACAAGGCGGCCTTCCCCATGCTGCATAAACTGTATGTCACCGCACTCATCATTGGTGTGTCATCAGCTGCATGTGAAAGCTCTTTTTCTACTCTGACTCGCATTCTCACACCTCTCCGAAGAACAATGCTGCATTCAAGGAAGACACATTTAGTCATTCTGGCACATGAAAAACAAATAACAAAGAATTTGGATATGAATGAATTTGTTTTAGAATTTTCCAAATCTAACCGCAGACTAATACTGTAGATATTCCAGGTTATACACTAGAAACTGATCACTTATCTAACTAGACTGAGAGCAATTTTCCACTATTCTTGTTCTCTAGTAGGTATAGTTCTTTAATACACCTATATTGCAGCCTATAAGTTCTGTTTGTATTCATAAAAAAGGGAAAAAAATATTGATATAAAAATGTTCCATTGCTTCTATTAATCACACAAGTCCATGTAATGACAGGTCCTTTCCTTTTATCACTAGATGCAGATATGGTGCATAATGAAGCCCAACCTTTTTTTCATGTGTCTGTTTTTTTCATGTTTGACCCTCTGAATGTTTGTGTGAGTATGGATCTCAACTTGCACTACATTCCAAATTATTATGCAAATGACTTTTTTCACTGATTTTCCTGAAGAGTCAATAGAAATGACAATCGTCCTAATTTTCAAGTCATCAACCGTCAGTGTACAAATCGACTGTTTTTGAACGAACCTTCCAATGCTAACTGTATTTTTTTTAAATTAAAAAAAAACTAAAAATGGACTGTTCCAAATTATTACGCAAAATAGAGTTTCAAAAGATTTTTGTTCTTGTAAAGAACTAAAAATGGCCATTTGTGAAATTGGAAGCATTAGTAATTAGTAAAGCATAATTACTGGAATCAAAACCTAGTTCAATCAAAACATCTTATAGTTCAAATTGCATTACTGGATTTGTAGCAGATTCAGAGCCCAGTGGGGCTACCCAACTCCCTGGGGTCAAGCAGATGATGATGGTGAGGACGATGATGATGATAAAAAGTAGCAAATGTCACAAGAGCAATAAACAAAACCTCTTCCAAGCAGTGCAGATTTCCCACCATTGTTATTTTATCCACTTTGCTTCAACCAATCACCAGCAACTATCATTTAGGAAATCTTTGTCCTATTAATTTGCTCATACCCGTCTGAATGCGCTATTAATCATGGGAAACACGTCTGATCACGAAAATGGGGGACTTGTACGTACATACATACATACACTACAATAAGAAATGTAATTTGTTGCCCCCCCCAAATAAACCAAATGCCCACCCAAACATGACATCCTGGCAACGCCTCTGTTCCCAGGCAGTGGCGCCTGAGGGCTCGAAGGTCACGCACATTCAACAGTGATTTCCGACCTCGCCCTTTATGCACTGTGATGTCTCCGAATTCCCTAAAACTTTTCAAAATGTTATGTACTGTTGTTTTTGAAAGAGTTAAATTCTCTGTAATCTTGCATTGAGAATTTTTTTTAATAACTAGCAATTCTCTCTCAAATTTTGGCACAAAGAGTGAGCCACAACCCATCCTTGCTTGCAAAGACTGAGCTTTTGGTGCTGCTCCTTTTATACCCAATCATGTTACCCATTAAGCTCCTTATTGTGAAATCTTCCAAAATGGTGTTACGTGAATATCCTATAAACTTTTCGGTCTTATTTTGCCTCCATCCCAACTTTTTTTTAATTTGTTGCAGGCATGAATTTCAAACTTCATTAATATTGACAAAATACAAGTAAGTTGGTCAGTAAAACTATTGAAAATATTTTCTTTGTACTTTTGACAGTTAAATAAAGATACACATGAATTAACAAATCACAGATTTTTGTTTTTATCGCATTTTTGAAAATATCCCTACTTTTCTGGAAATGAGGTTTGTATTTTTAAGAAAATGTGAAAAATGTTACAACTGACCCCCTTCTATAAAACGATTAATGCAACAAAATATCAGACAATATTATACAAATATGATGAATATCATTTGCCATTCAATATTGGTAAATGTTTTCCATTTATGATCATCAACATCTTGCATCAGTTGTAGCACTACAGGATTTGTATCAACTGTGTTATGTAGAGTAAATATTATTAAAAACTATAAACTCACTCAGTACAGTATGTGACTATTTGCCATTGTGCTGTTTCCTGTGGGTGTCTTTCTTATTCAGGTCTGAGGATAAGGTGCAGTATCATTTGCTGTTTATAAGAGCTTATAACTCTTCTGACTGAGATCCAGTTCATCCCACTGATGATTAGAGCTTTCTGGGTCTTGTGTCTGAAACTGCAAGATCGACTTTAAATGATTCCAGAAGTGAAACATTATTTTCAGTTCAGAAGAGTGAAATTCATCACTGGATAAATTTGCACCAAAATTACAGTTAATGCTCAGTGCTTAAACATAAGTAAGTGCCGTGTGCTGTTTCTGATGTAACTGAGGAGTGTAACAGGTCATAATGTGTCTCTCGAAAACTCCTCCTATTAAGGAAGTGCCAAGTCTGACATGACCAAAGTCCTTCATTTCCAGCCTGCAGTGTTCTGCTCTGGTGAGTTGAGATTTATTCTCAGTTTATGGAGAAATCCGAGTCTCATTTTCAGCACAGTGAAAGGAAGTGATGATTAACTGAACCTACAAAGTCATCTATTTAACTTTAAAGAAACCTGAAATCAGGATGTGATTACTTTTCACAGAAGTGAAATTGAAACTCTGAGCATTCGGACAAGAGAGAACAACAACAGCAGCAAACAAAATGGCTTCTAAGTTTTCAGAGGAGGATTTCTCCTGTCCTGTGTGCCGTGAAATCTTCAAGGATCCTGTTGTTCTGCACTGCAGTCACAGTGTGTGTAAAGTATGTTTGCAGCAGTTCTGGGAGACCAAAGGATCCAGAGAATGTCCTGTTTGTAGGAGGAAGTCATCTGTGGCTCAGCCTCCCATAAACCTGGCCTTAAAGAACCTGTGTGAGACTTTCTTACAGGAGAGAAGTCAGAGATCTTCATCAGGGTCTGAAACAGTCTGCAGTCTGCACAGTGAGAAACTCAAACTCTTCTGTCTGGATCATCAACAGCCGGTGTGTGTGGTGTGTCAGATTTCAAGAAATCACACCACCCACAAATTCTGCCCCATTGATGAGGCAATAACAGACTGTAAGGTAAATAAAACATACATATGAACTCATGGGTCACATGTGAACAAATGCTGTTGTTCATTATCATGACAATTACTTTGCAATCAATTTAGTTCATCTGAGTTCAAATAATATCAAAAACACAGAGACTCCATGCAGCGTGTTAATTTATTTCAGGAGAAGCTCAAAACTGCACTGAAGCCCCTACAGGAGAAACTGAAGATATTTAAAAACTGTAAATGGAAATGGAGTCAGACTGCAGAACATATAAAGGTTAGAATCAATAACATGGGTTTGATATTATAATTGTATTTTGTTTCATTGCATATTTAGTTATGTTTCATTTGATTTTCTCTTCACTGCAGATTCAGGCCCAACACACAGAGCGTCAGATTAAGGAGGAGTTTGAGAAGCTTCACCAGTTTCTACAAGATGAAGAGGCAGTCAGGATCACTGCACTGAGAGAGGAAGAGGAGCAGAAGAGTCAGATGATGAAGGAGAAGCTTGAGAAGCTGAGCAAAGATATATTATCTCTTTCAGGCAAAATCAAAGCCATAGAAGTGAAGATGAGAGCTGAAGACGTTTCATTCTTAGAAGTGAGGGTCATTTAGTCAGTATTTATACTGTGAGAAAATGAAACTTATTTCCATCATCAGAAACATCATATTTCATTGATGTAAAAATGCAAATCATATCCACTGATGTTTGTTTTGTTGTTTTACAGAACTACAAGGCCACAGTGAAAAGGTGAGTGAGGTGCTTCCTGTCGCTCTCATTCTCTGTATTTCTGAATCCAAACCCACAGCAACACTGACTCCTGAATGTTTTTGCAGAGCCCAGAGCACACTGCAGCATCCAGAGGAGCTTTCAGGAGCACTGATCCATGTGGCAAAACATCTGGCCAACCTGCAGTTCAGTGTCTGGGAGAAGATGCAGTACACCGTCCAATACAGTAAGACAATGGCATAGGTTTGGTATTAACATTGGTAGGGACATAAACCCAATGCCAACCCCCAGTGGCGCCAACTTCAGGTCAACAAACTGTAAGAGGGTCACAATATTTTGCTCCATTGTGTTCCACCAAAAGAGTATCCATCATCTCTCCAAAGTCCAGACTTTTAAAATTTGAAGTTCAGAACTGTAATAATTCATGAATAATAATAATATGTAGTTCATTGTTTAGCATGGTGGTGTAGTGGTTAGCACTGTCGCTTCACAGCAGGAAGGTCCTGGGTTCAAGTCCAGCTGCCACCGGGGGCCTTTGTGTGTGGAGTTTGCATGTTCTCCCCGTGTCTGTGTGGGTTTCCTCCGGGTGCTCCGGATTTCCCCACAGTCCAAAGACATGCAGGTTAGGCTAATTGGTGGCTCTAAATTGATCATAGGTGTGAATGGCTGTTTGTCTCTGTGTTCAGCCCTGCAATGACCTGGTGACTTGTCCAGGGTGTACCCCGCTTCTCACCCATAGTCAGCTGGGATAGGCTCCACCTTGCCTGCGACCCTGTAGAACAGGATCAGCGGTTACATGATGATTAACTCATTCTACCAATTTGCAAATGTGTTTTACAAGCGAATAACGCATTGACTGTCGGGAGGGTGTATGTTCCTTTCCCTCATCAATGGAAGTAAAACACATCCGGAGCCTTAAACACTGCGTTCCATGAGGCTGGCAGGGGGAGTCGGCTCTCTTCTGTGGGATCTTTCACTAGTTTTAGAATGCTAGTTTAAGCTGATATGTGATTGATCTAACGGTAAAACAGGACGAGGGCTCGAGAACCTTTTTGACACGTTGGACGTTTACAATTTTATTTGGCAACAGAATGTATATGAATTCTGATTGGTTGTTGTATCTGAATTCTGATTGGTTGTTGTTATATTATTGCCCTTCTGTTGTCTTCTTGAGCCCAGAGTGGGGGGGAGGGGGAGGAGGGAGTGACAGGGTTCTACAGAGAAAAGTTTTTAGCCCCCGCTTTCAAATGAAGCCCCTCGAGAACAAATCAGTTCAGCGGATGTGTGTTCTCGGTATGGGACGTTTTCAAAAGAGAGGCGGGAGGAACCAAACATTTCTGATCCAGAAGGCGGAGGCTGTTTTGCTTATTACGTGAAAATGTTTGATTTGATTAAAAGGTGTCTGGGCCTTGAACAATGTCCACATCACCATCAGGTTGTTGTTGTTTCCATGTGTCATGTTACACGAACTTGGTCAGGGCTCTGCAGGTCTTAACTGAAGCACTTCAAATTAGCGGGCTGCTAAAGTTTGCAGGCACTTCACAAGCAAGACTCGGTGCAATATTTGCCATCATTAGCACAGTTGGATATGATTTAATAATGTCTTTGTGACCTTAATGAACACAGTTGTTGTCAGTATCAAGTCGGATTGTTATTTACATGCCACACAAACTTATAAAACAGTCATATTCGTATGTTGTCGTTTTTACACACTGAATAGGAACTGTTGTTAACTGAATAATTTTACAAGCTAATCTAACGTTACATTCCTCAAGGACAGTTTGCTAGCTAGCAGCCGGTCACTGTACTGCAACCGCACTTGCTAATTGACATGGTAGCCAGACATGCGTGCTGTTTCCGCGAACACGCCCCCAGAGCGAATATTCATGATCGAATTTTGCATGCTGTTTCGCCCAGTGGAAACCTACAGAAACCATTATTACACGCCCATACCCAATTCTACACCGATGCAGTAAGACTCTTAATTCTGTGTGTGTGTTTTCAGCACCTGTAACTCTGGACCCCAACACTGCTCATCCTGGACTCATTGTATCTGATGATCTGAAAAGTGTGAGACACAGCGATGAGAAACAGAAACTTCCTGATAATCCAGAGAGATTTGATGAATATTGGTGTATCCTGGGATCTGAGGGCTTTAACTCAGGGACACACTGCTGGGATGTTGAAGTTGGAGACTGTACGTGGTGGGTTGTGGGTGTGATGACAGAATCTGCTCAGAGGAAGGGGGTGATATTCTGCAGAAGTGGAATCTGGTGTGTGCGGTATTATGATGATAAATATCATGCAGTTTCTACACCACATGCATTCACTCAGCTCTCAGTAGCACAGAAACTCCAGAGGATCAGAGTGAAGCTGGACTGGGACAGAGGAAAACTGTCATTCTCCGACCCTCTCACTAACACACACTTACACACTTTCACACACACATTTACTGATAAATTACTGCCAATCCTAGGTGTTTTTGGTTCCATAAAAATCCTCCCACTTGAGTGCTCTGTCAGAGTGAATTAGATCAGTTAGCATTGATGTTTTGTTCCAGTTCATTAATAAAATACTGCAGATTAAAAGATTAGTGTTCTTTGTGTCAGTCTTTTTTCCCCCCTTTTGGAAACCCTGAAGCACAAACTGTCTTTTTTTTTTCAAGGGGATAAACTCAAAATATTGACAGAATATCTTGAAATAATGAATTAACTCAAATAATAAGATATCTTAAAATATATTATTATGATAGCTTTTGAAAGTATGAGGAAGTCAAAATATAATAAGTGAAATAATGACGCAGTCTTGAAATAAGATATTAACTCAAAAATAATGACTTAGCATTTAATTAAAATCACAAAAGTGTTTAAATGCAGAATGAGCTGAAAAGATTATTTAATTTTATTGATGTATTTTAAATAGTTTTAAATAAATTGAGAATTTGAAAGCTCTTTTCTTTACTGTATTTGTACTTGTTAGTGTTTGCTGTTACTCTTGGATGAAATGTTTAGCTGTGTGCAGTGTTGGGCAAGTTACTTCAAAACTGTTTTGCGTTATTTATTACTTGTTACTGTCATTTTAAAGTAATTTGTTACATTACAATATTACTGTATTTAAAATGTAAGGCATTACATTACTATCGCATTACTTTTAAGTTACTCTCACCAAATAACTGGAAGTACCGTATGGATTTGGCAATCTAAATGTAGCTCAAGATGCTCAATTTGCTCATCACACATGTGGTATCTGACTGAGCTAGGCTTATGGTTAAAAACAGTAGAATATTATAGCCACAGTGATGGCTCATGGCACAATACAAGGAACAATCATCGCAAGAACAGACAAAAGGTCCAAGTCTGGCAAATTGTGATAGAAATACTGTAACTTTAGGCCTATTCATATTAACATTAATCAAACTGTATTGTATTGTAATGTCTAAAGATATGACAGGATACAAAATTAGCATTTCTATGTCTTTATTGTTTTCAAGTTTACAGCATTAAGCATAGTTTATGCTTCATTAAAAAAAAAAAAAGATTAGCCCTAAGGGATATGACTCCATCATTTCAGAAATTTAACAAAAATGAACATCTGGCAAATTGTAGCCTACAATAAAACTGTTCTGAAAAAAACCCACAAGCCTTTTAAATCACGGCTAGACAATGACTATTAGCTATATGAGGCTACCCAGTCACATTTCGAAAAACGGAATTAGAAATAACAAAATCAAAGTGCTTTTAATGATATTGAAGTGCTTAGGCCTATTAGCCCTGGAAGGAAAGGCAGCTCAATCACTTTAGTCTGACTTCCGACCAGAAAAAAACTCAGTTATACGGGACAAAAATGTAAGTCAGCATATCTTCAACAACATATGCCCATCTGGAGAATGTGCTATCCGGCGTTAGATCAGCTGCAGGTTCACTCCTCTCTCTCTTCTGTCTGACTCGCCTAAAGGAAAAGGAAGTGAAACATTTTGCGCAGACGTTTCACCTCTGCTGATCTAGCAGTGATTTTGGAGAATTTGTATGAAGGAAAAAAAAACCCACCACTTCATTCCAGGTTAAAAATGCATTTTAACGCGCGTTACTGACATTTGTACCGAGTAAAATATTACCAATTTTTTTTTTCTGTAATGCCTTACATTACCGCGTTACCGCAAAAAGCAATGCATTACTAGTCTGGTTAACTCCAGACCATATCACAAGTGAAATATGTCTTTTCAGATCGGAACGATTGTGCAAAGCAGCATGTGATTTCCCAGGCTAATGCATTACAGTAATTCGTTACTTTTGTAACGTGTTACTCCCAACACTGGCTGTGTGTGTGTGTGTGTGTGTGTGTGAAACTGTGCAGTGGAGGAGATTTCAAGTTTCCCTCCCCCAGCAGTTTGTGGTTTTGTAAAGATCAGATGGATTTGTATGTTAATGCTGCATTATGTGATGATTCACAAGTTCAAATCAATTCTGAGTGAAATAAATTCACTTTGTTCATTCTGATATTAAACATTGTTAATCTGCATAATGGGACAATTAAAATATGCACAAATAAATACATCTGTAATCTGTATAATGTTTATTATTAACAGTTAAACTGTTTGTGACATGGACAGTTATATATTTGTACAGATGTGTGCAGTGGTTGTTGTTATTTACATGATTAGTATCAGGGATGTGTTCAGTTTAATGTGTGTGTAAGTGATCACTGAGAGGATGTGGGAGAGAGAGGCAGGTGAGAGTCAGTCATTAAAGGTGTTAAAAGCAACAATTTTCTCAATGTTCTCTATCGTCATTTAACCGCAAGTTATATTTAACTCTCATCCATTATCCCTGACTGCTGTATTATATGGGTTAAAACATGACAAGATCTGTCTCGTCTCATTCTCATCTCATTATCTCTAGCCGTTTTATCCTGTTCTACAGGGTCGCAGGCAAGCTGGAGCCTATCCCAGCTGACTACGGGCGAAAGGCGGGGTACACCCTGGACAAGTCGCCAGGTCATCACAGGGCTGACACATAGACACAGACAACCATTCACACCTACGGTCAATTTAGAGTCACCAGTTAACCTAACCTGCATGTCTTTGGACTGTGGGGGAAACCGGAGCACCCGGAGGAAACCCACGCGGACACGGGGAGAACATGCAAACTCCACACAGAAAGGCCCTCGCCGGCCCCGGGGCTCGAACCCAGGACCTTCTTGCTGTGAGGCGACAGCGCTAACCACTACACCACCGTGCTGCCCTGTTTCGTCTATAATAAATAAAAATTAAACATTTAGGCCTAGGTATTTTATTTTTGTCCCATGTCTTCCCACTACACAGTGTTCCAACTTTTTTTTTGGAACTGAGGTTGTATTATTATTATTATTATTATTATTATTACACAGCTTTGTTAAATACTTGATTCTGATTGGTTTACAGTCTGTTTTTTCTTTATTACAAACTGTTGTTATGGACCACGACATTACCAGAAGCAATAAAATAATTTTAAAACAATATTTTATGTCAGATGTTGAGTTTTTTTCGTAACTGTGTAATAAATGGAATAATGTGTAGTGAGCCGATTCTTATTGCAAAATAAAACCCCTTCAGAGTGATTCAAGACCTTCTCTGCTTTGTGTTGGACTCCTGCATCACCCTGTCAGGGTGTATTTCATGATAATAACCAGTGTTGGGGAGTAACGAGATACATGTAACGGTGTTACGTAATTTAATTACAAAAATAAATGTAACAGTAATATATTACAGTTACTGGAGAAAAATGTGTAATTCAATTACAGTTACTTACGAAAATATTCAGAATTACAATTTGAATTACATCTGAAGAAGGTAGGGATGGGAATCTTCATAATCAAAGCGATACGATACGCATCTCGATACACTGCCAACGATTCAATACATTCAAGATTAATGAAATTGCCAGTGCTAAGATGCGATACGATTCTCCCGCATGCTGCGATACGGTGCGATACAGTACGATTTAATTCTAAGGCCGAATCCCATTTCACCCCTTGGACCAACCCCTTGGCCCTTCCCCTCCATTTTGCGCGTTCACGTGAAGGGGTAGGGGTATCCCAATCCCAGTTAACGCGGAGGGGTAGGGGAAGGGGTAGGGCTTCTGTACCCCTCCAAACGGAGATTTTCCTGGAGCTGACTCCGAACGAAGGGGTTTGAGTGATTTCCCACAATGCTATGCGGATTTCAGCGAGATTTCATGCGGATTTCAGAAAGATGGCGGTTCCCGCGGCGAAAGATTGTCATAAATGTATTTTCTCCATTATTTACGTGTTTTAAGTTGTTATCCAGAGGAAACACACCGCTTGATTCGCTTTCGAGCTGAGAATGAGCAGCGATTTCTGAAATCCAAGCTGCTGCTAAAAAGCTTTGGGAGTGAGTATTGTTTTCGGTTGCTTGACTGCATACGTTTTGTTCTGTTATTCTCGCTTTTATTGTTTACATGAGTGTTCTGACACCTCATTCTGTCGGATGTGGTGCACGAAGCGCCAAAGATATCCCATTCAGTGGTGTTAGTTAACAAATCACACCCTGCCAGCAGAGATTTCTGGTTCTGGCTCTGACTGTAGCGGCTGGTCGCAGCCAATGACGCATTTGGTCGCGTTTTGCTAACGTAAACGCTGACGGAGGTACGCGATGACGTATGCGATCGTTGAAGGGCTATCCCAATACGTAGGGGTTGAATTTCAAGCCCTATCCCTTGTAGCTCAGTTTCAAGGGGAAGGGCCAAGGGGAAGGGGGAGGGGTAGAAATTAGAATTGGGATTGGGCCTAATACAATGCGGTCCAGTGCGATACGATGCGATTCGATACGATGCGATGCGATGCAATGCAGAAGAAAAGTGCACCATGGAATACAGAGTAGTTCAAGTTATGGCACTTGAAGCATTAAAGCTGTGCCTTTTATTTTGAAACACAGGAAGTACAACATAAAGTGCTTACAGGTCTCTCTGGAACGGCAGAGTTTACATATGGCCGTTGTCTTGTCCAGCTCTCCCCCTCGCTTGTAGAACCCGAAATCTTTCCATACGTTAGACTTGAAACCCACCACCGAATGAACAATGTCTGTTTTGTCTTCCTCCATGTTAACCGCTATCTGGCTGACTTTCCGCCTCTATCCTATTCGAAAGCTAGGTTGGACCCGCCTATTCGCGCGAGACTTGAGCCGAGACTTGAGTAGGAGAGAGATAGAGAGATGAAACCCAGAAATACCAGACCCTTTTCTAAACTGTTATGTTATAATTTATTCATTATATGTATTAAATTAAGATATTAATCGGTTTATATCGATGCAGACAGTTTAGATACGATGCATCTCGAGTTTATGTGCGTTTTTTTCCGATGCGACGTTTGCAAATCGATGCAACTGCATCTTAACAGGTCGTATCGATATTCCGATGTGCATCGGTGAATCTTCCCAAGCCTAGAAGAAGGCAAGAATTTCGCAAGGGCCATGGCCGCCCTCTCAATTTGGCCTTGTGCCCTTGGAAAAAAAAAACATCTGCCATAAGGCCACAATGGCCTTGATGCCCTGCGGTTTTGTAGTCTGCCTCGTGACTGCCAATAGGCTTTAACATCACCTGCATCTATTGAGAAAAAAATACGTCTTCTGCTGACATTCTGGATTCTTATTGGGCAACTCATCAGTGGTGGCTCGGACTCGAGCCTGGCATGAACCGCTCCGACGTGCTATAATGGCACCAATCTATCACCAGCCAATCAGGAGACTTAATCAAACGCATCCCCCGCCCACCAATCTATCACCAGCCAATCAGGAGACTTAATCAAACGCATCTCCCGCCCGCCTGTGTCCGCATCTGAGACGTTGAATTTTTCACAGAAGGAGGGAAGAAGTTGACTGAGGTACCGTAAGACTGTGTGATAAATTAACAAACGAATAAGATAGGGATTTCAACATATAGGGCTTAAGTTTGTTACCGTTAAATAAGCATTGCTTGTACAGTAACATTATGTAGTTACAACGTTGACCCACTTTTAACGTGCCGAGTACTGACTGTAGCCGCTAATATGCTAATTAGCTTGCTGTCAAAAGTGCAAAGACCTTAAATTGCTCTGTGTAAATTAGAAAATGGCGCAACTTCCTCTGTAGCCGTCAACTCAACTTGTCTTGAGTTTTGAGCCAATCACAACAGGGCAGCACTGTGGCCTGAGGTAAAACATGATAGTTTTAGTTTGTTTAAATTACAAAAATGAGTACACCCAATGACTGTCTCATATACTCTTCATATACTCATACTGTTTAAGTAAAGCAATAAAACTAATCTTTAAAAGTGGTATTTACTCAAACTGTTTGCATAGAATGAACTTTCAGGTTAACAGTCATTGGGTGTACTCACAGATTTACTTACAGTAAATCTGATTTTACAGAAGTCTGACCTTGTGGTGGTTATTATTATATTATCTTTATAAAAGATGTGATGTTAATTCATGCATCAAAAGGAGTTCAGTAGACAGTGTTTAGTATTGTTTTGAACTTAACACTACCAGGTTTAAAAATTTGAAAATGGTTAACGGCACAGAATACTCATTCAAAAATTAGAAAAGTAATCAAAAAGTAATTGAAAAGTAATTAGTTACATTACTCAGATATAGTAATTGAAATAGTTACACTACTATTACATTTTAAACAGGGTAACTTGTAACTGTAGCGAATTACTTTTCTAAAGTAACCTTCCCAACACTGATAATAACCAGCTTACTGTACATTATCACTCATTCATTTAGGCCAAGTTTACATTAGACCGTATCTTTCTCGTTTTCTTCGTGGATGCACTGTCCGTTTACATTAAAACGTCGGGAAAGGGGAATCCGCCAGGGTCCACGTATTCAATCCAGATCGTGTCTGATCCAGTGCTGTGTAAACATTGAGGATACGCGGATACGCTGTGCTGAGCTCTAGCTGGCATTGTCATTGGACAACGTCACTGTGACATCCACCTTCCTGATTCGCTGGCGTTGGTCATGTGACGCGACTGCTGAAAAACGGCGCGGACTTCCGCCTTGTATCACCTTTCATTAAAGAGTATAAAAGTATGAAAATACTGCAAATACTGATGCAAATACTGCCCATTGTGTAGTTATGATTGTCTTTAGGCTTGCCATCCTTCCACTTGCAAGTGGTAAGTGATATGCGCTGGGATCACACACACAGCGGCTCAGTCCCGAATCACTGCTCGTGCACTTCACTCGCGCGCTCTGTGAGCTGCGCAGGGCCGGAGTGCGCACCCTCCAGAGGGCACTCGCTGTTCAGGGCGGAGTGATTTGGAGCGCAGGATGCCTGCGGAGCCGAGCATATCCGTGTATTGGTGTTGCTGTGTGCACGCGAATCGTGTATTGGTGTTGCTGTGTGCACGCTAATCGTTTTAAAAACGTTAATCTGATGATCCGCTGATATGGTCTAATGTAAACCCCACCTAAGTGAACATAATGATCCTTCACCTAAACTAACCTGGAGCCATGGGTTCTTTGCAAACGACCACTAACGATGCAAAAGTGCTGATGGTTTGTGCTGCTTACGGCTGTTCTAACAGATCAACCCTGGGGGAAAAAAAGAAAAACAAGGGCTATAGAAATGGACAAATTTCCCCATCCAGCTACCTCTGCTAAACAACCTAGCGCTGTGTCTTTTTCAAGACCATTATTGAGTACTAACACAATCCAGTTTTCCTCTTACAGTTCATGTTTGAATTTTACCAAAAGGTCTGTTTTGTGTGCCAGTCTTCTGGACTTTCTGGATTAATATATATATCATCTCCTCTCATTATCTCTAACCGCTTTATCCTGTTCTACAGGGTCACAGGCAAGCTGGAGCCTATCCCAGCTGACTACGGGCGAAAGGCGGGGTACACCCTGGACAAATCGCCAGGTCATCACAGGGCTGACACATAGACACAGACAACCATTCACACTCACATTCACACCTACGGTCAATTTAGAGTCACCAGTTAACCTAACCTGCATGTCTTTGGACGGATGTAACCCTGCTTGAGGGCTTCTTGAATGTCTTCTTCCATAGCCGCGTGCAGAAGATTCTTAAGAAACAGACGATTTCTTGATTTGCTCTCTCTACTTGGCCATTCAACTGGGGATGGTATCCGGACATGAGGCTCACTGATACCCCTAATCTCTCCATGAAGCATATCCAAAAGCATGAGGTGGGGTTTACATTAGACCGTATCAGCGGATCATCAGATTAACGTTTTTAAAACAATTAGTGTGCACACAGCAACACCAATACACGATTCGCGTGCACACAGCAACACCAATACACGAATATGTTCGGCTCTGCAGGCATCCTGCGCTCCAAATCACTCCGCCCTGAACAGCGAGTGCCCTCTGGAGGGTGCGCACTCCGGCCCTGCGCAGCTCACAGAGCGCGCGAGTGAAGTGCACGAGCAGTGATTCGGGACTGAGCCGCTGTGTGTGTGATCCCAGCGCATATCACTTACCACTTGCAAGTGGAAGGATGGCAAGCCTAAAGACAATCATAACTACACAATGGGCAGTATTTGCATCAGTATTTGCAGTATTTTCATACTTTTATACTCTTTAATGAAAGGTGATACAAGGCGGAAGTCCACGCCGTTTTTCAGCAGTCGCGTCACATGACCAACGCCAGCGAATCAGGAAGGTGGATGTCACAGTGACGTTGTCCAATGACGACGCCAGCTAGAGCTCAGCACAGTGTATCCGCGTATTCTCAATGTTTACACAGCACCGGACCAGACACAATCTGGATTGAATACGTGGACCCTGGCGGATTCCCGTTTCCCGGCGTTTCCAGGCATTTTAATGTAAATGGACAGTGCATCCGCGAAGAAAACGAGACAGATACGGTCTAATGTAAACTTGGCCTGAGATAAACTGAGAGCCATGGTCACTGACTATGTCCTTGGGGAGCTCATAATATCTGAATACATGCTGGAATAGATAGTTTTCACATGACGTCACAGAGTCGGGGATTCCCTGGTGGCGGCCATCTTGTGGGACTAGCTTACCATACGGGTCACTGAGCACACATTGTAACGTGCGAGTTACATTCATTTATATATTATTTACATTTATAGTTACATTACTACTATTTAAAGCTAGCAATGGTGAACACCTGTTGTATTCACGGCTGTCGTAATAGGTCAAATGATGAAGTCAAGCGGAGCTTTTATGGAATTTCCACTGTACGGGAGCACAAAGGCGAGCAGACAAAGAAACTCAGCATACAAAGGAGGAATCTATGGCTTGTGAGAATCAACCGCAAGGATTATCAGCCTTCCAGACACAGCAAAGTCTGCTCCGATCATTTTATAAGTGGTAAGTTGTTTAAATAAACAATCAATTGTGTTTAAGTTTGTTTTTGGAAACCAAAACATCGTGTAAACAATCTCTAGAGAATGTCTAACTGGAACCGCTGAGTGTACGTTTACATTGTAATGTACACTAATATAAACATTTATCACGTTTCTATTTGACACTTGTCACTTCACTCATGCAAGGGTCATTTTTGAAAAACAAAAAAATTCCAATGTTTACATACCTTGGCTGTAATTAGGACACGGCTCTCACTGGTTTTTATATGGCGGTATAAAAATGGGTGTCCGGTGATGGACAGGGTAAAGGACTGTATAAGAGGGACACTGGCTCAGGTATACAGCGAGCTACCCAGGCTGTCCGGTTAGAACAGGAATTAATGGATGTCCACTCACGAGAAACCGCGTAAACCGTGGTTTTACTAGAAAACAGAATAAAATACAAATACAACAAGACATGAGCAATAATATACACACAAGCAATAATGTAAATAATAACAATGATATAAATACAAATACACATCGCATTAAATATATATTAACGCAAATGAATAATAATTATATACAATGTAATACAGATGTAAAACACACAAATGAATACTATATAAGTAAAACAATGTAAAGCCCAATGAATGCTATTTACACCCCATAATAAATAACACAACACATTAGATACTGACTATATACATGATATGTACACAATATGTACAATGTGTACAACGTACACGGAGGATGAGGATAGCTGCCTACAGCAGCTATCATTACCAAGGTGCGTGGTGCAACTGCTTACAGCGAGTCACACCCGCATGAAGACACAGAGTGTGTCGGCTGAATGAAGGGGAGCGTGGCTCCTTTAAGCGCTGCCCCGCGCTGTATTGCGCATAGAAGGTTAGAATATGTGGCGCGGTTATGAACTGTACATACCACCACTACACTCCCAACACGGCAATGGCTAATAATGAAATGTGCTCCCTTAACAGACCACGGTTGAGAAGACAAGCGCTATCATTACATGGCTACTGAACAGAACAGAACAAACACGTAAGAAAATAGACAGACACAGGATGAGAGAAAAAGAGAAGAAATACTCGCTAGCCTTACCGCCACATGTAACAGTTACAGATAACGAGTACACACATAACACAGTAGCTACGCAACAATAAACAACTTACATTCAAGGACGCACGGAATGCTCACACGGCACAAATGATGGACGTTGGATCCTGACACGTCCGCGATAGAAAGATAGAAAGCAAGAAAGAAATGAAACCGAGAGAGAAAGAGAGAAACGGATCCAAATATTCACTGATGAGAAGCAGGTGTTGCATGGAGTCCCCGTCTGATGTGTGCTGTGTTTTCCTCGATGTTTGTGCGCATCTTATATAGTCCACGCAGCACAGTGTGATGGACAGTGGCGCCAGGGTGTCTGAAGTTGGCGTGTGATGGACAGTGGTGCCAGGGTGTCTGAAGTTGGCGTGTTGTAACATGCCCTGACAACTAACGAGTTGGGAGCCACTATGTCTGACAAGGGTGCCTGTTTACTACTTTTAAAGGTCAAAATGATTAAGACCTGGCACCGCAATTCTGAACAGCCGCCCCCAACTTTGTAGAACAAAGTTGTGTCCATGATGTCAGGCAGAGGTGTCCTGAGGGAGTGAAGGGAGTCTCACCAGGTGTGAGACTGGGCGTGTGTAGGTCCGGTCCTTGACCTGCACCTGTGCAGTACGTACCCTGCCATCTGCTCCAGGGGTGACAGCAGTGACCTTGCCCACAGGCCACAGGGCACGTGGGAGTTGAGGGTCGACAATCATCACGATGCTGTCAACAATGAGGTCCTCCCGGTCTCGTTGCCACTTGGAGCGGGTTTGAAGAGAGGGCAGGTAGTTCCTGATGAACTTAGCCCAGAATTGGTCTGCAAGGGCCTGGCACTGTCTCCACCTGCGCCTGCTCAGGATGTCGGAGTCGGTGTAGACCACTTGTGGTATGGAGGGGTCGTGCCGCCCCATCAGCAGCATGTTTGGAGTGATGGGATCTGGATCTGCGATGTCTGACGAGGTGTAACCCAAGGGCTTGGAGTTGATGATGCTTTCCACCTCGATCAGCACTGTCCTCAACACCTCCTCAGTGACTGTCTGTGCATCGAGTGTAGTGTGTAGGGCAGCTTTGATGGAACGGATCTCCCGTTCCCAGGAACCACCGAAGTGCGGAGCATGTGGAGGATTGAACTTGAAGTCAATCTGTTGACTGGCTAAGTGGGACTGTAGCTCTGGGCTGAGGGCTTTGAACGTCTCCTGCAGTTCAGACTGACCCCCTCTGAAATTGGTGCCTTGGTCGGAGAGCAGCTCATGTGGCTTCCCTCGGCGTGCGATGAAGCGCCGCAGGGCCATCAAGAAAGCATCAGTGTCCATGCTGGTGAGGAGGTCTAGATGCACTGCATGGATTGTCAGGCACTTGAAAACGATGCCCCACCGTTTCTCAGTGCGTCGGCCGATTTTGATGAGGTACGGCCCGAAACAATCCATTCCAGTGGAATAGAAGGCTGGCTTGTGCAAGCGCAGACTTGATGGTGGCAAGTCAGCCATTCTGGGGATCACTGGTGTGCCTCGCCACTTCTGACACTCTGGACAGCTGTGCTGATGTTTCTTGACAGCCGCTCTCCCACGCATGATCCAGTACTGCCGGCGCAGCTCAGCAAACACCCGCTCTGGTCCTGGGTGCGCCAGGTGGCTGTCGAAGTCTCGGATGATGAGCTGTGTGATGGGGTGCTGAGGGTCAAGCAGGATGGGGTGCAGAGTCTCCTCCTCAACCGTGTCACACCTGCGCAGACGACCTCCGACCCGGATCAGCTGTGTCTCAGCGTCGTACTCCGGGGACAATGTGAGGATCCTGCTGTCAGTGGAAACTGGCTTCCCCGCTGAGAGCAGGGTGAGGTCTTCGGGGAAGGAGTCACTCTGTGCCTTCCTGAGGAGTGCCAGTTCCGCTTGCCTGTAGTCCTCAGCTGTGATGGCGGATGTGGCCGCCCCGTGACGCGCTCTGACTGTGGCCTCCAGCAGCTCTGGATATTGACTGAAGGTCCCTGCATCAGGCAACGCAGGGTCAGAGGTCACGGTGATGTGGCCGCAGAACTGGGACTTCCGCAGCTCGGTGGCGTCAGCAGCGATAGTGGGTGAGGGGCCTGGACCAGTCGGCCATGCTGTCTCGTCCTGCCACAGGAAGGGAGGTCCGCGACTCCAGCGATGCTCCTGGACGAGCTGTGACAGAGTCAGCCCCCTGGTGATATCATCAGCTGGGTTGTCTGAGTGGACGTATCGCCAAGTGCTGTCCTCCGTCAGCTCCTGGATGTCCGCGATCCTGGTCCCGACGAACACCTTGTAGCGGCAGGACTGGGACTGAAGCCAATCTAGGACTGTGGATGAATCAGTCCAGTAGATGATGCTGGTGATGGGCAGGGACAGTTCCCTTTGCAGGACAGAGCCCAACTGGGCACCTGTATGAGCGGCGCAGAGTTCCAGTCGGGGGATGGACTGCTGTCTGACAGGGGCCACCCGGGATCTGGCTGCCAAGAAGGCCACTTGGATGTTGCCAGACTCGTCCACTGTTCACAGGTAGGCCACAGATCCATACGCGCTCTCTGATGCGTCTGAGAACACGTGAATGGTCTGTGTTGTGGGCCGTGTCCCTGGTCTGGTGTAGCATCGTGGCAGGGTGATGAAGGGGAGGTGCTGGAGTTCACTCTCCCAGGCACGCCAGGACCGTAGAATGTCCTCTGGAAGCTGTGGATCATCCCAGTCCCTCTTCTTGTTCCACAGGCGCTGGACAAGAATCTTGGCCCGAGTGGTGTATGGGATGAGCAATCCTAGAGGGTCATACTGACGTGCAAGGACCCGGTAGATGCTCCGCATGGTGGGCTCAGCATGGTCTGTGGAGCGAAGACGGTAGCTGAGACTGTCTGACATGCAGTGCCACAACAGGCCAAGAGCCCGTTCCTGGGGGTCAGCTGTGTCATGGGAGAGCCAGAGTTCACAGCTCTCGGACCGCATGTCAGGTGGCATGTGCCGAATGAGTGGTGGCACGTTGGTGGCCCACTGGCGTAGCTCGAACCCGCCAGAGGGGAGAAGATGCTGCAAGTTACTGATCAGCTGCCTGGCTTCTAATGTGGAGGGGAAACTTTGCAGCAGATTGTCCACATAGAAGCAGTGCTCGATGGAGTACCGGGTGTCTTCTGTGCTGCTGTGATCCAGGACGTGTTTCTGGAGGGCGAACATGGCGCAGCAGGGACTGCACGTTGTGCCGAACGGCAGCACTTGCCATTCGTAGACAGTCGGGGCACTGCTACGGTCCAGGTCTCTCCAGATGAAGCGGAGGAAGGGCTTGTCCTCAGGTAGGAGACGGACTTGGTGGAACATCCCCTTTATGTCACTTGACACTGCTACCGGGTGTTGCCTGAAGCGGAGTAGCACACCCAGCAGAGAGGATCCGAGTGTGGGCCCAGGATGGAGCTGCTCATTCAGGTTGCCACCCTGGTATGTGTAAGAGCAGTTGAACACGATGCGGTCCTTCTCGTTGTGCGTGACCATGTGGTGAGGGATGTACCACGCACTGTCTCCCGCCTGGACCACCTCAGGAGTGATTCTGCTCACATAGCCGGCGTTCACCAGCTTCTTCACCTCACGGCTGTACGACTTGGCCTTGAGGGGGTCTTGTGACAGCCGCTTCTCTGTGCCGCGTAGATGGCCCAGTACAGCCTCAAGCGGTGCGTTGAGCTGTGGGCTCCCTGCTTTCCACAGCAGAGGAGTGGCATATCGCTGAACGCCGTCGACTGTCACTCTGACGGTCTTCTCCTCCAGCAACTTGACAGCTGCAGCATCCTGCTTGGACCGGGTGATGATCTTCTCGTTTCGGTACGGCACCACATCCATCTGCCACAGCCTGGTGACGTTCTGCAGTAGCTCCACTGATGGTGACGGTGCACTGATGAACAGGCACGCTGAGGTGGAAGACCGATGCTTGACAGCCTTGGCGGGGCCTTGAAGTGTCCACCCAAGGCGTGTCTTCAGGGCAATGGGTCCACCTGGTGGGCCTATGTGCACAGGCTCGATGGGGATGAGGAGGTCTGGGTAGTCAGACCCAATGAGGAGCAGCGGACGGGCCTGAGTAAAGGAGTGAAGAGGCAGCCCTCTGAGGTGGCGGTAGGTCCTTTGGAGAGCCTCGACTGGGTGTGAATGAGGGGACAGTCCCAGTTCGGGTGATGTGAAAGCCCGCTGTATTTTGTACTGCTGCTGCGGTTGACTGAGGGATGACACAGAGAAGGACACTGACCTCCCCGGCACCGTTCTGATGTCATGACGGATGGTGCGGAGGGCCAGATTCTCACTCTGTCCTTTGAGGCCAAGCTGCTGCGCTGCTTGGGGGAGGAGCATGGTGCGCTCTGACCCGTCATCGAGGATGGCGTAGGTCTCCATCTTCTTGCCCCCGTGATGAAGGAGCACCTTCACCATCTTCAGCAGCACACAACTACCTCTCCGTGCTGGGTCGAGGTAGTAGGTGGATGGCTGGCTGGGTGAAGACAGTGTCGCAGTCTCCGGCCTGCTTTGTGCATTCACCTCATGCAGTACCTCGAGGTGCAGGCGATTGCACTTCGGGCACCGTGCCTTGAGGTAGCACTGAGCTGCTTGATGGTCGCGTCCACACCTCCAGCACTTCTTCCCGGTCTTGATCCACTGGAGCCTTGGTTCCAGTGACATACTCTTGAACGCAGTGCACTGGTTGAAGTAGTGCTCCGTGCTGTTGCAGAAGGGGCAGTACTTCTTTGGAGGCTCCACCTTGGCGGGTGTACGTGGAGCTGACTTCGATGGCTGCTGAGCTGACTTGGTTGGGGGGTCTACCAGCAGGACCGTGGTGGAGCGTGTGGCTGCCGGCTGCTTGCCTCTGGTGCTCCGCTGCCGCTCTGCCTGGCTCGCTGTTG
This sequence comes from Neoarius graeffei, assembly GCF_027579695.1. Lineage (NCBI taxonomy): Eukaryota > Metazoa > Chordata > Actinopteri > Siluriformes > Ariidae > Neoarius > Neoarius graeffei. Next base: position 29,790,005 of record NC_083577.1, read on the forward strand.
CCTTTGGCGGGTCGTTGGTCTCGTCCAGCTGCACATCAACCTCGTGCTGTAACCATGCGGCGAAGTCCAGGAGTGTGGGGACAGGCACACGGTCTGGGTCGATGTACCGCCTGAAGGCAGTACGCAGCTCGTGAGGCAGCTTGGGCAGCAACCGAGACACATGCGAACCACACCGTAGCTCAAGCTGTTCCTGGGTCCCCATCTTATCCAGCATCCCCACCAAGGACTGCACCTTCAGGGCGAAGTTCCTGAAGCCTCTCTGGTCACCGCTCCTGACAGGGGGCTCAGCCAGGACCTGGTTGATCTGCCTGAGTGCCAGTTTGCAGGGCTGCCCAAAGAGCTTCATGAGGGCTGCCATCGTATCACTGTAGGGATGGCTGCTGTGGCAGTAAGCATCCGCTACCAGGACAGCATCCTCTAGCTTCAGGTGGTCCAGCAGGATCTGATATTTGAAGCGCTCTGTCGCGTCGGGTGGTAGGACGTTGTCGAGCGCCAGCTGCATCCTGTTGAACTGCCGTGGGTCGTCCTCGGTGAACGCTGGGATTCTCATCTTGGGCCCACGGTAGGTCAGCTCCTGAGGGGGAAGAGATGTCAGTCGCTGTGGGACAGGTGACAGCCTGTGATGATCTGGTGCCACTGCCCTCTGACCGGCCGACACCGGTGATGACGTCCGCTGTCTCTGAGCAGACGAAGGGCGCCGTGGGCTGAATGGCGCTGAGTACTGTGGGGTGGCAGGAAAGGGTGAGGATGACGTGAATGAGTGACCCCGTGGCAGATTCATGCTCCTCAGGTGCTCTGTCAGCTCTGCCGTCAGTGGTGTTGGCAGATGGGGAGCTCCTCCGTGTGGCAGTGTGGACGTCGCTGCCTCAGCTCCTGCGATGTGTGGCCGAGGTAGAGGTGACGACTGCTCTGCCACCGGGGCGCGGCGATGTCCACTGGTTGAGTCAGCAGGGCTGTATGTTCTGTCCTGCTGCAGTGGTGATGATAAGACTGCTGGGGGGGTTCCAGGCGTGACGGCTGGAACCTGGATGTCCCTCGCTGGAGTGCGTGGAGGTGATGCATAGTGTTGTTGCAACAGGTACTGCACATCCCGCTGCAGCTGCCGATTGTCCTCCCGTATCTGCTGAAGGGCGAGGAGGATAGCTGCTGACGTGTCCAGGGGAGTCTGCCCAGCAGGGGGAGTGTGTGATGGCTCCCGGGGCCTGCTGTCTCCCACGTGGGAAGAATCATCCTGGGTGTGTGCGCCGTCCTGTGGCAGCCGTCGCTGAGCCTGGGTCACCACGTAGTCATCCAGGTGCCTGGGGTGGTGGTGCTCATGGCGAGGACGGGCACTGCCATCATGAGTGGACATCCTGACTGTGTAGAACGCTGTATCCGGCTCAAAGGACCATATAAAAATGGGTGTCCGGTGATGGACAGGGTAAAGGACTGTATAAGAGGGACACTGGCTCAGGTATACAGCGAGCTACCCAGGCTGTCCGGTTAGAACAGGAATTAATGGATGTCCACTCACGAGAAACCGCGTAAACCGTGGTTTTACTAGAAAACAGAATAAAATACAAATACAACAAGACATGAGCAATAATATACACACAAGCAATAATGTAAATAATAACAATGATATAAATACAAATACACATCGCATTAAATATATATTAACGCAAATGAATAATAATTATATACAATGTAATACAGATGTAAAACACACAAATGAATACTATATAAGTAAAACAATGTAAAGCCCAATGAATGCTATTTACACCCCATAATAAATAACACAACACATTAGATACTGACTATATACACGATATGTACACAATATGTACAATGTGTACAACGTACACGGAGGATGAGGATAGCTGCCTACAGCAGCTATCATTACCAAGGTGCGTGGTGCAACTGCTTACAGCGAGTCACACCCGCATGAAGACACAGAGTGTGTCGGCTGAATGAAGGGGAGCGTGGCTCCTTTAAGCGCTGCCCCGCGCTGTGTTGCGCATAGAAGGTTAGAATATGTGGCGCGGTTATGAACTGTACATACCACCACTACACTCCCAACACGGCAATGGCTAATAATGAAATGTGCTCCCTTAACAGACCGCGGTCGAGAAGACAAGCGCTATCATTACATGGCTACTGAACAGAACAGAACAAACACGTAAGAAAATAGACAGACACAGGATGAGAGAAAAAGAGAAGAAATACTCGCTAGCCTTACCGCCACATGTAACAGTTACAGATAACGAGTACACACATAACACAGTAGCTACGCAACAATAAACAACTTACATTCAAGGACGCACGGAATGCTCACACGGCACAAATGATGGACGTTGGATCCTGACACGTCCGCGATAGAAAGATAGAAAGCAAGAAAGAAATGAAACCGAGAGAGAAAGAGAGAAACGGATCCAAATATTCACTGATGAGAAGCAGGTGTTGCATGGAGTCCCCGTCTGATGTGTGCTGTGTTTTCTTCGATGTTTGTGCGCATCTTATATAGTCCACGCAGCACAGTGTGATGGACAGTGGCGCCAGGGTGTCTGAAGTTGGCGTGTGATGGACAGTGGCGCCAGGGTGTCTGAAGTTGGCGTGTTGTAACATGCCCTGACAACTAACGAGTTGGGAGCCACTATGTCTGACAAGGGTGCCTGTTTACTACTTTTAAAGGTCAAAATGATTAAGACCTGGCACCGCAATTCTGAACAGGCGGACTTAGTGGACCCAGCCACAGACAAAATAATTGTATGACTCCAGCGACTTGTATGCTTTGAGGTCGTCAAGTGTGTAGGCGCTTTTAGTATTTACAAAATAGTTCACAATATCAGGGTATGATATGGATGGCAGCCCTGCATAGTCACTTGAAAATGCTTCTCTGTCCACTTCGTAGGGGTCAATTCCCCCAATCAAGGCCAGTTTGGCTGCATACTGTTGTCATGAGATGTCGTCCAATGTATCCATATACTTCCGTTTGCTTGATTTTGCCGACATTGATCTTTATTTTAGAAAGCTGACTATATAACTTAATAAATTCATCCGAGATAACGTAGCCAGTAGTGGCGATGGTCCGTTTTGTTTGCCCCGCAGGATGGCGGCTGGGGGGCGTTCCCCAGGATGCCGTGACGTCAGTGAAAACTATCTATAGTAGTTCAGCTGTTTGGGATGCTGTGGGGGTACCAGGTAATGGAATAAGCTAAAGAGCTTTGGAGAAGTGGTTGATGGTTACCATTATGGTGGTATTGCCTTGAGAGGAAGAGAGGTCAGTGATGAAATCGATGGCTATGTGGGACCAAGGTCTTTGAGGCACAGGGAGAGGGCAGAGCTTACCGGCTGGAGGGGTTCTAGGAACCTTAGCTTGGGCACAGACAGAGCATGAGGTGATGTACTGATTAATTTCAGTAAGCATGTTTTCCCACCAGTACTTGTTTCTCAGCATGAGATTAGTTCGCTGACTGCCAGGGTGTCCCGTGGCAGGAGAAGCATGACTCCAAGTGATGAATCTGCCTCTAAAACATTTCGGCACATATAGTAGACCAGGTGGGGGGTTGTTGGGGAGAGTCTGAGGTTGTGAGTTCCTTATTTCCTTGTCTAGGTCCCAGATTGTAGGAAGCACTGAGGTGGGAGAATGGGGTGGGTGACAGAATCTTGGCGTGACAGAGCAAAGACTCGAGCTAGGGCATCGGCTTTGGTGTTCTTGGAGCCTGGATGGAATGAAATGGTGAAGTCAAAGCATGTGAAGAAGAGAGCCCACCTGGCCCGGCGAGGGTTTAACTTCTTAGATTTCCGGAGATACTCCAGGTTCTTGTGGTCTGTGTAGAAGACAAATCGGTGCATGGCTCCCTCTAACCAGTGTTGCCACTCCTCAAGGGCTAGCTTTATGGTGAGCAGTTCTCTGAAACATCGTAATTTCTTTCAGCAGAAGAGTTTCCTTGGAAAGAAAGTGACTGGATGGAGTTTCTGTTTCTCCCCAAAATGCGGTGACAGTACTACCCCTACTTCCATAGCAGATGCATCTGCCTCTAGGGTGAAAGGTTTTGACAGGTCAGGATGCTGTAATACTGGAGCAGAGGTGAAGGCTTGTTTCAGATGGTTAATGTTAGGACTAGGACTGTTTTGGCCTCTAGAGGCCGCTGTTATTTCCTTTTCATGTCGTGTTTATTTTGGCCTCTAGAGGCCGCCACTGTTCCTGTGTTTTGTGTTTGTGTTAATTGCCTAATTATCTTCACCTGTGTCCTTAATTAGTTTGTCTATTTATACCCCTGAGTTCAGTCCTCTTGTCACGGAGTCTTTGTGCTGTTATGTTTATCTCCAGTTTCCTTTGTACTGTGTTTTTTGATCTTCTTAGCTTTTGTATTTTTGCACTTTGCTTTTCTTTTGGATTTTACTCTTTGGTTTTTTTTTGTCTTTTGTTTTGCCCTGTATATAGTGTATATAGTTTAAATAAACCTTTTGATTCTTTTTCTACTTCCGCCTCACGCCTCTGCATTTGAGTCATCCCCCTGGTGGCCTAGTGGGGGTTTGCTGGATTATCACACCAACGAACCAGGTTCGAATCCCAGCAAAACCCTAACAGAAAGACTCCGTCATGACCGACTCAGCAGAGGCTGCTTCAACTGTCTACCCGGCCAACCTTCAGGGAATTATGGCAGCTTTGACACGCTTCGGAGCGACCATGGACGCTCATGGACGTACGCTCACCAGCCAACGTGAGGCCCTCGCTCACCACGAGGAACTGCTTCAGCAAATTGGGAAAACCCTGGCACAGCTGACATCTCTGCCTGCATCTCCTGCTCCTGATCCAGTTCCTGCTCCTGATCCAGCTCCCACTCCTGCTCCAGTGCCTCCTGCAATGCTGCCTTCTTCACCTCGCGAACCCAGCCTTCCTGCACCACAGAGGTATGACGGCAAGCACAGTGAGTGCCGAGAGTTCCTTACCCAGTGTCAACTCACCTTTGAGCTTCAGCCTACCACCTACACTACGGATCGCCGCAAGATTGCCTTTGTGATCACCTTATTAGCTGGTAAGGCGCGAGCCTGGGCTACTGCTATCTGGCAAAGACAGGGACCTGAGTGCTTTGATTTCCAGCTGTTTTCTGAAGAGATGCTTCGGGTCTTCGATCAGGCAGACATCAGTACCGACGCAGCCCGAAAGCTCATGTCCATCCGGCAAGGAGGAAGCGTCGCAGATTACGCCATCTCGTTCCGAACACTCGCAGCAGTAAGTGGATGGAACGAGACTGCCCTGGTGTCAGCCTTCCACCATGGTCTGTCTGACCCCATCAAGGACGGTCTGGCCTCTATTGGATGCCCAAGTGACCTCGAAACCCTCATCTCACATGCTATTCGTCTGGACAACAGGATGAGAGAACGCCACCAAGCCTTGAGCCCCCCCAGCCTCCCTACCTCTACCTGGAGACCGTCTACCTCCTTCAGTGACTGTCCAGAACCCATGCAAGTGGGTCGTACTCGCCTCTCCGCATCTGAGAGGGAGCGCAGAAGGAGGGACAAGTGCTGCATCTACTGTGGCAAGCCTGGTCACTTCCGAGCATCATGTCCCGAACTCTTGGGAAAAGGACCGCCCCGTTCAGCCGAGGGAGGGTTGTGACGGGGCCTACCCTCTCTCCCGGACTCCCTGGCCAAGGAATCTACATCCCGGTCTCCATCTCCTGGGGTGAGTCTGTCCACTCTTGTCAAGCTTTGATAGACTCAGGGGCGGCTGGGAACTTTATGGATATTCACTTCGCCCAAAGCATCAATATACCTACTGCACCTCTTGAAGTCCCTCTGTCTGTGTCTGCCCTCGATGGCCAAGCGTTAGGTGATGGAAGAGTCACTCAAGTTACTTCTCCAGTTTTCCTCCAGTCTCAAGGTCACAAGGAAGAAATATCCCTGCACCTGATTCCTTCACCTGAGTTCCCAGTTATTCTAGGCCTTCCTTGGCTTACTCGCCACAACCCTCGCATAGACTGGGTAACAAGCCAGGTTGTGGAATGGGGCCCTGCATGCCATGCCTCTTGTCTGCTCTCTAGCTCTCCTGTGTCTCCTGCCGAGCCCCCTGATCTCACCGAGTTATCTCAGGTTCCCACAGAGTACTGGGATCTCAAGGAGGTATTCAGCAAGAGCAGGGCCGCCGTTCTTCCTCCGCACCGGGCCTACGACTGTGCCATTGACTTGCTCCCTGGGACTACCCCTCCTCGTGGCAGACTGTTTTCACTCTCTCAGCCAGAACGCAAGGCCATGGAGGAATACCTCAAAGATGCCCTGGTCTCTGGGTTTATTCGACCCTCCACTTCACCTGCTGGAGCCGGCTTCTTCTTTGTCGGTAAGAAGGATGGGGGGCTCCGACCATGTATTGATTACAGGGGCCTGAATAAGATCACTGTGCGCAACCGATATCCCCTTCCGCTGATGTCCACAGCTTTCGACCTGCTCCAAGGCGCCACCGTCTTCACCAAGTTGGACCTACGGAACGCATACCACCTCATCCGTATCCGACAGGGAGACGAGTGGAAGACTGCCTTTAACACCCCGTCTGGGCACTACGAATACCAGGTGATGCCCTTCGGACTCACCAACGCACCAGCTGTTTTTCAGGCCCTAATCAACGACGTCTTAAGGGACATGATTAACCTATACGTTTTTGTCTACCTCGACGACATCCTTATCTTTTCCAAGACCGTGCAGGAGCACCGCCACCATGTCCGCCAGGTTCTCCAGAGGCTGCTACAGAACAATCTGTTCGCCAAGGCCCAGAAATGCGAATTTCATGTTCCCGAGGTCTCCTTTCTGGGATTTATTGTACGGACAGGCCAACTCCAAATGGACCCTGCCAAGACCCTGGCCGTCCGGGATTGGCCTACTCCCAAGTCCGTTAAGGAGGTTCAGCGGTTCTTAGGATTCGCTAACTTCTACCGCAAGTTCATCAGGAACTTCAGTTCTGTGGCAGCACCCATGTCAGACCTCACCAAAGGGACAGGTGGATCTTATGGCTGGTCTCCTCAGGCAGAAAAGGCGTTCAAAGACCTCAAGGACCGCTTCTGCACGGCACCCATTCTGGTTCTCCCGGACACCTCCCAACCATTCATCGTGGAGGTGGACGCCTCGGACAGTGGTGTCGGCGCGGTGCTCTCTCAACGTTCGGAAGGAAAGCTGCACCCCTGCGCTTACTTCTCCCACCGCCTGAGTCCTGCTGAGTCCCGGTACGATGTGGGGGATCGAGAACTGCTAGCGGTCAAACTGGCCCTTGAGGAGTGGAGGCACTGGCTGGAGGGAGCACAACATCCATTCCTGGTTTGGACTGACCACAAGAACCTGGAGTACCTCCAGCAAGCCAAGAGACTGAACCCTCGACAGGCTAGGTGGGCCCTGTTTTTCAGTCGGTTTGACTTCACCCTCTCATACCGCCCCGGCTCCAAGAACACCAAACCTGACGCACTGTCCAGACTGTTCTCTGCCACTAACAGGGAGAATGAAGTCGGGCCTATTATCCCTGTGTCCCGGATTGTGGCCCCTGTCCGCTGGGGTATTGAGGAGGCTGTCCGACGAGCCCAACGCCAGGACCCCGGTCCTGGGACGGGGCCACCAGGCCTCTTGTACGTCCCACATCAAGCCCGGGCCAAGGTTCTCCAGTGGGGTCACTCTTCCCCTCTCACCGCCCACCCGGGAGCTCGGAGGACCCTGGACTTCCTGAAAAGACGCTTCTGGTGGCCTAACATGGAGAAGGAAGTAAGGTCATTTGTCCTGTCCTGTGAGGTTTGCACCAGAACCAAGAACCCACGACAGCGTCCCCAGGGTCTCCTGCATCCTCTGACCATTCCCCGGCGTCCCTGGTCCCACGTGGCAGTCGACTTTATCACGGGTCTCCCTGAGTCACAAGGTAACACGGTCATTTTGGTCTTAGTTGACAGATTCTCCAAGGCCTGCCGCTTCATACCACTGTGCAAACTCCCCTCTGCTCTTGAAACTGCGAAACTTTTGTTTAATCATGTCTTCCGAGTCTTTGGTCTTCCACAGGACATCGTCTCAGACCGAGGGCCCCAGTTCTCCTCCCGAGTGTGGCACGGGTTCTGCAAGGTCATCGGAGCCACTGCCAGCCTCTCCTCTGGGTTTCACCCACAGTCCAATGGTCAGACGGAGAGGCTCAACCAGGACCTGGAAACCACCCTGCGAGGCCTGGCTATGGATAACCCGACATCGTGGAGCACCTGGCTGCCATGGGCGGAGTACGCCCACAACACCCTGCAGTCATCGGCCACCAAGCTGTCGCCATTCCAGTGCCAATTCGGGTTCCAGCCACCTCTGTTCCCGGACCAGGAGGAGGACGCGGGGGTGCCCTCGGTCAACCAATATGTGAGACGGTGTCGCAAGACCTGGAGCAAGGTCAGGAAGACCCTCATACAGACCTCCAGAACCAACCAGACTCAGGCCAACCGCCATAGAAGACCTGCACACGCTTTCCGCCCTGGGCAGCGTGTTTGGCTGTCCACTAAGGACCTTCCACTGCGGGTGGAGAACCGCAAGCTTGCTCCTCGCTACATTGGCCCCTTCAAGGTGGTGCGCAGGGTGAACCCTGTCTCCTACCGGCTCCAGTTGCCCCGGACTCTGAGGATCAACCCCACTTTCCATGTTTCCCTGTTACGGCCCGTACTGACGTCTACGTATGCCCCTGCCCCTAGGAACCCCCCACCCCCCCGCATCTTCCAGGGGCAGACTGTGTTCACTGTGAATCGCCTGCTTGACTCCCGCCGGGTCCGCGGCGGGTTGCAATATCTGGTGGACTGGGAGGGCTATGGTCCTGAGGAGCGCTGCTGGGTTCCTGCTCGGGATGTCCTTGATAAAGAACTATGTCGGGACTTCCATTCGGCCCATCCGGATCGCCCTGGGAACGTCAGGAGACGCTCCTAGAGGGGGGGGTCCTGTTAGGACTAGGACTGTTTTGGCCTCTAGAGGCCGCTGTTATTTCCTTTTCATGTCGTGTTTATTTTGGCCTCTAGAGGCCGCCACTGTTCCTGTGTTTTGTGTTTGTGTTAATTGCCTAATTATCTTCACCTGTGTCCTTAATTAGTTTGTCTATTTATACCCCTGAGTTCAGTCCTCTTGTCACGGAGTCTTTGTGCTGTTATGTTTATCTCCAGTTTCCTTTGTACTGTGTTTTTTGATCTTCTTAGCTTTTGTATTTTTGCACTTTGCTTTTCTTTTGGATTTTACTCTTTGGTTTTTTTTTGTCTTTTGTTTTGCCCTGTATATAGTGTATATAGTTTAAATAAACCTTTTGATTCTTTTTCTACTTCCGCCTCACGCCTCTGCATTTGAGTCATCCCCCTGGTGGCCTAGTGGGGGTTTGCTGGATTATCACACCAACGAACCAGGTTCGAATCCCAGCAAAACCCTAACAGTTAAAGGCTTCTTCATCCGTGGGATTCCACTTGAGGTGCTTGGGTCCCTTTAGTAGAGCTGTCTAGGGAGCAGCGATTGTGCTGAAACCCCTAATAAAACAGTGATAGAAGTTCGCAAAGCCCAAGAAATGTTGAAGGTCCCTTATGGACGTGGGTGTGGGCCAAGAAGTGACCACAGAGACCTTGGATGAGTCCATGCTAACTCCTTCAGCACTGATAATGTCTCCAAAGAAGGAGATGCCTTTCTGATGGAACTCAAACTTCTCTGCTTTGATGTAGAGGTGGTTCTGAAGCAAGCATTGTAGAACCGCTCTAACGTGATCCTTATGACTTTCCTCGTCTGGGGAGTATATGACAATTTCATATATGTAGGCAATGGCATACTTGTCTAGCATGTCCTGTAGCACGTCATTAATAAGGCATTAGAACACGCTAGGCACTGAAGAAAGGCCATAAGGCATTACCCGGTACTCAAAATGACCGGCAGTAGTGCTGAAGGCAGTTTTCCATTCATTGACCTTTTTAATCCTGATTAGGTTATTGGCAGTGCGTAAGTCGAGTTTCGAGAAGATCTTGTTGATCTGAGTTGCTCCAGGGCTGCAGGAACAAGAGGAACCGAATATGGGTATTTGACCGACACCTGATTAAGTCCCCTTTAATCAAGACATGGTCTGAGACCACCACCCCATTTTTCCACGAAGAAGAAGCCCACAGAGCCTGGAGATTTGGAAGGATGGATGTAATCCTGCTTGAGGGCTTCTTGAACGTATTCTTCCATAGCCATGTGCTCCTTTTGGGAGAGTGGGTATATACACCCCCGTGGTGGTGACGTGCCTGGCAGTAACATACTTGCCAACTCTCCCGATTTCGGCGGGAGTCTCCAGCCTCAAGAAGTCTGTTGAGCATGGCTCTGGTGGTGAATCCCACATTGAGTTTTTCTCCTATCAGAGAGACAGAAGACGTACAGAAAGCAAATCAAATACACAGGCATCTTATAAGATATCCCTGGGTTTAATTAATACTTTTAAATTAATCCATAGAAAAGGTGTATTTATTGTCAGTAAGCATAGATTACAAGTTTATCTCCATATGTGACTTCAAAACATTACCTGGCAGTTGGTGCTGTGGGTCCTTGTAGGGGATATCATGGACTTCTCCCTCTCGTAGTGCTGCTGGTGTCATGAACCTCGAACAGAGTTTCTTGATGAATTTCTTCATCTGCAAAATTTAATGTCATAAAAGATTCCAGTGCATTATCAATGTAATTGCTACTCAGTTCAATGTTTATGAATAGATTTAAGTTTAGATAATTAAGTTATTTTTTCACTCTGTGCAAGTAATTTATCAAGGGAGTAGCTACTGTACAGTACTGGATCAACAAATATGAATGAATTGAATTGAATGAATTTATTTATTTATTTCGAACATGTATAAAAATGTATGTAACTATTTATACATACAAAAGAAAGAAAATGAAAAAAGTGACAAAAAAAGAATAAATAAAATAATATAAAGAGCCAATACATTACAATACACCGCACATTGTTCGAAAAAGGAGTGGGAAGAAGTACAATACTTTTTTTAATTTCCCACCCCTTTTTAACTACCCCGAAATCCAAACTACATTAATACACTTATAAAAATATATACCACATATACACTTCATGATTATCCATATAAATATATAATTACAAAAATAAATATATACTACATACCATATCCATATACATATATATATACATATACACATAACTATCTATATAAATATATAATTACAAAAAAAAAAAATATCTACTACATACTTATCCCTGTAAATATGAAGATATCTATCCCCATAAATAAATATATACCATATACTAAGCTAGTTCTAATATAACAATCAACCCTATTCTATTTATCCCTCATCATCCTCCATTAACATATTTCCTCTGCAATATACTTGTTTAAAAATATTTTTTTGTACCTTTTTTTAAACAGATTTATATTTGCACTTTGTTTTATTTCTGTCTCCAGTCTGTTCCATAAAGTCACCCCACAGCTCGATACGCACATGCTTTTCATATTTGTTCGAACCTTTGGTTTTTTAAAATTTAGGTCTCCCCTTAGATTATATCCCCCCTCTCTCTCACTGAACATTCCTTGTATATTTTTTGGCAATAGATTATTTCTTGCTTTGTACATTATTTGTGCTGTTCTGAATTTGACCAGATCCATAAATTTCAACATGTGTGATTTTATGAATAGTGGGTTTGTGTGATCTCTGTATCCTGTTTTGTTTATTGTCCTTATTGCTCTTTTCTGTATTGTACATATCGGCTGCAGAGTGGTTTTGTAGGTGTTTCCCCAGACTTCGACACAATAAGTCAGATATGGCAAAAATAATGAGTAATATAGAGTATGCAAAGATTTACAATCAAGAATATATTTTGTTTTCCACAGAATTGCCGAGCACTTTGCCAGTTTTGCTCGTACGTATCCTACATGAGGTTTCCAGCAGACTTTAGGATCCAAAATCACACCAAGAAATTTAATTTCCTGTACCATTTCTATCTTAGTATTGTCTATTATCAATTCTACATTACAATCTATTTTATGTCTCCCAAACAACATAATCTTTGTTTTGCTTAGATTTAATGATAATTTATTTTTGTCAAACCATAGTTTTAGTTTATTTATTTCAGTTGTGATTATCTCTAAAGTCTGCTGCAAATTCTCACCGGAACAAAAAATATTGGTGTCATCTGCAAACAAAACAAATTTCAATTCTTGCGAAATTGTACATATGTCATTGATGTATATTATGAATAATTTCGGACCTAATATTGACCCCTGTGGTACCCCGCATGTAATGTTCATGAAATCAGATTTATGGTCACCTATCTGCACAAACTGTTGCCTGTTTCTTAGATAGCTCGACAGCCAGCTCCACCCAACTCCCCTAACACCACACTTTTCTAGTTTACTTAATAATATACTATGATCAATAGTATCGAATGCTTTTTTTAGGTCCACAAATACTCCAATTGCTATTTTTTTATTGTCTATACATTTTGTGATTTCCTCTATTAGTTCCATTAGTGCCATCGATGTTGATCTGTCCGTTCTGAATCCATATTGACTGTCTGTAAGGAGGTTGTGTTTTTCAATGAATTTGTCCAGTCTATCTGAAAAAAGTTTTTCGAGTATTTTGGAGAATTGGGGGAGTAAAGAAACAGGCCTGTAGTTTGTGAAATGGTGTCTATCTCCGGTTTTAAACAATGGTATCACTTTTGCAATTTTCATTTTGTCTGGAAATGTACCTGATTGAAAAGATAAATTGCAGATGTGGGTGAGTGGTTTCACAATTCCCTCAATAACTGTCTTTACTGTTAACATGTCTATATCATTCCAGTCTGCAGAGGTTTTGTTTTTACATTTTCTTACAATTTGGATAATTTCTTCCTCATCAGTTGCAGTTAGAAAAATTGTACTTGGATTTCTGTCCCCCATATCTTCTATGTCCCCACATTGTGTTGTTTCGGGTTCCTTTATTTTTGCCGCTAAATCTGGTCCCACATTTACAAAGAATTGATTAAAACCATTCACCACATCCTCCATATTATTTATGGTCTTATCATTTACAGTGTAGTACTCTGGGTAATTTGTAGTTTTGGATCCATTTCTCACAATACCATTCAATACAGTCCATATACCTTTAATATTGTTTTTATTTTTCTCCACTAATTTATTATAATAGTCTTTCTTACATATCCTCATAATATTAGTTAATTTATTTTTATATTTTTTATATTTTTCCTCTGCCTCTATAGTTCGATGCTTTAAGAATTGTCTGTATAATATATTTTTCTTTTTGCAGGCATTTTGTAGCCCCTTGGTGACCCACGGACTATTTGTATATTTATGTATATTACTGTATTTCTTTATAGGACAATTTTTATTATATAGTTCATTGAATATTATTAAAAATTCCTCATATGCTTTATCAACATCTTTTTCTTTATAAACTACATTCCAGTCCTGTATTATTAAGTCATTTTTTAGTGCAATCATGGTTTCTTCAGTTTTCATTCTTATATATTTATAATTTTTATTATCCTTTTTCTTGCTATAATTACAGTAATATACATTAAAAATAGGTAGGTGGTCACTGATGTCTGTTAATAGTAGACCGCTCTCTATATTATTTTCCAGGATATTAGTAAATATATTATCTATTAAAGTGGTGCTGTGAGAAGTGATCCTGCTTGGTCTGGTAATAGTTGGGTACAGTCCCATACTTAACATTGAATTAATGAACTCTTCTGTCATTTTATGTTTCTTATGATTTAAGAGGTCGATGTTAAAATCACCACAGATGTACATGACCTTCTGAGTTGATTTTATAAACATACTTTCCATCCAATCTATAAAAACTTCTATGCTTGATCCAGGAGATCTGTATATACAGCTCACCATTATATTTTTCATTTTTTCACAGCATATTTCTATTGTAATACACTCCATCCAATCATCAACAGCTACCGTCATTTTATTATTAATTTTGTATTCCAAACTATTATCAACATATATTGCCACTCCCCCTCCTCTTTTGTTCTTTCTATTGATATAATTTAATTCATACCCGTTCAGCTCAAAATCTACTCCCATCTCATCGTTGATCCAAGTTTCTGATATGGCTATTATATTGAATGGAGTATTGAACTGACTGAGATATTCCTTCATTTTATGGAAATTGGCATACAGACTTCTGATATTGAAATGAATAATTGATATCTTATTTCCGTCTCTGATCTTTGCATTGTATTGATATTCAGTGTAATACCGGCAGCTGATATTGATGTTGCTGAAAAGATTATTTTCCGGATCAATATTATTTTCCATATCTTGTATTTTGTGCTCAGTATAATGGAAAGTGTCCAGTTCTTGTGTCCAGTGTCCAGTGTCCAGTCCTTGTGTCATGATTGTAAATTGCTTTATTTGGCTCCCTCAGAATTTGTCCAGTTCCCCAATATCTCGGATGACCAAGATCTTGGCCTCTTCTGGAGATCCCCTCAACTTGATGAAAATCTTGCAGTTTTGTGTCCAAGTGTTTTGGATTTTCCCCTGTTTCCTTAGTAGTCTCGCCTTTTTTGCAATATCTGCATTTTTTTTTGTTAAGTGCTCATTTAAAAACACATCTGAGCCTTTCAGTTTCTTCCCTTGTTTTAACAATTGCATCTTATGCTTTCTGTTGGCAAATCTCATTATTACAGCTGGTTTGCCTGTGTTGCTTCTCCGTGGGAGAGGGTGACATGCTTCAATGTTATTGCTTTTTACCTCAATCCCCTTGGAGTGCAGGAATGCTAACACCTGTTTCTCCACAGAGTTAGCATCCTCCTCATTCAGTTCCTCTCCATCTCTTCTCGCCACTGCTCCAGCATATGAGCGGGGTTGAATTTGCAGTCCGGTCACAATGATGTCATTCATCCGGGTGTACTGCTCCAGCTCCTCCACTCGGTTCTCGAGAATGGCGATCCTCTTTGCCTTCTCTGAATTCTGCAGCCTCAGAGCTTTGACCTCTTCTACCAGGTCCAGGATGGTCTTCTGCTGCACCCTGACAGCAGAGATTTCTTCCCCCAGAAAGTCGAGGGATTTTTTAATATCATCTATCTCCTCGACTGTAGGAGCTTTCTTCGGGGGCATTGCGTTTGTTATTACGCGGCCCGTTTGTCAGTTTTGTCAGTTTTATATGTCAGTTTTGATAACTTTAGATAGTCTTTTTTGACAAAGTCACAACCTAAATTTCATAGGGGTGTTGCACTTGAGAAAGGAGACATCAAAATAGCCTAACCCTCCCATTTACCTCTTCATACAGCTGGAATATGGATGCTTTTTCTCTCTGGAGGAGGAAGTTCAGTGTAGAGAACACTGGCAATGTGGCCTGAAGGAACAGGAGGTAGACTTCCGTCAAGGGATTGGAAAATGCCTCCGCCAGCCTTCTGAATCTTGGTTGTTTCTCATCTGCAAATAGACTGTTAGTATTGGGTGTCTCATATAACCATCCTGTACTAGTGTCAATATGATGTGTGACTTACTCGCAGATTTGAAGTAGCTGGTGAGTGGGCCATACCGCTGCAGAATGCGGGTGATGCACATCTCCAAACTCAGCCACCTCACAGAAATGTGAGGCAGCATTTCCATGTACTCACTGCCATGGAGTTCACAAATTTCTGGTAAAATATGTAAGAAAAATAAAGTTATTTTTCCTCACTTTTGGTGTATAAGACTGGAGCTAATTGAATTACAAACCTTTCAAGTAACCTTTACGGTTTGTGCTACCTTTAAACCAGTATCCAGTATCCACTACAAGGTCCTCAGTGTCAAATCCAGAGATCTGCAGAACATGACATGAGTGCATAGATGTATTGTCATTATACAGCAAATTATTTATTTAGCTTAACAGATATTTAATGCAAAAGCAAACATGTTGGAACTTACTTCCCAAAACCTCTGCCCTGTGTGTTTGGCAGTGTTGTGTATTATGTGGGAGGGGCATCCATGGATGTAAATGCTCGGATTTTCCAGAAGCATTTTTGCTCCAATTGAATTTTTGGCACAAACATTAACTGGGGCATTGTCCACTGACAGGCCGACACAATTTCCACCATGGTATCTGATGCTCTTACATGACGTCGTTGATTTTTTTTGTATAAATTACATCAGCTGTGCCACAGCTTCTACCACTTGTGGTGCACATATCAAGAAATCTGTGCACCACTTTTGTGGTGTCAAATACCCTTACAGTTAAGGGGTTCATTTTCTCTAGTCCTGTAACAATAAGGTACGTAACTAACTCTGCAAGCATGTACTGCATGTGTATTATTTCAGTGTGTCTGATATGAACATGAGGACATAGAAACAGGCAATTTAGCTGTGAGAGGTATACCTGTGTCATTTGAGCCATCTGTGAGCAGTGTAAAGGGATTTTCCCTCATCTTCATCACCAGCTCATTCCTGTAATGTGGTGCAACTGCTTCATTAATGAGGCACATCGATTTTGTGCTGGCACTCTTGAAATTTTGAGCTGTGGGAGAGTCTTTGAAACATTCCCTGTACAAGGGGTTGAAATGGTCAGCCACAGCAAATGGGACATTGTGTTGAACCATTGCCATGGCAACTTTCACCTCGGCTCTCCATGTCTGCAACAGAATCAAAGAGATAAAGATATAGCTATGCTGAAAACAGATTTGAATGTTAACACTGATTTACCCCATGTCTATGTCCATTAAAATCTACGGATTTCAGTAACAACAAAAATACACAACAGACTAGTATTCTGTCCATGTCATGGGTGAATGTCTCATGCCATAGAATCGGTTGTATTATTTAGGAAAAATGGTATTCATGAACATTGTATTCAACCTTTTGGATGTAATGTGTTAGGTACGGTACCTTGACCTCTTGCACAATCATCTTTGCAGTCACTGGCAAGTAAAAGTCTTTGACTGTGCTGGTTGACTTAAGTGCCTGCTGTTTGGCCTGATGCCCCTTACTTTCTATGTGCCTTGTCACATCCCACACACCCTGATGGGCACAGGAGTTCTCTTTGCGGCAGATAGAGCACCAGTAATAGGAGCTGGTACTTTCTACAGTAATAAATGGTCATTTAGATGTCCATTCATTATTAAAAGAGCTCTTGTAGGTGGCTGCTCCTGGTACCTTTTTCGGTTTTGTTTTGATGGTCTCTTCTGACACCCTAGCCATCTCCTCTATTGTCTCTTCTACCATCTCCTCCACCGTCTCTTCTTCTTCCACCTGGACCATCTCTTCCTCCTGCACCCGCATTGTCTCTTCCTCCTGCACCCGCACTGTCTCTTCCTCCCGCACTGTCTCTTCCTCCTGCACTGTCTCTTCCTCCTCCTTCTGCACTGTCTCTTCCTCCTGCACTGTCTCTTCCTCTAAAGGGCTTAGTCTTTTTGCCACATCTGGGCCAGCATCCTCTCTGGGCTTTTTAGGGAGCTTTCCACTCACGGCAAATGAAAGGATGCTTAATTGTTTTTTTTTTCCTGACATCTTCAAAAGACAGCAATAATTAATGCATCTATGAGCAGGATATATAAAATATGACATGATTTTAAGTGACCTATTAAATTGACTATGCAATAGGCCTACACTTTAATTTATTTTGTGTCAAAAAATTATTTCCCCTATTTGGAGAGAGAGATGATTATAATGTGAGAATATGTCAGTCATCCCGTGATAACGAAATATGACTAGGCCTAGACTACTTGTTCTGAACAGGTCTTGTCAGTGAAAAGGCTGTAAAACTGTTGGCTAAGTTAAGGCTGCAGACACTCAGCACTGGAAAAAATGTTGCCAATTATCTGGGCAACATTCCTAAACAGCAGTGAAGTTGTCATTGTTTGTGTCAAACAAGTTGTGAATTTGTTGTAACATTAACACAGGAGATAACTGACTCTGTGCTTGCAGTGATGCTCGGAGCTCCTGGTTTCTGGGTCCAGGTCCAAACTGTAAGCTGGTTGGAGCAGAATCATGTGAACGAGCTTTTATCATTGGTTGTTACGTGTGGCAGCGGGTGCGCGGTCAAGCGCCGGTCTGCGACAGGAGGGCGGAGTCAGGGAAGGTAAGTGGCAGAATCACTACACCTGATGGCAATTAACCTGTTTGTGTGTGTCTTCCCAGTGACCGTGCCCTATTTAAGGAGGGAGAGCGAGAGCAGAGGGGCTCATCCCGAAACCAGATGCCGGTTGTGTGTGTGTGTCTGTGTTAACCATATTGTTTCCACTGAAAAGTGTGGCAATAAAAGTCGTAGTTTGCAAATCTGATCTCTGTTCTGCCGTCCTCTGTGCTCCACCCTTAGTTGGAACGGTTACAGTGGTGCCGAAACCCAGGAAAAGTGGAGCACCAGCCGATCAGCCCCATGGAGTCCTTCCCGTTCGCCGACCTGGTCCGTGCCCTCACCACGGCCCAGCAAAGCCAGCACCAGGTGCTCGTCACCCTCCGAAAGGAACAAGAGCGACGCTTCGAGGCCCTGGTGCTGGCCCAGCAAGAAGACCGAGAGGCGTTCCGGCACCTTCTCGTGTTGGTGGAGTCCACCAGCGCTCCTACCGCGGGCCCATCTCCCCTCACCGTCACCAAGATGGGCCCGCAGGACAACCCCGAGGCGTTCAACATGCTCTTCAAGCAAGTTGCAGAAGCCTCGGGGTGGCCGATGGAGCAGCGCGTGGCACGCCTCCTCCCCCTGCTAACGGGAGAGGCACAGCTGGCCGCGCTACAGCTCCCCGCCGACCGCCGGCTGGCCTACGCGGACCTCCACCCGGCCGTCCTCCAGCGCGTGGGGCGCACCCCAGAACAGCAGCGCCAGCGCTTCCACGCGTTGCGCTTGGAGGAAATCGGCCGGCCGTTCGCGTTTGGCCAGCAGCTCCAGGACGCCTGCTGGCGGTGGTTGAGGGCCGACAACCGCGACGCCGAGGGAATCATCGACCAGGTGGTGCTAGAACAATTCATCGCTCGATTGCCAGCAGGAACCGCAGAGTGGGTCCAGTGCCTCCGCCCGGCGTCACTGGATCAGGCAGTCGAGCTGGCGGAGGACCATTTGGTGGCTGTCCCAGCGGCAGGACAGCAGACGGCGTCTTCTCTTCTATCCTCTTCTCTCTCTCTCTCTCTCTCCCCCGCCTCCTGTGTCCCGTCCTCGCCCCATTCCCCCACCGCGGAGGCGGGGGCCGGCACCACCCCAGCCGGCCCGCCGCACCCGCGGTGCCCTCCCGTTTCTCCCTTCTGTGTCTGTCTCTCCCCCCCTCAGGTGAGTGAGCCCCAGAACACCTGTGCAGAGGGAAAGCCCGGGCCGGTTTGCTGGTGCTGCGGGGAGCCGGGCCACCTTCAACAGCAGTGCACGGCGATGGAAGTGGGCACGGTGGTTCGGATCCCCGACACGCCAGAGGCCGCCCTCGATCGGGCCGGAGCATATCGCATACCTGTGAGTATCCAAGGGGATGCATATCAGGCATTGGTGGATTCTGGCTGTAATCAGACCTCAATTCACCAAAGCCTGGTGCAAAACGAGGCATTGGGGGGAGCACAGGGGGTGAAGGTGTTGTGTGTGTACGGGGACATTCACAGCTACCCTTTGGTGTCAGTCCACATTTTTTTCAGAGGGGAAAACGTTATAGTGAAGGCGGCGGTTAATCCTCGCCTTACCCACTCTTTAATTTTGGAGACTGATTGGCCGGGATTTCGGGATTTAATGATGCACTTAGTCAAGAGTGGGTCCTGCCATTTAATGGGGGGAGGTCCCAGTGTCGCTTTGGCGGGAGCAGCTGTCACAGAGCCGTCTACGTCATCATCTCGTCAGAGTGAGGAGCCGCCAGCCCCTCCTATCTCTCTCTTGGGGAATCCCTCGCAGATTTCCCATTAGAGCAATTGCGAGACGAGACTCTGCGACATGCATTTGACCAAGTGAGAGTAATCAATGGTCAAACGCTCCAGCTGAACGCCACCCCGTCCTTCCCCTACTTCACGATTATGAAGGATAGGTTATACTGAGTGACGCAGGACACTCAAACTAAAGAGCGAGTCACGCAGCTTTTGATTCCGAAGAGCCGCCAGGAATTGGTATTCCAGGCGGCTCACTTTAATCCCATGGCTGGACACTTAGGGCAGGATAAGACACTAGCCCGAATAATGGCCCGATTCTATTGGCCGGGGATTCGCAGCGATGTTCGTAGGTGGTGTACGGCATGCCGCGAATGCCAGTTAGTAAATCCAGCGGCCATTCCAAAAGTGCCTTTGCACCCTCTTCCATTGATCGAGACCCCATTTGAGAGAATTGGGATGGATCTCGTCGGGCCACTAGATCGGTCAGCACAGGGGTACCACTTTATATTAGTTCTGGTGGACTATGCAAGGCGATACCCGGAAGCAGTGCCTCTGCGCAATATCTCAGCATGCAGTATTGCAGAGGCACTCTCCCGCGTCATCTCCCAAGTCGGAATCCCGAAAGAGATTCTGACTGATCAGGGCACTACATTTATGTCACGGACACTGCACGAACTGTATGGGTTATTGGGGATTAAGCCGATCCGCACCAGCGTATATCAACCACAAACGGATGGTTTAGTGGAATGGTTCAATCGCACCCTCAAAAATATCATTAAAAAATTTGTAAGTGAGGACGCACGTAATTGGGATAAGTGGCTCGAGCCCTTGTTGTTCTCAGTGCAAGAGGTTCCCCAAGCCTCCACGGGGTTCTCCCCGTTCGAATTATTATATGGGTGTAAGCCGCGAGGCATCCTAGACGTGCTGCGGGAAAATTGGGAGGAGGGACCTTCACAAAGCAAGAACGAAATTCAATACGTTACGGACCTGCGTGCAAAACTCCACACGCTCACCCACCTAACCCAGGAGAATTTGCGGCAGGCCCAGGAATGGCAAGCCCGCCTGTACAATAAGGGTACGCGCCTTAGGGAGTTCACACAGGGAGATAAAGTACTTGTACTGTTGCCCACTTCAAGCTCCAAATTGATCTCCAAGCGGCAAGGACCCTTTGAGGTCACACGGCGAGTCGGGGACGTCGACTACGAGGTGAGGCGAACGGACAGGGGTGGGGCGCTACAAATTTACCACCTCAATCTGCTTAAACTCTGGAAGGAGGAGGTCCCTGTGGCATTGGTGTCGGTGGTTCCGGAGAGGGCAGAGCTGGGGCCGGAGGTTCAAAAAGGGGCATTGACATCACGTACCCCTCCGGTCCCCTGTGGAGACCACCTCTCCCCGACCCAGCTCACGGAGGTCGCCCAGTTGCAGGCCGAGTTTTCGGATGTGTTCTCGCCCCTGCTCGGTCGCACTAACCTCATAGAGCACCACATAGAGACGCCCCCGGGGGTAGTAGTGCGTAGCCGCCCTTTCAGACTACCCGAACACAAAAAAAAGGTGGTTCGGGAAGAACTTGAGACCATGCTCAAAATGGGCATCGTCGAGGAGTCCCACAGTGACTGGAGCAGCCCGGTGGTCTTGGTACCCAAGGCCAACGGGTCGGTCCGGTTCTGTGTGGACTACAGAAAAGTCAACGCGGTGTCTAAATTCGATGCGTACCCAATGCCTCGTATTGATGAGTTGCTCGACCGACTCGGCACTGCTCGCTTTTATTCGACACTGGATTTGACGAAGGGATATTGGCAGATCCCCTTGACTCCCCTACCCTGAGAGAAAATGGCCTTTTCCACACCATTTGGTTTACACCAATTCGTCACCCTTCCGTTTGGGCTGTTTGGGGCGCCCGCTACGTTTCAGCGGCTGATGGACAGAGTCCTCCGCCCCCACGCCACTTATGCGGCCGCGTATCTAGACGATATCATCATCTATAGTAATGACTGGCCGAGGCACCTTGAACATCTGAGGGCCGTCCTTAGGTCGCTGAGGCGAGCGGGGCTCACAGCCAACCCAAAGAAGTGTGTAATTGGGCAGGTGGAAGTACGGTATCTGGGCTTCCACTTGGGCAACGGGCAGGTGCGTCCCCAAATTAATAAGACGGCAGCGATTGCGGCCTGCCCGAGGCCCAAGACCAAAAAGGGGGTGAGACAGTTCCTGGGGCTGGCTGGCTATTACCGTAGGTTTGTACCTAATTATTCGGACGTCACCAGCCCGCTGACTGATCTCACTAAAAAGGGGGCCCCAGATCCGGTCCAGTGGACGGAGCAATGCCAGCAGGCTTTTTCCAAGGTAAAGGCTGCACTGTGTGGGGGGCCACTTTTACACTCCCCTGACTTTTCTCTCCCCTTTGTGTTGCAGACAGATGCGTCGGACAGAGGGCTGGGGGCAGTTTTGTCCCAGGAGGGGGAGGACCGCCCTGTCCTCTACATCAGTAGGAAGCTGTCAGTGCGTGAGGGGCGCTACAGCACCATTGAAAAGGAGTGTCTGGCGATCAAGTGGGCGGTCCTCGCCCTCCGTTAATACCTGCTGGGGCGCCCTTTCACCCTCTGTTCTGACCACGCGCCCCTCCAGTGGCCCCACCACATGAAAGATGCCAACGCGCGGATCACCCATTGGTATCTGGCATTCCAACCCTTCAATTTTAAGGTGGTCCACAGGCCAGGGGCGCAGATGGTCGTGGCGGACTTCCTCTCCCGTCAAGGGGGGGGGGGAGTCGGCTGCGGGCCGGACGGCCGCCCGGCCTGAGTCGGGCGGTGGGGGTATGTGGCAACGGGGGCGTGGTCAAGCGCCGGTCTGCAACAGGAGGGCAGAGTCAGGGAAGGTAAGTGGCAGAATCACTACACCTGATGGCAACTAACCTGTGTTTGTGTGTGTCTTCCCAGTGACCGCGCCCTATTTAAGGAGGGAGAGCGAGAGCAGAGGGGCTCATCCCGAAACCAGATGCCGGTTTTGTGTGTGTGTGTGTGTGTGTGTCTGTGTTAACCATATTGTTTCCACTGAAAAGTGTGGCAATAAAAGCCGTAGTTTACAAACCTGATCTCTGTCCTGCCGTCCTCTGTGCTCCACCCTTAGTTGGAACGGTTACATTGCGTTACATCCCTACCCAGATACTACAATGCTATTTTCTGATTGGCTATTGTGTAGCCCCTTTCTTTTTTGATTGGCTGGTAAGTTACAGGCTCGATTTAGACCGACAGCGAAGACGTGCTTCTTCCATGGTGAGAGCCCGCGAGAGGGAGAGAAATGTTGGGTGCAGCGGCCGAATATAAGTTGTTTTTCAGCGTGAGAAATGCCATGTGTGGTGGGAGAGCGCGACAAAAGCCCGAAAAGAGTGACTGTCACACTTAATGCGTGACACTTGAGAGCCCTGAAAGATGAGTGAAAAGGGTTAGAAAAAAAATCCACCTTCTAGTGAAGTCGCTTCATCTCACGCTGAAAAAATGAGAAAAATCCAACCTTTAATTGAACTAAATTTATTCAGAGAAAAACAAATGACTGATCAGGAAAAAATTATTTTCAACAAAACAAAGTTCCACAATTATTGGCACCCCTGGAAATTATAGCGAACACAGTGTAACTGAAGCATGTTTCCCATTTAAATTCTACATTAGTTGATTGGAGTGTCAGAACTTTCAAGCTGTAATCCATGATTTCCTGAGTCAATTACGTGACATCAGATTTTCGAAGTACTCCTGAGCCCATGTGGCTGTATTTGTCACATTAGCATGACAGTTTCCCAGGCAGTGGCGCGTGAGGGCTCGAAGGTCACGCACATTCAACAGTGATTTCCCACCTCGCCCTTTATGCACTGTGATGTCTCTGAATTCCCTAAAACTTTTCAAAATGTTATGTACTGTCGTTTTTAAAAGAGTTAAATTCTCTGTAATCTTGCATTGAGAATTTTTTTTTTTAATAACTAGCAATTCTCTCTCAAATTTTGGCACAAAGAGTGAGCCACAACCCATCCTTGCTTGCAAAGGCTGAGCTTTTGGTGCTGCTCCTTTTATACCCAATCATGTTACCCATTAAGCTCCTTATTGTGAAATCTTCCAAAATGGTGTGAATTGAATATCCTATAAACTTTTCAGTCTTATTTTGCCTCCATCCCAACTTTTTTTTAATGTGTTGCAGGCATCAAATTCAAACTTCATTTATATTGACAAAATACAATTAAGTTGGTCAGTAAAACTCATCTCATCTCATCTCATCTCATTATCTCTAGCCGCTTTATCCTTCTACAGGGTCGCAGGCAAGCTGGAGCCTATCCCAGCTGACTACGGGCGAAAGGCGGGGTACACCCTGGACAAGTCGCCAGGTCATCACAGGGCTGACACATAGACACAGACAACCATTCACACTCACATTCACACCTACGGTCAATTTAGAGTCACCAGTTAACCTAACCTGCATGTCTTTGGACTGTGGGGGAAACCGGAGCACCCGGAGGAAACCCACGCGGACACGGGGAGAACATGCAAACTCCACACAGAAAGGCCCTCGCCGGCCCCGGGGCTCGAACCCAGGACCTTCTTGCTGTGAGGCGACAGCGCTAACCACTACACCACCGTGCCGCCCCGTCAGTAAAACTATTGAAAATATTTTCTTTGTGCTTTTGTCAGTTAAATAAAGATGCACGTGAATTAACAAATCACAGATTTTTGTTTTTGTTGCATTTTGGAAAATATCACTACTTTTCTGGAAATGAGGTTTGTATTTAAAAAAAAAAATGTGAAAAATGTTACAACTGACCCCCTTCTATAAAACAGTTAATGCAACAAAATATCAGACAATATTATACAAATATGATGAATATCATTTTCCATACAATATTGGTAAATGGTTTCCATTTATGATCATCAACATCTTGCATCAGTTGTAGCACTACAGGATTTGCATCAACTGTGTTATGTAGAGTAAATATTATTGAAAACTATAAACTCACTCAGTACAGTATGTGACTATTTGCCATTGCGCTATTTCCTGTGGGTGTCTTTCTTATTCAGGTCTGAGGATAAGGTGCAGTATCATTTGCTGTTTATAAGAGCTTATAACTCTTCTGACTGAGATCCAGTTCATCCCACTGATGATTAGAGCATTCTGGGTCTTGTGTCCGAAACTGCAAGATCGACTTTAAATGATTCCAGAAGTGAAACATTATTTTCAGTTCAGAAGAGTGAAATTCATCACTGGATAAATTTGTCCCAAAATTACAGTTAATGCTCAGTGCTTAAACATAAGTAAGTGCCGTGTGCTGTTTCTGATGTAGCTGAGGAGTGTAACAGGTCATAATGTGTCTCTCGAAAACTCCTCCTATTAAGGAAGTGCCAAGTCTGACATGACTGAAGTCCTTCATTAACAGCCTGCAGTGTTCTGCTCTGGTGAGTTGAGATTTATTCTCAGTTTATGGAGAAATCTGTGTCTCATTTTCAGCACAGTGAAAGGAAGTGATGATTAACTGAACCTACAAAGTCATCTATTTAACTTTAAAGAAACCTGAAATCAGGGTGTGATTACTTTTCACAGAAGTGAAATTGAAACTCTGAGCATTCGGACAAGAGAGAACAACAACAGCAAACAAAATGGCTTCTAAGTTTTCAGAGGAGGATTTCTCCTGTCCTGTGTGCTGTGAAATCTTCAAGGATCCTGTTGTTCTGCACTGCACTCACAGTGTGTGTAAAGTGTGTTTGCAGCAGTTCTGGGAGACCAAAGGATCCAGAGAATGTCCTGTTTGTCGGAAGAAGTCGTCTATGGAGTATACTCCCATAAACCTGTCCTTAAAGAACCTGTGTGAGACTTTCTTACAGGAGAGAAGTCAGAGATCTTCATCAGGGTCTGAAAGAGTCTGCAGTCTGCACAGTGAGAAATTCAAATTCTTCTGTCTGGATCATCAACAGCCGGTGTGTGTGGTGTGTCAGATTTCAAGAAAACACACCACTCACAAATTCTGCCCCATTGATGAGGCAGTAACAGACTGTAAGGTAAATAAAACGTACATATGAACTCATGGGTCACATATGAATAAATGTTGCTGTTCATAATCATGACAATTACTTTGTAATCAATTTAGTTCATCTGAGTTCAAATAATATCTAAAACTAGAGACTCCAAGCAGCTTGATAATTTATTTCAGGAGAAGCTCAAAACTGCACTGAAACCCCTACAGGAGAAACTGAAGGTCTTTAAAGACTGGAAACGGAAATGGAGTCAGACTGCAGAACATATAAAGGTTAGAATCAATAACATGGGTTTGATATAATTATATTTTGTTTCATTGCATATTCAGCGACGTTTCATTTGATTTTCTCTTCACTGCAGATTCAGGCCCAACACACAGAGCGTCAGATTAAGGAGGAGTTTCAGAAGCTTCACCAGTTTCTACGAGATGAAGAGGCAGTCAGGATCACTGCACTGAGAGAGGAAGAGGAGCAGAAGAGTCAGATGATGAAGGAGAAGATTGAGAAGCTGAGCAAAGACATATCCTCTCTTTCAGACACAATCGGAGCCGTAGAAGAGGAGATGAGAGCTGAAGATGTTTCTTTCTTAGAAGTGAGGATCATTTAATCAGTATTTATACTGTGAGAAAGTAAAACTTATTTCCATCACCAGAAACGTCACATTTCAGTGGTGTAAAAATGTAAATCATATCCACAGATATTTGCTTTGTTGTTTTACAGAACTACAAGGCCACAGTGAAAAGGTGAGTGATGTGCTTCCTGTCACTCATTCTCTGTGTTTCTGAATCCAAACCCACAGCAACACTGTCTCCCGAATGTTTTTGCAGAGCCCAGAGCACACTGCAGCATCCAGAGGAGCTTTCAGGAGTACTTGTCCATGTGGCAAAACATCTGGCCAACCTGCAGTTCAGAGTCTGGGAGAAGATGCAGTACACCGTCCAATACAGTAAGACAATGGCTTGGGTTTGGTATTAACATTGGTAGGGACATAAACCCAATGCCAACCCCCAGTGGTGCCAACTTCAGGTCAACATTATAGAGTCACAATATTTTGCTCTGTTGTGTTCCACCAAAAGAGTATCCATCATCTCTCCAAAGTCCAGACTTTTAAAATTTGAAGTTCAGAACTGTAATAATTCATAAATATGCAGTTCATTGGGCAGCATGTTGGTGTAGTGGTTAGCACTGTTGCTTCACAGCAGGAAGGTCCTGGGTTCAAGTCCAGCGGCCAGCGGGGGCCTTTCTGTGTGGAGTTTGCATGTTCTCCCTGTGTCTGCGTGGGTTTCCTCCGGGTGCTCCGGTTTTCCCCCACAGTCTAAAGACATGCAGGTTAGGCTAATTGGTGGCTCTAAATTGTTCGTAGGTGTGAGTGTGAATGGTTGTTTGTCTCTGTGTCAGCCCTGTAGAACAGGATAAGCGACTCCAGATAATGGATGGATGGATGCAATTCATTTGATTAATTGCAAATCTTGCATGTGATGAGTAACTCATTCTACCAATTTGCAAATGTGTTTTACAAGCGAATAACGCATTTACTGTCGGGAGGGTGTATGTTCCTTTCCCTCATAAATGGAAGTAAAACACATCCGGAGCCTTAAACACTGCGTTCCATGAGGCTGGCAGGGGGAGTTGGCTCTCTTCTGTGGGATCTTTCACTAGTTTTAGAATGCTAGTTTAAGCTGATATGTGATGGATCTAACGGTAAAACAGGACGAGGGCTCGAGAACCTTTTTGACACGTTGAAAGGCTACAATTTTACTTGGCAACAGAATGTATCTGAATTCTGATTGGTTGTTGTTGTAGACCAGTGGCGAGGAGCTGAAAATAAAGGGCATACCCCTCCAGGCGGTAGAACAAAGCGGGACCTGTTTTATTTGAAGGGTATGGGTGTCTACTTCATAAAAAACATGGTTGTACAAAATTAATATTGTAACAACATATGGTCCTTATTTGCCGGACCATCTGCGAAATTCTGTATCGCTATACCAGAGGCATTTCCTCTGCAATGAATGCACATATTGATGTGTGGGCATCAATATACTGCATCATTTAGGTCCATGATATGCTAATGCAACCTTTCTGGGCGTTTAATTTGATTTTCATCAATTTATGGGTGTATTAACCCCTTAGAATCCAAATATTTTTGAGTTTTTTTTCAGGTTGTTCGTTGAATATTTCAATTATAAATGATTAATTGTCAGGAAAATAAGGGAAAACTTATATCATTCTATAGTTTTAGATGTCTTTTATTCAAAAATACCAGTTTGAATTGTTCAGAATGGGTACAACACTGCCAATTAACCCTTTGTTTGCAACTGCGCATAAACCCGGATTTAATGTTGAAATCACAATTTGAGAAAATGAAGCCGATATTTTCTCTATGGATGAGTTGTACATTACTAAGGAGAGATATCATTATTTCAAAGATGCAAATGTAGTCTGAGACATGTTTTCAAGCAATTTAACCCCTTCCTAGCTAATACAGGTTGATCGGGTCATTGGTCATACAAAACATTGCCGACATCTTTGATCGTGAAATTAGGTTTGCTAGCATAAGATATTTTTGAAAAGCACTATCTTACTAAACATCTGCTTCCTCTTCTATAAAAACCTGTTGATGTTTTTGTATTGAAACAATACACACATATTATTTGGATGGTGTGTACAACAACACAAAAACGAATAGAATATATTTTGTTCATTTTGTGCAGATCTGGGGATTCTTTTGTGCTGTTAACCCTGAACAGTTACTAGTAAATAATAGGCCTTCATTTCGATCAAACATGACTTTCAATAATTATAACCCTTTTTATTCACAGGTTGAAATCTAGTTCACTCATTATGTCAAGGGGTGGTCAAGTAGAGATTCATGTAGAAAATGCCATGCTGTATGTCATTCACATCTCTGCCAATGTCTCCTGATCATGGGGGACATTCGGACAGGAAACACACAAATGTCAATGCAGAAGAGCCCTGCCGACACACAAACACACTTGGTACCTTCTGAGCAGTTACCGTCCGTACAGTAGAGGTGAGTGATATCACGGACTTCGGCTGGTGCTGATTCTTTCGTGTACAGAACCTGATGCAATCCTGTAGAGTCTCGAAACCATCCGTGTCCATCTGGGTCGGGTATATCTGGTTTGGCAATGTGGCTCTGAGTCCAGATCAAGGTCTGCAGGTGTGCTCGCAGGGCATGCTGCCGAAATGCATCCTCAGTGGGGGGCAGTTGGGTGGCTGGTTTGTCACTTGTGGTGGCAAGTACGTAGCGCAGTTCATCTAAGGTCTTGCACGTTTTTGCTTTCTTCCCATACATGGCAAGGACCAGTTCCTTAGCAGCCTCCATCCAGCCTTCAAGCTCATTTTCATTCCTAAGACCAGCCAATGCATTCCCAGAGGTCACCTTCTTGCTCAGCGTCTGATGATAAGCAGATTTCTTTCCGATGCCAAAAACAAAATGATACAGGACATGTACTATATACCTAGATGAGATTCGAAGTCAAGAACAAAAATGATGGCGCCATCATATTCTAAAACAGCATAGGCCTACTGATCTACTCAGAGGAATTTAGTTAATACCTCAAAGCTCAAATGCACTCTATCAGTTACAGAATCGATAACATTTTCACCTGGGATAGTGGCCAGACTGAGGTTTGGTGGCCACAGCAATTACATAATCCAGCGTTGGCTGCCCATAGAAACACAGAGTTCCGTTCATTGTACATGAAGCCATGTGCTGCTTAGGACTGTTCAGCATGCAGCATGCAGTAATTAAGATGGCCATAGGCCTTCCTCCCACAACTCTTACCTTAGTTGGAATGAGAATTAGGTTCAAATTACAGAAAACTTTGGCCATACAGAATTTTGCAGATGGTCCGGCAAATAAGGGGTTAATCCATATGTTGTTGCAATATTAATTTTGTACAACCATGTTTTTCATGAAGTAGACACCCATACCCTTCAAATAAAACAGGTCCTGCTTTGTTCTACCGCCTGGAGGGGTGCCACCTCTTTTTAGAGGGCTTTTCAAGGGTTGGCTGCTGCACTATTATATTATTGCCCTTCTGTTGTCTTCTTGAGCCCAGAGCGGAGGGGGGAGGGGGAGGAGGGAGTGACAGGGTTCTACAGAGAAAAGTTTTTGCCCCCGCTTTCAAATGAAGCCCCTCGAGAACCAATCAGTTCAGCGGATGTGTGTTCTCGGTATGGGGCGTTTTCAAAAGAGAGGTGGGAGGAAGCAAACGTTTCTGATCCAGAAGGCGGAGGCTGTTTTGCTTATTACGTGAAAATGTTTGAGAGTGAATATTCATGAGCGAATTTTGCATGCTGTTTCACCCAGTGGAAACCGACAGGAACCATTTGTGTACCATGATTTTTTTTCCTTCAATCAGAAATATTGGTCGGGACACGCCCATACAGTCCATACCCAATTCTACACCTATGCAGTAAGACTCTTAATTCTGTGTGTGTGTGTTTTCAGCACCTGTAACTCTGGACCCCAACACTGCTCATCCTGGACTCATTGTATCTGATGATCTGAACAGTGTGAGATGCAGCGATGAGAAACAGAAACTTCCTGATAATCCAGAGAGATTTGATAAATATCGGTATATCCTGGGATCTGAGGGCTTTAACTCAGGGACACACTGCTGGGATGTTGAAGTTGGAGACTGTACGTGGTGGATTGTGGGTGTGATGACAGAATTTGCTCAGAGGAAGGGGGAGATATTCTCCAGAAGTGGAATCTGGGGTGTGTGGTATTTTGGTGATAAATATTACGCAGTTTCTACACCACATCCAGACACTCAGCTCTCAGTAGCACAGAAAGTCCAGAGGATCAGAGTGAAGCTGGACTGGGACAGAGGAAAACTGTCATTCTCCGACCCTCTCACTAACACACACTTACACACTTTCACACACACATTTACTAATAAATTATTGCCATTCCTATGTGTTTATCATAAAGAATCTCCTCTAAAGATCCTCCCACTTGAGTGCTCTGTAAGAGTGAATCAGATCAGTTAGCATTGATGTTGTTTTATTCCAGTTCATTAATAAAATACTGCAGATTAAAAGATTAGTGTTCTTTGTGTCAGTCTTTTTTTCCCCCTTTTGGAAACCCTGAAGCACACACTGATTTTTTATTTTCAAGTGAATCAACTCAAAATATTGACAGAATATCTTGAAATAATTAATTAACTCAAATATCTTATTATGATATATTTTGAAAGCACGAGGAAGTCAAAATAATAAGTGAAATATTGACACACTGTCTTGAAATAACAAGGTATTAACTCAAAATAATGACTTAGCGTTTAATTAAAATCACAAAAGTGTGTTTAAATGCAGAATGAGCTGAAAATAATTTTATTTTATTTATGTTTTAAATAGTTTAAATAAACTGAGAATTTGTTTCTTAGTTTATTCTCAGTAAATATGTCTTTACTGTATTTGTACTTGTTTTCATTTGCTGTTAATCTTGGATTAAATGTGTGTGTGTGTGTGTCTGTAACTGTGCAGTGGAGGAGAATTCAAGCTCTAAGTTTCCCTCCACCAGCAGTTTGTGGTTTTGTAAAGATCAGATAGATTTGTATGTTAATGCTGCATTAGGTGATGATTCACAAGTTTAAAACCTTCCTCTAGTGTTAGGGTCGGCACTGACCCGTTTTTAGGTTTAGCATGCATAAAAGTACTACATAAATTTGTTTATTGCATCAAGACTTTTTGACTTTGTCAGGAACTTCTATTTCAACAAAATAAAATCCAAAAAAATAATTTTACTAAATTATAAAACGCTCTGGTGAAAATTGTGACCTTTGTGTTGTTAGGGTCAATTTCGACCCAGTTAAAATATAAGATTATAAAACAATAATAAATGCCAAAACTGAAATCATAAACACACAATCAGCCAACAGCCTACAGCCAGCTCTTCCTCCAACCACTTGAGCTTCAGTCAGGGGCTTTTCTCTTTGCCTGTTTGACAGAACAAACAAAGACAGACATGTCCAGGCATGTAAGGCCAATTGAGTTTAGAGTTGATGACTTGCAGAGTACACATCTCCAATTTACAGCTTGCAACAATGAGAAGAGGACTGAATGTAAGCCAAGCTCTGGATCATATCTTTGCTGATAATGAGGCAGAGGACACAGAGTAGTATAGCGATGGAGATGAGTAGGTCTCTGAGGAGGAAGATGATGTGGCGTTTCAACCGGAAGACACAGACACATCTGATCAGTCCGATGAGGTCGTCACTGGTGCTGAAGCTGCTCCTGCTGAAACATTCAGATCCAAAAGTGGCAACATCTGTTGGAGCTCAGTACCTCCTGACGTACATGGCAGGACAGCTGCTGCAAATGTCATCAAAATGACCCCGGGATCACAAGGTTTGCTGTGATGAGAGTAAGTGACATCAAGTCATGTTTTGATCTGTTTATGCCATTGTCACTAAAAAAAGTCATAATTGCTATGACAAACCTTGAAGGAAAAAAAGTCCATGGCAACATGTGGAATGACATTGATGAGGAATGCCTGGACGCCTACATTGGTGTTCTTCTCCTTGCTGGAGTGTACAGATCCAGCATTGAGGCCACTGATAGTCTCTGGGATGCATCGACAGGCAGGAATATTTTCCAGGCAACAATGTCACTTCAGACCTTTCGAATGATATCAAGAGTCCTCAGATTTGACAACAGAGACACCAGAGCAAAATCTGATAAGCTTGCTCCCATCAGGGATGTCTGGGAGAGATGGGTACAACTCCTTCCACTGATGTTCAACCCAGGGCCAGAGGTGACAATAGATGGACGTTTTCTCCCTTTCCGTGGAAAATGCCCGTTCTGGAAGTACATGCCCAGTAAGCCAGGCAAATATGGCATAAAAATCTGGGCATGCCTGGATGCCTGCATTGGTGTTGTTCTCCTTGCTGGAGTGTACAGATCCAGCAATGAGGCCACTGATAGTCAACAGAAAAAAAAAAGACTTGTTTTTTGCCCTTTTCTTGAAGTAAATATATATGGGTCGAAATTGACCCGAAACACCATAGATGTTACTATAGTTGATAATATTAAAATTATTATTATTTTTTTAACATTTAAGAGATGTGATCTAATACCCCTCAGTAATAGTCAGGTAACAGAACAACCTTTTATTTGTTTACATTATTCTCTTGAGGTTCATTTGACCACTTTTTTATATTGAAAACGAGGGGTATGCTGTTAAAAGAAAGGCCCAGGGGGCCACAACAAAAATATTAAAACCAATCTTTTCATGGATAAGGGAGCCTAACAAGGTAACCAAGAGGTAAGAAACAAATTGGATGATAAATAATTGTTTTTAGGGTATTTTATGGCTGATTTAAGACACGGGTCAAAACCGACCCGTTAACATAAGAGATAGTAACAGAAAGCTAACACCAGAGGAAGGATATAGGGCACTATATAGTGGGGACGCCATTTTGTAGTGTTGTCCAAAACCTTAGTGAGGATTATTTACACCCTATATATTGCACTCAAAGTATCCCACAATGCATCATGAAAAGTAGTGTACAACCGATGGTCACTAACCCAAGCAATCAGGGCCGCTGACAGCTTTGGCTGGGCCCGGGACAAAATGCTCTGAATGGGCCCCCCCGGGCCAACCCACACACACATCCTTTAACCGAACGCCATTAAATGTATTCCGTTACGCCCCAAGCCTGCATGCGACAGCCCCCGCAATGCCTTCCTAAACTCGTGGATAGTCTACTATAATCATGCGATTGGGGTGCTCTTGAAGGAGCAGTGATGGACGGGGGATTTCGGGCAGGGCTGGGGGCAAACATAGTATACTGTGCGTGCGTACTGTCCAGTGTGAAAAGCAGAGAAGAACACACCGCTCGAGAAACGGCAGGATATGATTGTGGGCTAATGTGAATATTCTTAGCTTCAATCAGATATATGAAACACAATGTTATTAAGTCGTTGTGGTTATGAAATGATTCAATGCCCTGTGCGTTTGATATGGTGTTCAGTGTGACTTGCTCTCCCCTCATTTGTAACATGAATTGCGTGCCGTGCATGCCTTGGTTGGGGTTACTTTACGGGGCTGGAAAAAGTTGGCTGTGTCTTACCTGTAGGGTGACCACTGACATGAGTCTGTAAGTTAGGACACTTGTGTCCAGAAGTGAGGACAAAGGCCCTAAAGTTAGGACACAGTCGCGTTACCGGGGGGGTGGGGGTAAGAAAAACTTATAAAAAAACGTATGAAGTCAATATATATTTATTAACTTGGAACACCTATCAAAAAGAGAAATGTGGAAAATGATGGTCAAGACCATGTCAACAAGAAACAAAACATCACTGTAAAGTCACTGTAAAGAGTTGTGTCCATCTATAGACACTGAAAAAACAGTCTTTGCCATGCCATAGGCCAACATATTTATTCACTTGAAAATGACCATCAAAAGGAAAAAAAAATGAAAAATTGAAAAATGAGTCAAGAAACATGTAGGCCTACTGTCATTTAGCCTACTATACTGGCCTTGGCTTATCCACAGGAACTAAACTAAAAACAAAACATTGTTGTGTTCATTTATGTTCATCCAAAAAAAATCAAAAAGAAAAACATGAAAAATGACAGTCAACCATGTCATTTACATTTGGCCTATAACCTTGGCAATACATTTGGCATTCTCTCTGTGGTGGTCTGTGTCCGCGTGTCTGTCTATCGCACCTTTACCTCTGCTCCCCACATCAATGTCAATGCGACAGAGCTTGCAGAAGGCGAAGTGTTCTCCTTTTTGGCTCTTGCCGACAAAACGATGCTCTAAGCACCAAGCATTTTTAAAGGCTGTCTTTCGTTTCGGCATGAGTATTGTTCAACAGCATGCGTGCCAACATTCATAGGTTTTTCCGTACAAACATTCGCACTGCGCGCGCAGCTCGGAGGAGCAAAAATCAGTCAATCGCGTGAGTGCAGCTTTTGAGTGACAGCAGCTTCCAGACAATCAGAGGCTGCAGAGGCTCCATCAGCTGTGCGCGCAGCGCGAATGTTTGTATACGAGAAATCCCTGTAGGCTATCTTTGCCTGTATGTCATCGCAGAATAGCAAGTGTAAATAATGGGCGGGGATTTGTGACGATTGATGCAACGGTGGCAGCTGAGGGTCCGAAATGAGGACAAAATGTAAAAAGTGAGGACGCGTGACAGACGTCCGGACAGATGGCTCTAAAACCGGACTGTCCGGACGAATGGTCACCCTACTTACTGGCTCAGCTGCCCCACTGCCTTTGCTAGTACCTGCTGCATCATCCGAATCTTTTTTAAAATATTTATGCAGTGAGCTCCTGAATCTCTTGGTATCTTCCTCTCTTTTTCTCTTTTCTTTTCTGTGCTCCTGACTTGTGCATGTTGGCAAATGGCACGCACGCTGATTGTCGAAGCGCTATGATCGAACGATGTTGTTTTTTCCCCTTAATCAAAGAGTCAGACCAAACCATTTTTGCATTAGGGGTGGTAGGGGGTTCTTGACGCCTTTTTCAAAGACAATAAAGGCAAAAGATCTAGAAATCATTTATTGAATGCAAATATAGCACATTTCTCCCCCAAATCAACACATTTTGAAGTGAAATAAAATAATCGCAACTTCATGAGAGCTCAGTTCTGGGCCCTCCCCGTTCCTGGGCCCGGGACAACATACCCGTTTGTCCCCCCCTGTCGGTGGGCCTGCAAGCAATATATCCCATCATGTATTGTAGTCATGCTGAAAGAAGTCAAATTAAAAGTCTCAAATTTGATTTAATAAAAGGTAGCAGCAAAGAAGAAAGTATTCAGCCTTGATTTAAAAGAACTGCAAGTTGCAGGTACTTTGTATTGATTAATGTGGGAAATACGCTCAGTACAATATGGATTTATCACAAAAATACTTGCATGTGTTTATTATTTTGAAAACCCACCAGTCGACTGATTTGGCACGTTTTAATTGTGCGACAGTAATGATGTAAATACCAACACGACGGACTAGTGTCCAAAAGCATTTTTTCATTTTACCAATAAACTCACTATAAGTACCCTTTTCATGTGACGTCATGACAAACGCGGCAGCCATTTTGGACATGAACTACCAGTAGTTTACCACAGCCAACAACGAGGAACGACGGCGAAGCATCGAAAGGAATATAGCCATCAAAGAAAGTTTTTACTTTCAGCAAGACTTCCATCATGCCATTATATTGTTGTGCACCTGGATGTAGTAACCATCAACACACAAGGCAAGATTTATCATTTTATCGGATCCCGACAGATGCTGACCGACGGAGAAGATGGATGGTCTCTAAAATATTGGCAAAATGATGTTTATTGACATAGCAATCGTGTGTAACGGGAAGCATTTGCATATCCGAAGTGTTGTGTTTACATCAAAGATAAAATAAACCGATATGACAACGACTGCTGCTGCCAGGTTGGGGACACAAACTAGTAGAAAGGAAGTGTGCCAACAGTGCCAACAGACTTCCTTTGTGGTCGATTCTGCTTTAAGGTAAGATGCATTTAATTATTCGTCTGCTGTGGGTTTGGAATCGGTAGCCTGACCGATTCATTCATGTTTGTGGTGCCATTTGTTTGTTGAAGCGTGTTGAAATGGAAGATTGGTTGTTGACATGATTTCCAGTGATGCTTTGGTGCTGCTGTGGATCAGATGTGTTGAGTAGCCTGACTGTTTTTTTTTTCTTGCGTGTGGTATCATTGTTGACGCGAGGTTGTTTTTTGAACATGCCAATGCGGACACGATTTCCCCTGATGAGTTATGACTTCAGACGCGATGCGTGTGTGGAGGTGTGGAGTCCGCGTGATATGTGCGTAAGATAGGCTTCTCTTGTGTTTGGAGATCCACGCTCTGAGACAAGCGCAAGCACCCCCCCCCCCCAGGGAAAAAAAGGGACCCCCCGAAAATATCGGCATAGTTCGAACACTGGGTTGGAGAAAGTAATGGCAAATAGTGAGTGCACAAACCATAGAAGGTAAACTGTACACAGCGCCAGGGCAGTGTGATGGTATGTCTACTTTTAGATTGTGTTAGTTTATCAATGAACACACTCGTCACTCGACGAGTTTCACGTCTTTACGACGGATACTTAAATGTGTGTTAGGTATTATTGTTGCAGTCTAAGCAGTCATTGTAGCAGCTAGATGAGCGAGAACCGAAAGGGTCTGTGCCATAAACCGTTATTTCTTCATGTCCAAAATGGCGGTCGCGCTTACGAAGGTCACGTGAGTGAAAAGGGTCCATAGTCCTCGTCCTCATCTCATCTCATCTCATCTCATCTCATCTCATCTCATCTCATCATCTCTAGCCACTTTATCCTGTTCTACAGGGTCACAGGCAAGGTGGAGCCTATCCCAGCTGACTACGGGCGAAAGGCGGGGTACACCCTGGACAAGTCGCCAGGTCATCACAGGGCTGACACATAGACACAGACAACCATTCACACTCACATTCACACCTACGGTCAATTTAGAGTCACCAGTTAACCTAACCTGCATGTCTTTGGACTGTGGGGGAAACCGGAGCACCTGGAGGAAACCCATTCGGACACGGGGAAAACATGCAAACTCCACACAGAAAGGCCCCCCATCGGCTGCTGGGCTCAAACCCAGGACCTTCCTTGCTGTGAGGCAACAGAGCTAACCACGACACCACTGTGCCACCCATCATCTCGCTTATCATGCATGAAAATCCCTCACCTCTCGGCGAAATTCGCCGTTTTGAAGCCAAAATGGGTGACCTACGTGAATCGTGTAGATCCGATGAGAAAAAAATTGGGGGGGGGGGGGGGGGTGGTTTGATATTGACCCAAAGGGCAAGGAGGTTGCTTCGCACCCATAGACAGTCCGTGCCGGTTTGCGCCTCCTCCTCCTGCTTTGATATTGACGCCATAGCGACGAGTACATCTCGCTGCGAAGGGCAAGCAGCATCATTTCGCGCCTCTTCTCCTGCTGGCCAGAGCATGCACACATCAGTCAGAGTGCAGACCAGACCGCTGGAAGCTGGATTGAGTCATCGGACTGAATTTCCTACTTTTTTCAAACTTTCCTGATTTGCCATCAAAACAAACAAAACTTCCGGCTTGATTACGTCAGCATTCGAAAGAGGGCACGCACGTCTTTTGACAATCCCTGTGTCCAAAATTGCTCGCTACTCACTATAGAGGGATTTCACTGACGTCACCCGAAACCGGAAGTAAACAGACGCTGCGCCATTTTGGAAGACCAATAAACTCGTGATTGGGGGAAATAACGGCAGCGGCATGTGAACCCACGAGAATAAACTGCAGTGGCAAACGACTTAAACAAATCTGAGCTGTTTTATTTATGATTTATTGGCCCAACAGTAGACTTGAAAGAAACCTGTGTGAGACTTGGCAAAAAACTGTGGATATAATGGATGTCTGTGCATGATCTGTGGACACTTTGAGGTAAGCAAACGCAAGAAATTCAGATTTAAAACATGCTAAATTGGCCCCAAGTTGATAACTGTATGAGGAGCAAGCCTCCCAGACTTCTACAATTTAATAATAATAATAATAATAATAATTTAGGATGGTTTGGGGCTTGCTCTCCCTCCTATTATATAAATAAAGCATAGTTGTTGTAGGTAGAATTGGGATTAATTAAATTATAAATTATGTAATAATTGATAATTAAATTAATCAATTTATAAATAAAGATCAGTCTCATAAAATCTTAAATTATTAATCTTAATACTCACCGTGAATGGTTACATTCAAGATTAATGGTAGCTCTGTATTAGATGGGAAACCCAGTTGTATACAAAAGCTAAATTCTGAAGGAAAAAGGAGTTCTAAATAGTTGACCTTGTGAATAAACAACAGGAACAAGTAAAATGCAATTCAATTTTATTAGCTTTTATTTGTCTACTACTCACTAATAATAATAATCTCAAAATACATTCAATGTCGGCAAAGGTAATAACAAGACAAAACAATGGAACAATTACACCTGGACTATAAATTTGAGGGAAAGAGAGAGAAAGAGATAGAAGGAAAAAGAAAAGAATCCCTTGTGTGTGCGTGTGTGTGAGGCTAGGGCAAGCCGATGCGTGTGTGTGTGTGACCTAGCTTGTCGTTAGCTAAAACAAAGGAATGTTAGCTAAAACAAAGGAATGTTAGCTAAATAGAACAAAGGATTAGCTCTGTGGCTAATGTGTGCTTTGTGTAGGTATCTGTGGGCAGATGCTAATGACTAGCCACTCTGGCAATGCTTAAACAAAATGGCGGTCAGTGCCTAGGTGTCGTATCACAGGTAACTCAATGAGGAAGGTATCAAAATGGCGTCGGAAAAATGGCGCCTGCAGGCCTAGTCAAGAACACAAGCCTACGAGCTAGCGTATCACCCTGAGGTAGCTAGCAATAAGTTGCTAAGGAGAATCTGACCACGCTACAGCTGGATCCAAACACTGCACTTAACAACAATTTCCAACAGACTATCTAGGCAAAGAACTCAACGCGAGAGAGAGAGAGAGAGTGAGAGTGTGTGTGTGTGTGTTGGATGGAGAGAACTAGGCCTTGTAGCGGTCTAGCCTCGGAGCTTAAAATAACAAACTTGTCGCTGCGCTGCTAATCAGATAGGGAAGCTAGCAATGGAGTTAAGGAAAGATATCATGCAAGATACCCTGTCTAACAAGTTCAAAGAAAAAAAAACAGAACCAAAACAAACAATAAAAACAAACAAACACCTTCCGTGTCTGAGCGGGTATGCTAAATAGCTCAAAGCTTAAACATGACCCTAACAACCATCTGAATAAGCTACAAATTAAAAATTTGCCCAAGTGCCTACTCAATGCGATGGAAGTTCTTTCTCCGATGTCCGCGCTGAGGGTCGCAGTCCGAGGAGAGGAGGTTAGCGGCGCGTTGCGTCCAACCGCGGCTAACGAAGCAGGGAGATGGAGGCCTAGCTGGCCCACGGGGCTTCAGGAGAAACCTCCGGTGATGCGTCGACGAGAAAAAGCTGAGAGGAGCGAAGCTGTCCGCAAATGCCTCTTAGCGTGGAAAACTACTTAACTGTAGTTAAACTTTGCAAAGGTTTAGAATCAAAACCACTATATCGCTGAAACTTAGCGGGTCGTTCAAAAGTTCGGCCGAAACTAATTTGAACAGGCTGTTCTCAGACAATAGCGGTTAGTCTCAACACTGTAGGCGAGTGTGCCTACAGTCTGTCCGACCACTCCAGTAGTCAGAACATGAGAGAGCGAATCGAGGCGCTCTCGATACAGTTAAAGCAGTTCCACCTTACGTCACATCCGGGTGGAGCACGCAAGGAATTGTGGGATCGTTAAAGGGGGCGCTGGCGAGTTACCAACATTCCCCCCTTGGCCATAGGCGCTGAAAGGAGTGATACCCTATGGGCACATGGTGTTTAGTCTGCGGCCCACGGTCCCTAGTAATCCACAATGAGGTAGTTCCACAATGAGGTAGTTCCAAGGGTCCTTTCTGTGAAAAGTCTTTCAGACACAGTTCAACAGTTCAATTCATTTCATACAGTCCATAAGATGCATAGGCACTTGGGCATGAAAGCATAGGCACTTGGACATGAAAACAATTACACTATGGCTACTTAACTACCTTCTACATACAATATTTCACACAGCAAACAAAAATAATCAAAACTCCATAAAGGAAAATGGAAAAGAGGGGTTAGTTAGCGTGTTAGCAAGCCTACTCTTCAAGAAAGTTAGTGGAGGCCTTAGGCCTGATGGAGAATCGGACAATGCCACGATCTAATTTCTCAGGTGCGTAGATCGTTTTGTCCAGTTTGCGGTGTAGTGTCAGTATGTACCTGTGTAGAGTGATGGCTATGAAGACTGTGATAACCCAACCGCTAGCTAGAAATCCCAGCGCAATTCGGCTTATTAAAGATCCTTGATCGGACGAAGGGTTTGCGCGGTTATTCAAGAAAGTGGTAGCGATGCCAGTGGGCTTAAGATCGAATTGCACGGTTTTGGTCCCTTCCAGCAGTAGTTGTGCTTGGAGGGTGGAGTTTATCTCAAGTTCGTGACCTGGGAAGGCATCGGGCATTTCTATCTCGGTCTCATACTGGTCAGCGCTAAGGTGATGGAGGGTGATGTCACCCACGTGAACAGTGGCTCCTAGTGGGACACTTAGGAGAGAGGTTTCGTTAGGGATCTTCATTCTAGTGGCAGTGTTATGTTGATCATATGATACCAGAATCTCAGTTTGGGGAGTGTTGATTAGCCACCGATTACCAGCTCTTTCTACTCTAGTTCCTATTCCTTCATCTTTAATAGACAATTTGCCTGCACACTTCTGCTCGGGGACTTTTGTCAATCCACAGAGACGGTCTGTGGTGTCTCGGATAAAGGGATTGCTGGGGCAGACCCAGTGGATATCTTTGGTAGAGGTGCACATGTCTAGGTTAGGGACGAGGTAGATAGAGGGGTTGTCATCATGATAGGCTATGGTGGAAGGTGTCTGCAAACGTACGTGTACGTCGTTGTTCCAGAAACCTACATTAAGGACAGATTTGATTCTGTATATGTTTTGCCGTTCAATAACGGGGAGATTGAGGATGAAGCCTATTTCTAGGTTTTGAGGGTTCACAAAAATGGGGATAGCACTGCCAAGACTATAAGCCAGATGAATCTGTGATGAGTAAACGTTAGTCGTGGTAGTAGATCGGAGTATGCTGTCAACCATGCTGAGGGGTATCAAATATGGTGGGATTTTACCTCCACTCAGGGTGCTGAGAGAGCTACTTACTTCTCTCATCAGGTCCTGCATTAGGTCTCGGATTACTCGGACATACTTGACTTCGCTTCTCATGATTGTCGCTAGCCTGTCTACGGCATGTACTGTGTTCTTGATTAATGTAGAATGCATGTTAACGGTTAGTATGGTTCCCTGCAGGGTTTTGCCTAGGCCCTGCAGCTCCTCCTGTTGAGTTAGTAGTCTACCCTGGATTTCTGGCATTTCTTCCTTAAGAATGTTCATTTCTCGTTTGACGGCGGTCAGGCTAACGGTGTTAACGGCAGACAGGCCCATTGAGAACAGAGAGCCAATGGCGGATGCAGCAGTAAGTAGTCCTCCGAGGAACCGTTTAGGGCGTGTTTTGCCGCTGAGTTCCTCCTCAGTGACTATGAACTTCTGTAACTGTTCGAGCATGTGAACTGTGGTACGCTTGGCGTGTTCGATGTTGGACCCAATCTCGGAGTCAGGCCCGGTTTCGAGGTTTGTTTGTGTGGGCGATCTAAAATGCTTACGGTACACGTCCCAAGGATCGAGGCGGGTGTACACGCGCTGGGTATGGACGCGGCAATTGGTGAGGAGCAGTCCTGGGGCATCTTGGAGAACGATGCCACTCGGC
Source organism: Neoarius graeffei (assembly GCF_027579695.1). Classification (NCBI taxonomy): domain Eukaryota; kingdom Metazoa; phylum Chordata; class Actinopteri; order Siluriformes; family Ariidae; genus Neoarius; species Neoarius graeffei. The sequence continues at coordinate 29,832,153 of NC_083577.1, forward strand.
GGACCTGGTTCCACTATGTTACCGGCCAATGTGGTCTGCAGGACTAGGAAGATGCCGAGGATCCAGAGAGGGGCCATTCTGCAACATACAGGAGTTTGTTATTCCGATTTGAGTGGTAACAAGGGTGGTTACTTATAGATGCACGCTTATGGATTGAGAGGCATGCAACTAAGTTGGGCAGGCTATAACTTATTGTTTGTCCACCCCCCTATGGAGTGTGGACTGCTCAAAAAGCTTTATTTGGTTGCTATGGACCCATCTATACAAAGGCGCCTGGCTGGGCTTCGAAGTTTTGATGCGGTAGGCGACGGGGGACAGTTTACCGACGATTTCGAAAGGGCCGGACCAACGGGGTAAGAATTTTCTGGCTACTCCTACCGGTTTGGTGAAATTGAAGTATAGGACTCTGTCGCCTACTTCGTACTCACGGTGTGTCGCCTTTCTGTCGTAGTAAGCTTTCTGTCCTTTCGCACTCTTTTCGAGGTGTTCCTGGGCCCACGCAAATGTGGCCTGCAAGTGGCGTTGCAAGTCGGTGACGTACTGGTGTGCGGTGTACGCAGTGGCAATGCTTAGGTCCTCTGGTCGGTAGAGGAGGTGTAAGGGAAGAACCATTTCACGGCCAGTCATCATTTCGAACGGGGTGACTCCGGTGGTGCGGTGAGGAGTGGACCGAATGGCCATCAGCACCAGAGGGAGTTTGATGTCCCAATCTTTGCCATGGTGACTCACATACTTGCGAAGCATGCTCACGATGGTTTGGTTGGCGCGTTCGACCTGACCGGAAGACTGAGGATGATACGCGATGTGGAATTTTGCCTCGACTCCGAGCATCTCCCACAACACTCTCATGACCTCTGCGGTGAAATGAGTACCTCGGTCGGAATCAATGGATAGGGGCAAGCCCCAACGGCTGAACACATGGTTCATAAGAAGGAGAGCGGTGGTCTCTGCGGTTTCGTTTGGGGCGGGCAAGCATTCCACCCACTTCGTGAACGCGCAAGTGACGGTCAGGAGGTACTTATTACCTCGAGCCGATTTCGGCACCGGTCCAACCCAGTCTATCTGGAGATTAGACCAGGGGAATGAGATGCCTTTGCTTTGCAGTGGGGCGCAGTTCAACGGTTGGGCTGGTCGGAATTGGCAGCAAATCAAGCACCCTTTAACATACTCGGTAACGTCCTGAATCATGAAGGGCCAATAGACAATCTGTTGGAGTGTCTGGTAGGTCGCCTGAGCGTTCCTATGGCCCCCGCACGGGCTGTCGTGAGCGTACTGCAACATGACCCCCCTATGATCTGTGGGCACGACCCACGGGGGAGGTCCCTGGTTGCGTGGTGTGTACACCAGGAGTCCTTTCTCGAGTTTTAAGCCGTTTTTGAGATTGTGAAGGTGATTTAAGTCTCGGGACTGTTGCAACTCTTGTGGGGAAATTGGGGACGCCATGGGGTCCGCAAGGAACTTACGGATCTGGTGGATCACGGGATCCCTTTCCTGCATAGACACCAGGTCGGCATCCTGGGGCAGTCGGCCGAGTTGCACTGTTCCTGCTTGGGGTACTGCGTCAGTTTGACCTGCTCTAGCCTGTCGGCGAGTAATCGCGGTTACGTTATGGCGTGGCGTCTCGGGAAGCCATGACGGCTGGAATTCCCAAAGGGGGGCCGTCTACGGCTCCCGCTTTGGCGAGGCCATCTGCCTCATCGTTACCGACTTTGTCAGGTCCTGGGACTTGAGAATGTCCCTTCACCTTCTTCCAATAGACGCACATTCCCTGTTCGGTTACGAGTCGATCGCATGCTAGGAAGAGTTCGGAGTGTTTCACTTCCTTGCCCCTTGCGTTTCTCATGTCCTGCACCTTCCACGAGGGAAAGTGTGAGACGAAGCTATGCCTGGCATAATTTGAATCAGAGCAGAGGACTAACCGCTTGATGTTCTCACGGGCAGCTTGTTGCAGGACGATGAGCACGGCTGCTACCTCCGCATATTGGCTAGTCTTAGCCCCAAGTCGATGTTGGTATTTCCTTTGTATAGGGCCGTTCGCCCATACGATACCGACACCGGCTTGGACTTTGCGTTCATGATGGAATGAGCATCCATCTATGTAAGCGGTGGGGAGGTCTTTGCAGACGTTCTCGTCATAGTAGTGGTGGTCGGAGGGGAGAGCAGGTACGGTTGTTAGTTCGGTTTGATCCGGACTATTCTCGCAGTCGCAATGCTGGCATTCCGCCAGGCCTCGGCCAAGCGCCATCTTGTGGTTCTGGGCGTACTTCACCTCGACGTCGTAGCCCTGTAGTGCCATCATCCAAGCTGCGATGCGACTGTTCGAAACTCTTCCCTCTCTCAGCCTCTGGCTGTTCAAGAACGAGACCGGTTGATGATTGGTCTCTATCACCACCTTCTGGCCACCAATGTAACTGCGAAAGTGTTCAACGGCCCAGACCGTGGCCAGCAGGGCTTTTTCGCAGTCTGAAAATTTAAACTCCACAGCACTGAGGGGCCGACTGGCGTATGCTACGACACGGCGATCTTTGTCATGCTGCTGTGACAGTGCAGCGCTCAGGCAGTGGGTGGAGAAACTAGCCTCCAAGAAGAACGGTTTGTCTTTGTCGGGATACGCGAGGCAGGGAGCAGAGCAGAGCTTCTGCTTCATGCTCTTGAACGCGAGTTCTTGAGGCTCACTCCACTGGAAGGGTTTATCCTTTCGGAGGAGCTCGGTGAGCGGTCGTGCTATCTCCGCGTAGTCCTCGATGAACTGTCGGGAGTAGTTGCAGACCCCTAAGAAGCTCCTGAGTTCGGGTACGTTGGATGGGGCTTTGATGTCTTGGATAGCCCGCACCCTCCCCGACTGGGGTTCAATGCCATCTGGCCCAACGCACAGCCCAACGTATTCGACTTTGGTGCGACACCACTGCCCTTTGGTGACAGAGAGCTTCACTCCTGCTCTGGACAGCTGAGACAGAACATGGCGTATCTCTTCGAGGTGTGCATCAAAAGTCTGTGACCTAATGAGGATGTCATCGACATAGATCAAGTTGCCATGAGCTGCGGCATCGCTCATTGCCTTATGCAAGAAGATGTTGAATTCAGCGGGGGAGTTCGCGTAGCCGAACGGACATCGGTTGAAAGTTAGCTGGCGGTTCCCAAAGGAAAAGGCCAGCTTGTGCTGGTCAGCTGGATCCACGCGCATGGTCCAGAATCCACTCGCCACATCGGCGGTGGAGAAGAACTTTGCACCCTTCACCTTGGCAAGTTCTTGATCCAGATGGATCATGGGCCATCTTGACAAGGGCACTTGCTTGTTCAGCTGCCTATAGTCAATGGTGAGACGCCACTTGCCGTTCGGTTTCAGCACCGGCCACAAGGGGGAGTTGTAAGTAGAGTTACACTCGCGAATGATCTGCTTTTCCAGCAGAGTGTCCAGTGTTTCTTGTATTGAGTCGTATGCGGCTAACGGGATTTTGTATTGCCGCACGAACGTCGGTGGAGCGTTCGGATCTGTTGGGATTCGGACGGTGTGGATGTCTGTGACTCCGCAGTCATTAGAATCTCGCGCCCAGATCGCCTTGAAGTCGTAGAACAGTTCACGGAGCTGTCGTCTCTGGGCGTCCGTGGTCAGGCTGTCAGCTTTCACCAGCTGTTGTTGAACTTCTCGTTCGAAGCCTGGGTACGGTTCACCTAGAGCTGAATCGACGACCTCAGTTGCAGGGGTGTCGTTGCTCGATTGCGTGGCAAGAGCGTACACCAGCATGTGTTTCGGGGTGTCAGTTTTGGTCATGACTATGCGCTCGTCACGAAGCATGTCGTGAGGTTCGACGCGGATCATGTGGAAAGGAAGAGTGATCCAGGGAGGTTCCACTGGATCGGAATGAGTGTCCGGCGTTGGCAGCTCACCGATGACTGGAATGGTGAGTTCAAAGTCATGGAATGCCTGGTCTATCAGAAGGCCTAAAGGCCGACGGGCGGGGATCGTGATGGCGTCCCACGTGGAGTTTTGAACCAGGAGGTAAGCGGAACGATGACTCACTTCAAGCAGCGGAGTCCCACACACGGCTAAATCGAGCTCCATGAAGAATCTGAGAGGCTGGAAGAACGCCTGGGAGCTACGAAACTGTTGGTCTTTCATGATGACCAGCTTAAGAGGGGAACCAGCAGTCCTAGCGGGAATGACTATGTCAAATTCGCTAGCGACATGGCAGGCTTGGGGAATCGTTTGTCCTGACCGCATTTGTTCCGGGTCAGCTTGGAACGGGTGCTTAGCAGCGTCGGCTTGGGTCCAGATGACCCGGTTGACTAGGTCCAGTTGGGCTCCCAGTCTGACCAAGATGTCTGCCCCAATGACCAGTGGGTCAGGAAGTCCGGGGACGACACTCAAGAAATGAAGGAATTCTCTCTGACCGATAGCGAGCGACACGGCGCAGACGCCCGTGGCTTTGATGGGGCTCTGGGGTTGTTCGGCTGACAGTAGCCGGTGGCTCTTCTGCACAAAGACAGGGGAAGGAGTGCTCTGACGCACTATGTCGAACCACGTTTGGCTGATGGCTGACTTCTCTGACCAAAGCGCTAACCTGACGCCAGGTGCCGTGACGCCGTTGACAGTAATGTTGCCAGATATCCAGGGGTAGTACCTGGTTGGGGCAGATTCGCCAAGAAAGCAAAGGAAAGACGGGTGGCCATCAAGCGCGTTGCGGTTGAGAAGAGTGTCGGTTGAGTTTGGTGCGTCTTGACTCGGCTCAGGGTGGAGCGGAGTGGTCTCGAGGTTCTCGGGGACCTGCCCTGACTCAGCTATCGGTGGAGTAGCCTCCACGCTAACTTCATCGCAACAGGCTCGATCGTGACGACGAGGATCTGGGGTCTGTGGGGACGCGACCTGGGCCCACAGTTGCCCACGACGACAGTCAATGAGGGGCGCTAGCCTATCTAGTAGGTCTTGGCCAATGAGGAACGGTTCTACCCCAACAGAGCAGACGTAAGTGGGGTGAGTGATGGACATGCCCTGGAAGGTGAGTTCTAACCATGCAATGGTTGTTACTGGGGCTTGATTCTGGGTGAAGCTAACCAAGTTGACGTCACAACGTTCGGTTCTGATGGGTCTACCTTGCGCGCGCCGCGCATCAGAAACCTCTGTGAAGACTTTAGAACACATCAGGGTGATTTCCGACCCGGTATCCAAGAGAGCTTGGAGGGAAACGTTGCCTTCTACCACCACTGGGGTATAGATACGGTTGGCGTTGCCTTTCCTAACCAAATCTCCAAGAAACTGCGTCAGGGGTGCATCCTGCGGGTCAGGCTTCACTAACGGAGGGGGTGGTTTCAACTCATCGCTGCCTATTGGGCAGGGGTCCTTTCCCCACCCCACGAGGTAGACACACGGTGGTGGTGGGGATGGGTCCCGGCCTAGTCATGCTGACGGTTCGTCCCTGTCCTTGCTCGGCTTACCCTTCCTGTTCTTATTGCTCAGCAGTTGTTTAACTCGTGCTAATTCGGTCCTCAGTTCTGCCATCCCAAGCGGCTCTTGGTTGGCTTGTTTAGCGGTAGCTAGCTTAGGGCTCCGCTCCCTTCGAGGGGAGTTGCGATGGGGCCTTGACTGTCCGCTATTCTGAGATTTAGGGCCGTGACTGCCAGGTTTGCGGTTACCTTGCCCTTTGGCGTTGGGGCCCTGTTCCCCCTTGGCTCCAGCTTGTCGAACTTTCCAGTTACCTTTGGGTTGACTCGACGTCTGGTGGCCGGGGTTTGGGGCTTCACCCCCTTCTAGGCCTAAGGACTGACCTTCCTGCTCATATAGGCTGAGGACTCTGGGATCGTCCTCGTGGCGGTCCGTGGGTCGGACGAACGTCTCCCACGTTAGTTGTGCGGTGCGACGCATTTCTCTCATAGTATGGGGGCGCTGGCGACACGCGAGTGTTACTTGGTTACGGATGCACGGGTGAAGGTTATGGAGGAAGAGGGACTTGAAGTTGCGATCTTCCTCTAGCCCGGGCTCGCTTCTGCCCTGAAAGTACGCTGCGCGGAGCCGACGGTAGTACTCGCGAGGGTGTTCGCTTCGTTTCTGTCTGATTAGAATGGCACCCATCGTCGCAGCAGTCTCGTCCTCGTACAACGAGTATTCCTCTTTCAAGTACTTACGTATTTTCTTGTAGTCGTCGAGGACTGACTGCGGTAGGGTCTCAACGAATGCTCGTACGCCACTACCTAAAGTTTTCCAGACTAGTCTGGCCTTTTCATGCGACGTAGCCTCTGGCAGGTCCAGGAGGCTACGCTCGATTTCCCGGAAATAATCATTAACGCTTCGGTGTCTATGATTTTCCGGCTCAAAACGCTCTATGTCTTTCGCAAGGACGTCGATTTGGCGGATCCTAGTTTTGCGTTCTGCGACGAGGCGTTTTGATTTTGACCCGTAGGGGTCCTCGCTGTCTTCGCTATTTGAGCTGCTCTCATATCGCCTATGTCTGCGTTTCGGCTTGTAGGCGGCCTCTCCGTCAGAGGAGTCTGAGGGTACGTAGCGCGGCGTTTTCTGCGGGCTAGAGGCTGCAGCGATATTGAAGCACGAGGGGGTGTAGTGGGGAGTAAAGTAAAAACTCCCAGCGCCACGAGGTGGCGATCGCGCGACTTTCACGCGAGTTGAGCTTGAGTGCGGTGTCTGATCTACCGTTCTAAGCTCAGGTTCTTCCTCCTCCAGAGCGGAACTCTGTTCTTGGGAGGGTTTGGCCGATCCCTCATCTGAGCGACGTGCTTGCGTCACTTCTTCTCTGAGGTATTCTATTTCGCGCTTTAGTTCATCTTGTGTGGCTCTCAGGCCCACGAGGCTACTCTCCGCGCTTTCTGCTCTCCTTTGAGCTTCGGCCAGTTGTCGTTTTAGTGTTCTTTTCTCTTGTTCGAGGGTCATACACACATGTTCCATTTCCTTATAGTAGATCATGAACAATTTGGGTAGCCCTTCTGGGAGAGTCATAGTACGCTCCTTAAGTTCCCTAACGGCTATGTGTATTTCATCAAAGCGAGCCTTTTGGTCCAGATCACAGAAGTAATTTCTCCTATCCTCCGGGACTTGGCCTAAATCGCCTACAACGTCGAAGAGAGAGAGGAGGGGCCCTTCGGACTCCCTTGATGGGGAACGCGACATTTGTTCGAAATGTATTAATTAACTTAAAGGAAATTAATACTAGGTGTTGATTAGGTTAGAATTTAATTTAATCCAAGTTGCTAAATAATTGATGTGGTTTCTTAGCTACTTTGTTTTCACTAATGTTTCACTTGTATTAATTAGCTCAATTAATAATTAATTAATAATGATTATTATTAATAATATTAATTAAGTACTTGGATTAGATATTACTCTAATGTACTAATCAATTAAACCAGTTTATCAGCTAACTGTGGTTGGCAGCTGAATTTCAGTTCTGTGATTAACACACTGTTAATGATTCACCATTAAAGTCATCTGTGTTATACCTTGGCAGTTGATTTTGGGTATACAGCAGTTTACAAGTTATTGTTGAGAAATTCACAAGGTCATTAAACTAATCCTCACACGGGGCACCACTTTAATGTAGGTAGAATTGGGATTAATTAAATTATAAATTATGTAATAATTGATAATTAAATTAATCAATTTATAAATAAAGATCAGTCTCATAAAATCTTAAATTATTAATCTTAATACTCACCGTGAATGGTTACATTCAAGATTAATGGTAGCTCTGTATTAGATGGGAAACCCAGTTGTATACAAAAGCTAAATTCTGAAGGAAAAAGGAGTTCTAAATAGTTGACCTTGTGAATAAACAACAGGAACAAGTAAAATGCAATTCAATTTTATTAGCTTTTATTTGTCTACTACTCACTAATAATAATAATCTCAAAATACATTCAATGTCGGCAAAGGTAATAACAAGACAAAACAATGGAACAATTACACCTGGACTATAAATTTGAGGGAAAGAGAGAGAAAGAGATAGAAGGAAAAAGAAAAGAATCCCTTGTGTGTGCGTGTGTGTGAGGCTAGGGCAAGCCGATGCGTGTGTGTGTGTGTGTGACCTAGCTTGTCGTTAGCTAAAACAAAGGAATGTTAGCTAAAACAAAGGAATGTTAGCTAAATAGAACAAAGGATTAGCTCTGTGGCTAATGTGTGCTTTGTGTAGGTATCTGTGGGCAGATGCTAATGACTAGCCACTCTGGCAATGCTTAAACAAAATGGCGGTCAGTGCCTAGGTGTCGTATCACAGGTAACTCAATGAGGAAGGTATCAAAATGGCGTCGGAAAAATGGCGCCTGCAGGCCTAGTCAAGAACACAAGCCTACGAGCTAGCGTATCACCCTGAGGTAGCTAGCAATAAGTTGCTAAGGAGAATCTGACCACGCTACAGCTGGATCCAAACACTGCACTTAACAACAATTTCCAACAGACTATCTAGGCAAAGAACTCAACGCGAGAGAGAGAGAGAGAGTGAGAGTGTGTGTGTGTGTGTGTTGGATGGAGAGAACTAGGCCTTGTAGCGGTCTAGCCTCGGAGCTTAAAATAACAAACTTGTCGCTGCGCTGCTAATCAGATAGGGAAGCTAGCAATGGAGTTAAGGAAAGATATCATGCAAGATACCCTGTCTAACAAGTTCAAAGAAAAAAAAACAGAACCAAAACAAACAATAAAAACAAACAAACACCTTCCGTGTCTGAGCGGGTATGCTAAATAGCTCAAAGCTTAAACATGACCCTAACAACCATCTGAATAAGCTACAAATTAAAAATTTGCCCAAGTGCCTACTCAATGCGATGGAAGTTCTTTCTCCGATGTCCGCGCTGAGGGTCGCAGTCCGAGGAGAGGAGGTTAGCGGCGCGTTGCGTCCAACCGCGGCTAACGAAGCAGGGAGATGGAGGCCTAGCTGGCCCACGGGGCTTCAGGAGAAACCTCCGGTGATGCGTCGACGAGAAAAAGCTGAGAGGAGCGAAGCTGTCCGCAAATGCCTCTTAGCGTGGAAAACTACTTAACTGTAGTTAAACTTTGCAAAGGTTTAGAATCAAAACCACTATATCGCTGAAACTTAGCGGGTCGTTCAAAAGTTCGGCCGAAACTAATTTGAACAGGCTGTTCTCAGACAATAGCGGTTAGTCTCAACACTGTAGGCGAGTGTGCCTACAGTCTGTCCGACCACTCCAGTAGTCAGAACATGAGAGAGCGAATCGAGGCGCTCTCGATACAGTTAAAGCAGTTCCACCTTATGTCACATCCGGGTGGAGCACGCAAGGAATTGTGGGATCGTTAAAGGGGGCGCTGGCGAGTTACCAACAGTTGTTGTGTAGGCATATATCATAAATACATATGTATAATTTGGATAAATTAACCTAAATTATGGATACCTTAATAGTAACAAAAAGTATTAATTTTTCAACTGAAAAGATATATTATTAAAAGATAAATATCAACAAGATTACCTTGGCCATAACTATGTGTAGGTTATTCTTAATAACAGCTGTAATATCACCAACCAAGCCACTAACAACATAATTGTAAGCCTGTAGCCCTTTGTAGGCCTTCAAGTCATCAGCAGTGTAGGGACTGGGTGTAAACAACAAATAATTTACAATGTCTGGGTAGCAAACAGATGGCAGAATTGGTGTCAGGTCCTCCTTATGTTTCCATTCTCCCTTGCCCCGAGTCTTATCATATGGGTCAAACCCATCAATCACAGCCAGTTTCTCCACATACCGTGCCCTTTCTGCAGCTGGTAATGTACTCACATAACCAGAATTATCATCCATTGTGTCACTTTACTCTCGCTCGTACTTTGTTTTATATTGTGAGTGCATGTACTTGGTCTTCCAATATGGCGCCTAACAAAATCTCGCGGCGCGGTGACGTCATGCGGTAGCCCTCTATAGGGCACTGTATAGTGGAGACGCCATTTTGTAGTGCTGTCTGTGCTGAAAGAAATCAAATTAAAAGTCTCAAATTTGATTTAATAAAAGACAGCAGCAAAGAAGAAAGTATTCAGCCTTGATTTAAAAAGAACTGAAAGCTGCAGGTACTTCCATATCTTGGCAGGCTGAGTGGTATGCTGGGGCACCTCTTGCCAGCAGACCAGGATATCCAGAGGGAACTTGTGCGGTTCAGTGTTGACCTGACCATCCCCAGCTTCAAGGAGGGAGAGAGCATCGTGGAGTGGTGGGGTCATGTCTTCGACAAACCAGACAAATGCCCCTCCCTGGGTGCACTGGTTAAGTGTTGCCTCTCCATCTTTCATGGACCTAGAGTTGAGTCCTCATTTAGTCTGATGAATGATGTAATTGATCAAAGGAGTGGCAACATGAATGTGGAAACATTTAATGCAATACAGACGGTCAAGTACACGCTGATGTCCAGGGGGAAGACAGCTATGCAGCTCTTTAGAAGGGAGGACGTGAAGTTTGGGGAAGTGGACAGAACATTGTGCAAGAACATTAACTCTGCAGCAGCCACATACAAACACCAGCAGAGGGTGAACAAGGAGGAAAAGCAGCAGAGCAAGTATGGCTCTCAATCAACTTGCAGTGCTCAGCAGGCCAAGAAACCGACTGCTGAAGGAGAGAAGCGGGCAAGGCTGAAACATGTGGCAACTCGGCGAAAGCGGGCCATGGAGACACTGGTGGTCCAGGCAAATAAAAGGAAAAAATGATCACTATTCCTTGTGTTCCACTTTCTTCGTTCTATTATTCGCATTTTTTTCCAGGGCATAATTTCACTATAACTACATGTATTTGTACTGTATGTCCTTGTGCAAATGTCAATACAGTATACTTAGTAAGGAGGCGATAATATTTATTCTGGGGGAGGACCCCCCAAACAAAATAAAACAACACCAGAGGCCACGTCACCACTCTCGCACCCTTCTCACCTTTTTCACCCCTGACCCGTTTTCATGCCTGGCTTATTCTCCACTCTACCCAGTGGAGAATGAGCCCTGAATATGGTTTACGATGTTGTATGGTTGTCAAGACAACATGATGTCACACATCAGAGACATAAAACTTCCACGCGAGCGAGCGACTGTGAAGATTTGTAAACAAACATGGCCGCCAGGTTTGATTTGTTAAATACGGAAGATTTTGAAAGAATTTTGAAAGACATGTTGAACACCGAAAGGAATGTGTATGTATAATAATAATAATAAAAATAATAATAATATTGGATGGCTTTTTTTGTAATATATCAAATATATTCCATTCAGCTAACTCATCTTCGAGTCGTTCAATATCATGCTAGCTGAATGGAATATATCTGATATACCACTCAGTACCAGCCAATGATATTTAAATATATCACTCAGATCCATGATGTAGTTCGTATGAAACATGCAAGTTTTCAACATGAGAAGAGAAAATTCACATCTTTGAGGTTTTTTATTATTGAGACACATTCACAAACAACAAGTACCCAAATTTATCAAAACAACTAATCGATTTCCTCACAAGTCACATATAGAGATTTATGTCACGGTTTTGGTTCTCCATGTCCTGGATGGAGCGTGTATGAAAAATATGAGTGACGTATTTCCCAGTAAAACACTCGTGTCCATATAATATTGTGGCAGTTCGTAGGAGGGGGAGGAGCACAGAAAGACGGCAGGCCAGAATAAAGTTCCATAATTCAATTTATTTGTTCTTTTCAGAGACAAATATACTCCCAGTCACACAGAACACACAAGTTGGCTGGTTCAGGAGAGAGCTGCCTTCCTCTGCTCTCTCTCTCTCTCTCTTTATATAGGGCGCTGTCACTGGGAAGACACACAAACACAGGTTAATTGACATCAGGTGTAGTGATTCTGCCACTTACCTTCCCTGACTCCGCCCTCCTGTCACAGACCGGCGCTTGACCACGCCCCCGCTGCCACATACCCCCACCGCCCGACTCAGGCCGGGCAGCCGTTCGGCCTGCAGCCGACTCCCCCCGCCTTGACGGGAGAGAAAGTCCACCACAACCATCTGTGCCCCCGGCCTGTGGATCACCTTGAAATTAAAGGGTTGGAGTGCCAGATACCAATGGGTGATCCGCGCATTGGCATCCTTCATGCGGTGGAGCCACTGGAGGGGCGCGTGGTCTGAACAGAGGGTGAAAGGGCGTCCCAGCAGGTAGTAGCGTAGGGCGAGGACTGCCCACTTGATCGCGAGGCACTCCTTTTCTATCGTGCTGTAGCGCCCCTCGCGTACCGACAGCTTTCTGCTGATGTACAGCATGGGACGATCCTCCCCCTCCACCTCCTGGGACAACACGGCCCCCAGCCCTCTGTCCGATGCATCCGTCTGTAACAAAAAAGGGAGAGAAAAGTCAGGGGAGTGTAATAGTGGCCCCCCGCACAGTGCAGCCTTTACTTCCGAGAAAGCCCGCTGGCATTGCTCCGTCCACTGGACTGGATCTGGTGCCCCCTTTTTAGTGAGATCAGTCAGCGGGCTGGTGACGTCCGAATAATTAGGTATAAACCTACGATAGTAGCCAGCCAGCCCCAGGAACTGTCTCACCCCCTTTTTGGTCTTGGGCCTCGGGAAGGCCGCAATTGCTGCTGTCTTGTTAATTTGGGGATGCACCTGCCTGTTGCCCAAGTGGAAGCCCAGATACCGTACTTCCACCCGCCCAATCGCACACTTCTTTGGGTTGGCTGTGAGACCCGCTCGCCTCAGGAACTTAAAGACGGCCCTCAGGTGTTGTAAGTGCCGCTGCCAGTCATTACTATAAATAATGATATCGTCGAGGTATGCAGCCGCATAGGTGGCATGGGGGCGGAGGACCCTGTCCATTAGCCGCTGAAACGTAGCGGGCGCCCCAAACAGCCCAAAAGGAAGTGTAACAAACTGGTGTAAGCCAAACTGTGTGGAAAAGGCCGTTTTTTCTCGGGATAATGGAGTCAAGGGGATCTGCCAATAATCCTTTGTCAAATCCAGCGTCGAGTAAAAGCGAGCCGTGCCTAGCCGATCGAGCAACTCATCAACACGAGGCATTGGGTACGTGTCGAATTTAGACACCGCGTTGACTTTTCTGTAGGCCACACAGAACCAGACCGACCCGTCGGCCTTGGGAACCAAGACCACTGGGCTGCTCTAGTCACTGTGGGACTCCTCAATGATGCCCACTTCGAGCATGGCCTCAAGTTCTTCCCGAACCACTTTTTTCTTGTGTTCGGGTAGCCTGTAAGGGCGGCTATGCACTACCACCCCCGGGGGCATCTCAATATGGTGCTCTATGAGGTCGGTGCGGCCGGGCAGGGGCGAGAACACGTCCAAAAACTCGGTCTGCAACTGGGCGACCTCCGCGAGTTGGGTCAGGGAGAGGTGGTCTCCACAGGGGACCGGAGAGGTATGCGAGGCCAGTGCGCCCTTTTGAACCTCCAGCCCCAGCTCCGCCTTCTCTGGAACCACCGACACCAACGCTACGGGGACCTCCTCGTTCCAGAGTTTGAGTAGGTTGAGGTGGTAAATCTGTAGTGCCCCACCCCTGTCCATCCGCCTCACCTCATAGTCGACGTCCCCGACTCACCGTGTGACCTCAAAGGGTCCTTGCCACTTGGCGGTCAATTTGGAGCTTGATGTGGGCAACAGTACGAGTACTCTATCTCCCGGTGCGAACTCCCTAAGGCGCGTACCCCTGTTGTACAGGCGGGTTTGCCGTTCTTGGGCCTGCTGCAAATTCTCCTGGGTTAGGTGTGTGAGTGTGTGGAGTTTTGCATGCAGGTCAATAACGTATTGAATTTCATTTTTACTTGGTGAAGGTCCCTCCTCCCAGTTTTCTCGCAGCACATCTAAAATGCCGCGTGGCTTATGCCCGTATAACAATTCAAATGGGGAGAACCCCGTGGAGGCTTGGGGGACCTCTAGCACTGCAAATAACAAGGGTTTGAGCCATTTATCCCAGTTACGTGCGTCCTCACTTAGGAATTTTTTAATTATATTCTTGAGGGTGTGATTAAACCGCTCAACTAAACCGTCCGTTTGTGGGTGATACACGCTGGTGCGGATCGGCTTAATACCTAATAGCCCATACAGTTCGCTCAGTGTTCGTGACATAAACAAGGTGCCTTGGTCAGTCAGAATCTCTTTCGGGATTCCAACTCGGGACATGACGCGGAAGAGTGCTGAGATATTGCGAAGAGGCACTACTTCTGGGTATCGCGTTGCATAGTCCACCAGAACTAATATAAAGTGGTACCCTCGTGTTGACCGATCTAATGGCCCAACGAGATCCATCCCAATTCTTTCGAACGGGGTCTCGATTAATGGTAGGGGGCTCAAAGGCACTTTTGGAATGGCCGCTGGATTTACTAACTGGCATTCGCGGCACGCCGTACACCACCTACAGACATCGCCGTGAATCCCCAGCCAATAGAATCGGGCCATTATTCGGGCTAGTGTCTTATCCTGCCCTAAGTGTCCAGCCATGGGATTAAAGTGATCCGCCTGGAATACCAATTCCTGGTGGCTTTTTGGAATCAAAAGCTGTGTGATTTGCTCTTTCGTCTGAGTGTCCTGCGTCACTCGGTATAATCTATCTTTCATAATAGAAAAATAGGGGAAGGACAGGGTGGCGTTCGGCGGGAGCGTTTGACCATCGATTACTCTCACTTGGTCAAACGCATGCCGCAGAGTCTCGTCTCGCGACTGATCTAACGGGAAATCCGCAAGGGATTCCCCGAGAGAGGGAGGAGGAGCCTGTGGCTCCTCACTCTGACGCGGAGATGACGTAGACGGCTCTGCGACAGCTGCTCCTGCCAAAGCGACACCGGGACCTCCCCCTGCTGACCTATGGCAGGACCCACTCTTCACTAGATGACTCATCAACTCCCCAAATCCCGGCCAATCAGTCCCCAAAATTATCGAGTGGGTGAGGCGAGGATTAACTGCCGCCTTTACAATCAATTTTTCCCCTCGGAACAAAATGTGGACCGACAAGAACGGGTAGCTGTGAACATCCCCGTGCACACACAACAGCTTCACCCCCTGTGCTCCCCCCAATGCCTCGTCTTGCACCAGGCTTTGGTGAATTGAGGTCTGATTACAAGAAGAGGATGTCCGCTGTCCTGCCGTTGGAACAGCCGCCAAATGGTCCTCCGCCAACTCGATGGCCTGATCCAGCAACGCCGGGCGGTGGCACTGGACCCACTCCGCGGTTCCCTCTAGCAGGCGGCCGATGAACTGCTCCACCAACGCCTGATATGTATCCCCTTGGATACTCACCGGCATGCGATACGCTCCGGCAAGATTGAGGGCAGCTCCTGGCGCGTCGGGGATCCGAACCACCGCACCCACTTCCATTGCCGAACATTGCTGTTGGAGGTGGCCCGGCTCCCCGCAGCGCCAGCAAACCGGCCCGGGCTTCCTCTCTGCACCGGCGCCCTGGGGCTCACTCACCTGAGGAGGGGGAAGAGACAGACACAGAAGGGAAAAACGGGAGGACACCGCGGGTGCGACAGGCCGGCTGGGGTGGCGCCGGCCCCCACCTCCGCGGTGGGGGAACGGGGCCAGGACGAGACACAGGAGGAGAGAGGGGGAGAGAGAGAGAGAGGAGAGGAGAGAAGAGGATGTCCGCTGTCCTGCCGTTGGAACAGCCGCCAAATGGTCCTCCGCCAACTCGATGGCCTGATCCAGCAACGCCGGGCGGTGGCACTGGACCCACTCCGTGGTTCCCTCTAGCAGGCGGCCGATGAACTGCTCCAGCACCACCTGATCGGGGATTCCCTCGGCGTCGTGGTTGTTGGCCGTCAACCACCGCCAGCAGGCGTCCCGGAGCTGCTGGCCAAATGCGAACAGCCGGCCGACTTCCTCCAGCCGCAGAGCGCGGAAGCGCTGTCGCTGTTCTTCGCGGGTGCGCCCCACCCGCTGGAGGACGGCCCGGCGAAGGTCCGCGTAGGCCAGTTGGCGGGGAGCTGTAGCGCGGCCAGCTGCGCCTCTCCCGTTAGCAGGGGGAGAAGGCGCGGCACGCGCTGCTCCATTGGCCACCCCGAGGTCTCCGCGACTTGCTCGAAGAGCGTGATGAATGCCTCGGGGTCGTCCTGCGGGCCCATCTTGGTTAGGGTAAGGGGGGACGGGCCCGCGGTGGGAGCGCTGGTGGACCCCGCCGACGCGAGGTGGTGCCGGAACGCCTGACGATCTTCCTGCTGCGCCAGCACCAGGGCCTCGAACCGGCGCCCTTGCTCCTTCCGGAGGGTGATTAGCGCCTGCTGCTGGCTCTGCTGGGCCGTGGCGAGGGCGTGGACCAGGTCTGCGAAGGGGGAGGACTCCATGGGGCTATTCTTTTCCAGTGCTCTGTCCCAGGTTTCGGCACCACTGTGGCAGTTCGTAGGAGGGGGAGGAGCACAGAAAGACGGCAGGCCAGAATAAAGTTCCATAATTCAATTTATTTGTTCTTTTCAGAGACAAATATACTCCCAGTCACACAGAACACACAAGTTGGCTGGTTCAGGAGAGAGCTGCCTTCCTCTGCTCTCTCTCTCTCTCTCTTTATATAGGGCACTGTCACTGGGAAGACACACAAACACAGGTTAATTGACATCAGGTGTAGTGATTCTGCCACTTACCTTCCCTGACTCCGCCCTCCTGTCACAGACCGGCGCTTGACCACGCCCCCACTGCCACAAATATATAGTATTATTTATTCAACTTAAATTCTGGGGAAAAATATTGAAGGATTTTTTTTTTCAAAATGGCCAGATCGGAAGAGTTGGACCAGTTCATCATGTTTCAGTTTGATTCTTGTGATTCACAATTTTTTTTTTTAAATGTGGGCATGTCCCTCCATGAGGATGAAGCTGATTTCATTCCTTCTTGAGAATGGAACTGTTTTGTCGAGTCAGGTTTTGGGTAAACTGACATTTTTCTATCACTGTACCAGCATTGTTTGTTCATACAGTTCATGTTGCTGTATAGAGCTGAAGACGTCTCATTCTTAGAAGTGAGGATCATTTAGTCAGTATTTATACTGTGAGAAAGTGAAACTTCTTTCCATCATCAGAAACGTCACATTTCAGTGGTGTAAAAATGTAAATCATATCCACTGATGTTTGTTTTACAGAACTACAAGGACACAGTGAAAATGTGAGTGATGTGCTTCCTGTCTCTCTCATTCTCCGTGTTTCTGAATCCAAACCCACAGCAACACTGACTCCTGAATGTTTTTGCAGAGCCCAGAGCACACTGCAGCATCCAGAGGAGCTTTCAGGAGCACTGATCCATGTGGCAAAACATCTGGCCAACCTGCAGTTCAGTGTCTGGGAGAAGATGCAGTACACTGTCCAATACAGTAAAACACCTAACTCTTTGTGTGTCTGTGTGTTGAACATGAATTTTTTTTTTTACCCAGCCCAAATGTAGTTTTGGTGGGGGATACAGAAACGGGTTCCGTTTGTCCGGCTGTATGTTCGGTCACGTTTTCATTTCCAGGCCATATCTTTAAAACTACTGAAGATATCTTCATGATACTTCGTATAAATATCAAGCAACATGTGAACTAGTGCCTTTTGCCATTTTGGTTTTTTGAAAAAGAGTATTTTTCAAATGCTTACATAAAAAATAGATTTTGATTTAGTTTCTCAGAGCAATATTCCTTTCTGGAGCATATATCCAAAACTATTCATGATATGGATTTGAAACTGTTATGTTGTTATGTATGTTACCTGTCCTCCTCATGCCTGGTGGCACATAGGGCCTTCACATCAGTTTTCCACTTTTCCTGCCTCAACACGTGTCCAATCATTTTCCATCGCCTCCACTTCACAGCTCAATTGCTGTATGCCTGCTCTTCTCCGCACCTCTTTGTTCGTCACATGGTCTTCCCAGCGAATCTTCAGGATCCTTCTCAAGCACTTCTGTTGGAATACGTCTAACATTTTTTCATCCTCCTTATTCATCTTACAAGTCTCACAACCGTCCAACAAAACCAAAAGTACCAACGACTTGTAGAGTTTTATCTTTGTTCTTCTCATGATCTTCTTTGAGTTCCATATACGTTTCAGCCTAGTGTACGCACTCCTTGCTTTCAATAACCTATTTCTGAGATCCTTCATCCCCCCACCCTCTCTGCAGACTTTTGCTCCCAAGTAAGTAAATTCGCTGACATCTTCAATCTCCTTTCCATTGATTGTAATCTTTCCATGTTGGTTCACTGACAGCTATTTCCTCTATCAATTCTCCGAATTCAAATCCTACTTCATCTTCAGGTCCTATGGCATTATCTGGCTGTTCCCTATTCAATACCTCCTTGAAGTGTTCTGCCCACTGCTTCTGCACTTCCTCTTTCTTACTGAGAAGGTTCCCATCCTTGTCCAACACCGCAGCGCTATGCCTTGGTCTCTCATTGCATAGCTTCTTTGTCAAACCATATAAAGTCTTCATATGCTGGCTACGCGCGGCCTCTTCAGCTTCAGATGCAATGCCCTCTAACCATTTCTTTTTGTCCGCTTTCAAACTTTGCTTCACTTCTCTGTCTTTCTCTCTGTACTTCTTTCTCAACTGCCCCTTTACTCTTTCCAACCGCATGCTCAAGATCTTCTCATTCATCTGTTGTCTTTCGTCTATCAGACTCCATGACTCTCTGCTGATCCATGGCTTGTTCTTCTTCCGAGGCTTACCTAAATCCGTCTCCGCAACCTCTAAAAATGCCTTCTTCATGACACTGAAGTCCCTTTCCACTTCGTCCTCTGCATCTGCCTCTTCTTCCACTCTCCCTTCTTCACCCTCTTGCTCCAATGCCTGGAACCTATTTCTCAATTTGATGCTAAATGTGCTCCTCACGTCTTGTTCCTTCAATTTTGATGTATCATATTTCACCCTGATGTTACTCTTCCGTGCTGGGGCTTTCCTTAACCTTAGTTTCACAGTTGCACACACCAAGTAGTGATCACTTCCTACATCCGCTTATCTTTATACTCTTGTGTCTTCCACTGAATTCCTGAACCTCCTATTCACCAAAACATGGTCTATCTGGTTCTTTGCCTTTCCATCTGGTGAAATCCATGTTGCCTTGTGAATGGTTCTGTGCGGGAAAAGCGTCCCAGTTATCACTACCTCGTTAAGGTCACATATCTCACATAATCGTTCTCTGTTATCATTACGTACTCCCAATCCATGCTTCCCCATGACTCTTTCAAAGACCCAGTTTTGGTCTCCAACCTTCGCATTCATATCGCCAGTGATGATTAACATGTCATGCTGATTCCTCTTATCCAGTACCTCCTGCAGCCGTGTATAGAACTTATCTTTTACCTGTTCATCTGCTTCCTCCGTAGGCACTTATATTTGAATGATGGTCAATTTAATGTGGCTGGAGTAGAATCTTGCTTGAATCATTCTTTCACTCAAAGGAGTCCATTCCATTAAACAAGCCGCTGCATTTTTTGACATAAGGATCCCTACTCCCTCTTTCTATGGATGTTATCTTCCCTCCTGGAATAAACCATTGTCTTGCCGTCTCTCAGCTGCATTTTCCATTGACCTGTCCACTGAGTTTCACTGATTCCCATGATGTCAATATCCCTCCTGCTCATTTCCCTTGCTACCTGGGCAACGTTGCCACTACTATATAATGTTCTGAAATTCCAATTACCAATTCTCATTGCATGTTTTGGGTGGACCAATGGCCTTCTCGGCCCAGAGGCGTCTGGATGGCTTTGGCCTCTGTGCATCATACAATCCCTTCCATGAGATGCAGCCACGGCCTTCCCTCTATTAAGTGGATTTGCTCTGCTTCTGGTTTCTGTGATAGACTGTTTTTTTTTATGGGAGAGGGTTATCAACCCTTTGCCCAACCCCCAACCTGGAGGACCAGGGGATCACTCTTCGTCTGGCGCCTACCTTTTGACCTGTCCGGCATGGGTGACCCTACCAGGAGCATAGCTCCAGCCAACATACCGGTAGGTCTAGAGGTAACTGGGGCATGAAAACACCCTCACCACGGTAAGGTGGCAATACCAGTCGAGGATGTGAAACTTGGTATACATGTTAACAAGGTGATGTCGATGTGCCTTTTGATACTAAGAAATTTGAGAAATTTTAATTTTTCATTGTTTCCATGGAAACAATTTCAGACCTAGTCTTCAGGGTAGGTTTTGTTTCCGGAGCAGAACTTGAAAACTATGAGTGGTATGGTCTTGAAAGTTGGTATATGTGTTGATTAAGTAACGTATATGTGCCTTTTGATCCTAAGAAATGTGAGAGCAATTTTAATTTTTAGCTCACCTAGACCAAAGTGTGTGTATGTTTTCAGCACCTGTAACTCTGGACCCCGACACTGTTCATCCTGGACTCACTGTATCTGATGATCTGAAAAGTGAGACGCAGTGATAATCCAGAGAGATTTGGTGATAAATGTCCGTGTATCCTGGGATCTGAGGGCTTTAACTCAGGGACGCACTACTGGGATGTTGAAGTTGGAGACTGTACATGGTGGATTGTGGGTGTGATGACCGAATCTGCTCAGAGGAAGGGGGTGATCACCTCCAAAAGTGGAATCTGGTGTGTGGGGTATTATGATTCCGCAGTTTCTACACCTCATCCATTCACTCTCCTCTCAGTAGCACAGAAACTCCAGGGGATCAGAGTTAAGCTGGACTGGGACAGAGGAAACCTGTCATTCTCCGACCTTCTCACTAACACACACTTACACACACATTTCCTGATACATTACTGCCATTCCTATGTGTTAATGGTTCCCTAAAGATCCTCCCACTTGAGTGCTCTGTAAGAGTGAATCAGATCAGTCAGCATTGATGTTTTATTCCAGTTCATTAATAAAATTCTACAGATTAAAAGATTAGTGTTCTTTGTGCAAGTCTCCCCCCCTTTGGGAAACCCTGAAGCACACACTGATTTTTTTTAAAGTGAATCTTCTTCTTCTCCTTCCTCTTCTTCTTCTGGTTGCTCCCGATCAGGGGTCGCCACAGTGGATCTTTCGTCTCCATTGCTCCCTGTCTTCCGCATCCTTCTCTATCACACCTGCCACTTTCATGTCCTCTCTCACCACATCCATGTATCTCCTCTTTGGCCTTCCTCGTTTTCATGTGCCTGGCAGCTCCATCCTCAACATTCTCCTTCCAACATGCTCTGCATCTCTTCTCAGGATGTGGCCATACCATCTCAGTCTCATCTCGCTTAGCTTCATTCCCAAGCTCTCCACATGTGGTGTCCCTCTTATGTGCTTGTTCCTTATCCTGTCCAACCTTGTCACTCCCATCACAAACCTTAACATCCTCAACTCCACCACCTCCAACTTTGGCTCCTGTCTCTTCGTTAAGGGGACTGTCTCCAATTCATACGTCATAACTGGTCTCACTACTGTCGTATACATCTTACCTTTCACTTTTGCTGGGACTTTCCGATCACAAATGACTCCCAAAATCCTTCTCCAACTGCTCCACCCTGCCTGCACTCTCTTTCTCACCTCACTATCACAGCCCCCATTTTCCTGCACAGTTGACCCCAGGTGCTTGAAATCACCAACTTTCTTTACATCTACTCCTTGCATCTTCACTACACTCTCATCCCCATTCTCATTGATGCACATATATTCTGTTTTGCTACTGCTCACCTTCATTCCTCTTTGTTCCAATGCATACCTCCATCTCTCCAAGCCCAGCTCAACTTCCTTTCTACTTTCACCACATATCACAATATCATCCGCAAACATCATGTTCCATGGTGACTCTTGCCTCACTTCGTCCGTCAAGCTATCCATCACTATGGCAAACAAGAAAGGACTCAAAGCAGATCCTTGATGAAGTCCCACCTTCACCTCGAACCATTCAGCTGTTCCAACTGCACACCTCACTGCTGTTTCACTGTTCTCATGCATGTCTTGCACCACTCTAATATACTTCTCATTCACTCCACACTTTCTCATATAATACAATAACTCATCTCTCGGCACTCAATTGTATGCCTTCTCCAGGTCTACAAACACACAATGTAGCTTTCTCTGGCCTTCCCTGTACGTCACCATTAACATTCTTAAAGCAAAAAATTGCATCCAACGTGCTCTTCCTTGGCATAAACCCGTACTGCTGTTCACAGATTGCTACCGCTCTTCTCAATCTCGCCTCCAATACCTTTTTCCATAACTTCATGGTGTGGCTCATCAGTTTTATCCCTCTGTAATTACTGCAGCTCGGTACATCTCCCTTATTCTTGTATATTGGGACTAGCACACTCTTTTTCCATTAAGTCAGCATTTTCTCATTTTCTAAGATCTTGTTAAACAATCTCGTTAGGAACTCCACAGCCGTCTCACCCAAACATGTCCAAGCCCATCTGGTCCAACTGCTTTCCCAGTCTTCATTCTTTTCATGGCTGCTCTCACCTCATCCTTCCTAACCGACTCTACTTCCTGATTTGCTGTCTCCAGCAAATCTGACCTTTTCTCTTTTGGATTCTCCTCATTTAATAAATCCTCAAAGTACTCTTTCCACATTCTTAAGACGGTGGAAGATGCGTGACAGCTGTGATCAGTAATGGTGAGGCAGAGGGCACTGTGAGTCTTGGGGATTGTCGTTCTGGGAGTCCATATTTGTAGTCAGAGTGTTATCAGCAGGTTTACTGACAGCTGAAAAGATTATTTAATTTTATTGATGCATTTTAAATAGTTTTAAATAAATTGATAATTTGAAAGCTCATGTCTTTACTGTATTTGTATTTGTTAGCGTTTGCTACTAATATTGGATGAAATGTTTAGGTGTGTGTGCGTGTGTGTGTAAAACTGTGCAGTGGAGAATTCAAGCTCAAAGTTTCCCTCCACCAACAGATTGTGGTTTTGTAAAGATCAGATGGATTTGTATGTTAATGCTGCGTTAGGTGATGATTCAGAAGTTCCAATCAATTCTGAGTGAAATAAATTCACTTTGTTCATTCTGATATTAAACACTGTTAATCTGCATAATGGGACAATTAAAATATGAATGTAGCGCGGATAATGTGTGGTTGGAGCACAGAGGACGGCAGGACAATGTTTGGAGGTAGAGAAGGCTTATGTATTTTTCCAACTTTTCAGTCGAAGCAGCGTAAGCACACACACACCCATACACACACACTCTGCCTCCAATCCCGGGTCGTGCTCCTTCGGCTCTCTCTCAGCCTCCTTAAATAGGGAGCGGTTTACTGGGAAAACACACACAAAACACACGTTAATTACCGTCAGGTGTAGCAATTCTGCCACTCACCTTCCCTGGCTCCACCCTCCTGTCACAGACCGGCGCTTGACCACGCCCCCGCTGCCACATACCCCCACCGCCCGACTCAGGCCGGGCGCCCATCTGGCCTGCAGCCGACTCCCCCCCCCCCCCCCCCTTGACGGGAGAGGAAGTCCGCCACGACCATCTGCGCCCCCGGCCTGTGGACCACCTTGAAGTTGAAGGGTTGGAGTGCCAGATACCAATGGGTGATCCGCGCGTTGGCATCCTTCATGCGGTGGAGCCACTGGAGGGGCGCGTGGTCCGAACAGAGGGTGAAAGAGCGCCCCAGCAGGTAGTAATGGAGGGCGAGGACTGCCCACTTGATCACCAGGCACTCTTTCTCAATTGTGCTGTAGCGCCCCTCACGCACTGACAGCTTCCGGCTGATGTATAGGACCGGGCGGTCCTCCCCCTCCACCCGCTGGGACAAAACGGCCCCCAGCCCTCTGTCTGACGCATCTGCCTGTAACAAAAAAGAGAGAGAGAAGTCAGGGGAGTGTAAGGCCCAATCCCAATTCTAATTTCTACCCCTCCTCCTCCCCCTTCCCCTCCCCCTTCCCCTTGGCCCTTCCCCTTGAAACTGAGCTACAAGGGATAGGGCTTGAAATTCAACCCCTACGTATTGGGATAGCCCTTCAACGATCGCATACGTCATCGCGTACCTCCGTCAGCGTTTACGTTAGCAAAACGCGACCAAATGCGTCATTGGCTGCGACCAGCCGCTACAGTCAGAGCCAGAACCAGAAGTCTCTGCTGGCAGGGTGTGATTTGTTAACTAATACCACTGAATGGGATATCTTTGGCGCTTCGTGCACCACATCCGACAGAATGAGGTGTCAGAACACTCATGTAAACAATAAAAGCGAGAATAACAGAACAAAACGTACGCAGTCAAGCAACCGAAAACAATACTCACTCCCAAAGCTTTTTAGCAGCAGCTTGGATTTCAGAAATCGCTGCTCATTCTCAGCTCGAAAGCGAATCAAGCGGCGTGTTTCCTCTGGATAACAACTTAAAACACGTAAATAATGGAGAAAATACATTTATGACAATCTTTCGCCGCGGGAACCACCATCTTTCTGAAATCCGCATGAAATCTCGCTGAAATCCGCATAGCATTGTGGGAAATCACTCAAACCCCTTCGTTCGGAGTCAGCTCCAGGGAAATCTCCGTTTGGAGGGGTACAGAAGCCCTACCCCTTCCCCTACCCCTCCGCGTTAACTGGGATTGGGATACCCCTACCCCTTCACGTGAACGCGCAAAATGGAGGGGAAGGGCCAAGGGGTTGGTCCAAGGGGTGAAATGGGATTCGGCCTAAAAGTGGCCCCCCACACAGTGCAGCCTTTACCTCAGAGAAAGCCCGCTGGCACTGCTCCGTCCACTGGACCGGATCTGGCGCCCCCTTTTTAGTGAGGTCAGTCAGCGGGCTGGTGATGTCCGAATAATTAGGTATAAACCTACGATAGTAGCCAGCCAGCCCCAGGAACTGTCTCACCCCTTTTTTGGTCTTGGGCCTCAGGCAGGCCGCAATTGCTGCTGTCTTATTAATTTGGGGACGCACCTGCCCGTTGCCCAAGTGGAAGCCCAGATACCGTACTTCCACCTGCCCAATCGCACACTTCTTCGGGTTGGCAGTGAGTCACACCCACCTCAGCGACCTAAGGACGGCCCTCAGGTGTTGCAGGTGCCGCTGCCAGTCATTACTATAAATGATGATGTCGTCTAGGTAAGCGGCCACATAGGTGGCGTGGGGCCGGAGGACCCGGTCCATCAGCCGCTGAAACGTAGCGGGCGCCCCAAACAGCCCAAACAGAAGTGTGATGAACTGGTGTAAACCGAACCGTGTGGAAAAGGCCGTTTTCTCCCGGGATAATGGAGTTAAGGGGATCTGCCAATATCCCTTCGTCAAATCTAGTGTCGAGTAAAAACGAGCCGTGCCTAGTCGATTGAGCAGCTCATCAATACGAGGCATTGGGTACGCGTCGAATTTAGACACCGCGTTGACTTTTCTATAGTCCACACAGAACCGGACCGAGCCGTCGGCCTTGGGAACCAAGACCACCGGGCTGCTCCAGTCACTGTGGGACTCCTCGATGATGCCCATTTCGAGCATGGCCTGAAGTTCTTCCCGAACCACCTTTTTTTTGTGTTCGGGTAATCTATAAGGACGGCTACGCACTACCACCCCCGGGGGCGTCTGTATGTGGTGTTCTATGAGGTTAGTGCGACCGGGCAGGGGCGAGAACACATCTGAAAACTCGGCCTGCAACTGGGCGACCTCCGTGAGTTGGGTCGGGGAGAGGTGGTCTCCACAGGGGACCGGAGAGGTACGTGATGCCAATGTCCCTTTTGAACCTCCGGCCCCAGCTCCGCCCTCTCCGGAACTACCGACACCAACGCCCCGGGGACCTCCTCGTTCCAGAGTTTCAGCAGATTGATGTGGTAGATCTGTAGGGCCCCCTCCCTGTCCGTTTGCCTAACCTCATAGTCGAAGTCTCCGACTCGCCGTGTGACCTCAAAGGGTCCTTGCCACTTGGCGATTAATTTGGAGCTCGACGGGGAGTCGGCTGTGGGCCGGACGGGTGCCCGGCCTGAGTCGGGCGGTGGAGGTATGTGGCAGCGGGGGCATGGTCAAGCGCCAGTCTGTGACAGGAGGGTGGAGCCAGGGAAGGTGAGTGGCAGAATCGCTACACCTGACGATAGTTAACCTGTGTTTTGTGTGTGTTTCCCAGTAACCGCTCCCTATTTAAGGAGGCAGAGAGAGAGCAGAGGGAGCGCAACCCAGGAGCAGATGCCGAGTGTGTGTGTGTATTTAGGCTTACGCTGCTCAGACTGAAAAGTTGGCAAAATAAAGAAGCCTTCTCTGCATCTAAACGTTGTCCTGCCGTCCTCTGTGCTCCACCCACATGTTATTCGCGCTACACGCCCATATAATAATTCAAACGGGGAGAACCCCGTGGAGGCTTGGGGAACCTCTCGCACTGCAAACAACAAGGGTTCGAGCCACTTATCCCAGTTACGTGTGTCCTCACTTACGAATTTTTTGATAATATTCTTGAGGGTGCGATTGAACCGTTCAACTAAACCGTCCGTCTGTGGGTGATAAACGCTGGTGCGGATCGGCTTAATACCCAGTAGCCCATACAGTTCGCTCAGTGTTCGTGACATAAACGAGGTGCCTTGGTCAGTCAGAATCTCTTTCGGGATTCCAACCCGGGAGATGACGTGGAAGAGGGCCTCTGCAATACTGCGTGCTGAGATATTGCAAAGAGGCACCGCTTCCGGGTATCGCGTTGCATAGTCCACCAGAACCAATATAAAGCGGTACCCTCGTGTTGACCGATCTAATGGCCCGACGAGATCCATCCCAATTCTTTCGAACGGGGTCTCGTTTAATGGTAGGGGGCGCAAGGGCGCTTTTGGAATGGCCACTGGATTTACTAACTGGCATTCGCGGCACGCCATACACCACTTACGGAAGTCGCCGCGAATCCCCGGCCAATAGAATCGGGCCATTATCCGGGCGAGTGTCTTATCCTGCCCGAGGTGTCCAGCCATGGGATTAAAATGAGCCGCCTGGAATACCAATTCCCGGCGGCTCTTTGGAATTAACCCTTTGGAGTCAAAGGCCTTTCAGAGACTTTTGGCCCTTTTCCACTACCCTTTCTCAGCTCACTTCAGCTCGCTTCAGCTCACTTCAGCCCGACACGGCTCGCGTTTCGACTACCAAAAAACAGCACGACTCAGCTTGCTTCAGCCCTGTTTAGCCCCTAAAACTCGCACCGTTTTGGAGTGGGGCTGAAGCGAGCCAAAGCGAGCCGAGTGAGGTTGGGGGCGTGAGCAGACACTTCCCTGTGCACTGATTGGTGAGGAGGAGTGTCCTCACATGCCCCCACACGCCCCGCGAGCACGCTGGGATCTGTAAACACCGTAAACCCGGAAGAAGAAGAATTCCGAATTACGAGAATTTCTGAAGCCTTATGCGCCTCGCCTCATCTATACGCTCTTGCCAGTATCTGTTGGCATTGTCGGTGACAACAAGCCACAGAACCAAGACCAGCAACACTAACGACTCCATGTCCTCCATGTTTATTGTTTACTATCCGGGTCGTGAGACTACCACTTAAAAGCTCACTGATGTCACTGTTTGCGCTGCTTAACGACATCACGTGACGTCCACCCACTTTCGCTAACTCCACCCAATGTGTCCACCCACTTCCATCCAGCAGGGTTCAGCGCGGTTGTAGTCGAAATGCAACTCCAATAGCCTCACTCAGCTCGACTCAGCACGGCACAGCTCAGCCCGACTCAGCCGCGTTTGTAGTGGAAAAGCGGCATTTGAGGCTGTTTGCAACACCCTGACATTTTCAAGTATTTCAACTAACTTTAAACATCTATGCAAAAGTGGCACATATGGTTGTATTCTGAAAAGCCTAACAAAAAATAATATGAAAGTAAAGTGAATGTAATACAAACATGTTTTATTTAAATTGAGTGTAAACAAAAAACAGGTTTTAGAGGTCTTCAAACAGTGCAAGAAAACACACAATAAATATATCTAGCCAAGACTTTTGAAGTTTGAACCTTGTAAACAAAAGTGTTGGCTGCATAAAAGTAAAAATAGCATTTAGAAATGTTTTGTTGTTTCCATACAAAATGTAAAAAAGTAATTGTATGTCAAGCCAGTGTCTCTGTTAGTCGAATACTAATTAGATGGGCGTGCTCTCACCTCTGAATAGCCACTCAAGCACTGGGTACAAGCACCGGGTACTTTACATGTGAATAGCGATAGGTGTGGCCTCGGGGGCTGCTGCAGTCAGACAGTACAGAAAATCCAAAGATTTCTTTTCACTCTCTTTAAAAAGGGCCAACTATATAATTTATTTCATATATATATATATATATATATTTGAAAACTAGAAGTTTCAAGGTTTTTAATGGTGTCACTTATATGTTTGAATGACAAAAACTCACAGGGTTACAGATGTGTTTTTGGAGAAGTGTCAAATTGCCCACCGGCGGGCACTTTGACTCCGGAGGGTTCAACTGGGTGACTCGCTCTTTCGTCTGAGTGTCCTGCGTCACTCGGTATAACCTATCCTTCAAAATGGAAAAATAGGGGAAGGACGGGGTGGCGTTCGGCTGGAGCGTTTGACCATCGATTACTCTCACTTGGTCAAACGCGTGTCACAGAGTCTCGTCTCGCGATTGTTCCAGTGGGAAATCCGCGAGGGATTCCCCAATAGAAAGAGGAGGGGCCGACGGCTCCTCACTCTGTTGCGGAGATGACGTAGACGGCTCTGCGACCGCAGCTCCAGCCAAAGCGACACCGGGACCCTCCCCTGTCAGCCGGCAGGACCCACTCTTTACTAGGCATGCCATTAAACCCCGAAATCCCGACCAATCAGTCCCCAAGATCAAAGAGTGGGTAAGGCGAGGATTAACCGCCGCCTTCACTATCGATTTTTCCCTTCTGAAATGTATGTGGACCGACACCAACGGGTAGCTGTGAATATCCCTGTGCACACACAACACCTTCACCCCCTGTGCTCCCCCCAATGCCTCGTCTTGCACCAGGCTTTGGCGGATCGAGGTCTGATTGCAACCCGAATCCACCAACGCCTGATATGTAGCCCCTTGTACACTTACCGGTATGCGATACGCTCCGGCACGATCGAGGGCAGCTTCTGGCGCGTCGGGGATCCACACCACCGCCCCCACCTCCATCGCTGCACACTGTTGCTGCAGGTGGCCCGGTTCCCCGCAGCGCCAGTAAACCGGCCCGGGCCTTCCCTCTGCAGCTGTGTTCTGGGGCTCACTCACCTGAGGGGGGGGAGAGACAGACACAGAAGGGAGAAACGGGAGGGCACCACGGGTGCAGCGGGCCGGCTGGGGTGGAGCCGGCCCCCGCCTCCGTGGTGGGGGAATGGGGCGAGGACGGGACACGGGAGGAGGGGGGGAGGAAGAGAAAGAGAAGAGGAGAGAGAAGACGATGTCGTCAGTTGTCCTGCCGCCGGAACAGCCGCCAGATGATCCTCCGCCAGTCCTACGGCCTGATCCAGCGACGCCAGGCGGTGGCACTGGACCCACTCCGCGGTTCCGGCTGGTAAGCGGGCGATGAACTGTTCCAGCGCCACCTGGTCGATGATTCCCTCGGCGTCGCGATCTTCGGCCCTCAGTCACCGCCAGCAGGCGTCCCGGAGCTGCTGGCCGAACGCGAACGGGCTGCCGACTTCCACCATCCGCAGTGCGCGGAAGCGCTGGCGCTGCTGCTCCGGCGTGCGCACTACACGCTGGAGGACGGCCCGGCGAAGGTCGGCGTAGGCCAGCCGGTGGTCGGCGGGGAGCTGTAGTGCGGCCAGCTGCGCCTCTCCCGTCAGGAGGGGGAGGAGGCGCGCCGCTCCATCGGCCACCCCGAGGCTTCGGCGACCTGCTCGAACAAGGTGATGAAAGCCTCGGGGTCGTCCTGCGGGCCCATCTTGGTCAAGGTGAGGGGAGACGGGCCCGTGGCTGGGGCACTGGTGGACCCTGCCGACGCGAGGAGACGCCGGAACGCCTCTCGATCTTCCTGCTGGGCCAGCACCAGGGCTTCGAAGCGGCGGTCCTGCTCCTTTCGGAGCGTGACGAGTGCCTGGTGCTGGCTCTGCTGAGCCGTGGCGAGGGCGTGGACCAAGTCCGCGAACGGGGAGGATTCCACGGGGCTGCAGGACTGGTGCTCCACCGTCCCGGGTTTTGGCACCACTGTAGCGCGGATAATGTGTGGGTGGAGCACAGAGGACGGCAGGACAACGTTTGGAGGTAGAGAAGGCTTATTTATTTTTCCAACTTTTCAGTCGAAGCAGCGTAAGCACACACACACCCATACACACACACTCTGCCTCCAATCCCGGGTCGCGCTCCTTCTGCTCTCTCTCAGCCTCCTTAAATAGGGAGCGGTTTACTAGGAAAACACACACAAAACACAGGTTAATTACCGTCAGGTGTAGCGATTCTGACACTCACCTTCCCTGGCTCCACCCTCCTGTCACAGACCGGCGCTTGACCACGCTCCCACTGCCACAATGAACAAATAAATATATCTGTAATCTGTGTAATGTTTATTACCAACAGTTAAACTGTTTGTGACATGGACAGTTATATGTTTGTACAGATGTGTGCAGTGGTGGTTGTTATTTACATGATTAGTATCAGGGATGTGTTCAGTTTAATGTCTGTGTAAGTGATCACTGAGAGGATGTGGAAGAGAGAGAGGCAGGTGAGAGAGTCAGTCATTAAAGGTGTTAAAAGCAACAATTTTCTCAATGTTCTCTATCGTCATTTAACCGCAAGTTATATTTAACCTTTGTGTGGTGTTCATAATTTTGTTACTCAGCCAGTGTTCGTGGGTCTGGGGGACCCGCTGCATTTTGGTGTTTTAAATTCAACACAATCAAACAACTTTACTTAACAGATGTTTACTTCACCACAATTACAAGCAATATAAACAGCATATATGGTTAATATTTGCCCTTTACCTTTGTTAGATTACATTTATTTTTTAAAAAGTGCGACTCATTTTTTGTTTGTTTTTTAATACACTTGTTTTTGTGCAGTGTATGGTCATCGAAAATGTGTTCTGATATATGTTCTTCACAGAAAATGAGCCAAGGCCACAGAGTCTGAAAAAATAATTAATCGTATCATTATTCCTTTGATAAAAATGAAAACGGCTACCACAGACCCAAACACCATACAAGGGTTAACTCTCATCCATTATCCCTGGCTGCTGTATCATGTGGGTCAAAACATGACAAGATCTGTCTCGTCTCCTTTGACTGAAAACACAAACTCCAACTTCCGTGATTTTCAAAAGTACCGACCACATCACATTCACAATCACTCGATTTCAATTAATCACTGTGAAATCTCACACTTGGTCTTTACTAGGGACGTTAGTGAGCTGCTTATTCTGTGTTGAACCAGCGAGTGGCCTCGTGGTTAGCGTGTCCCCCTCTCGATCAGGAGATCGCGAGTTCTACTCGTGGTTGGGTCATACCAAAGACCATCATAAAAATGGTACCTGCTACCACCTGGCAAGGCACGCTGCAATACAGATGTGAGTGGGGAGTCAAACTCTCGTGGTTACCAGAGGACCAGCCCCCCACTCTAACACTAGCCATGTAAACGGAGATCGGCACCGCCCTATGCGCCACTTGGTGTGTTTGATATCCTGGTTTGTTATCATTATCGAGTCTCTCCCTGTATATTTGCTCATCACCTGCACTGTGCCTGCTCGATGTGTTTTAAGTTCACTTTGTCCTGACAGGGCAGCACAGTGGTGGAGTGGTTAGCACTGTCGCTTCACAGCAAGACGGTCCTGGGTTCAAGCCCAGCGGCTGACAAGGGCCTTTCTGTATGGAGTTTGCATGCTCTCCCCATGTTCGCGTGGGTTTGCTCCAGGTGGTCTGGTTTCCCCCACAGTCCAAAGACATGCAGGTGAGGTTAATTGGTGGCTCTAAATTGAACGTGAGTGTGAATGGTTGTTTGTCTTGATGTGTCAGCCCTGCGATGACCTGGCGACTTGTCCAGGGTGTACCCCGCCTCTCACCCATAGTCAGCTGGGATAGGCTCCAGCTTGCCTGCGACCCTGTAGAACAGGATAAATCGGCTAGAGATAATGAGATGAGATGAGAAAGTGTTTTAATAAAACTAAACATTTTAACCCAACCTGTATATCCAGAACTGTGCACAAGGCTTTTTTCCCCACACCTTTAATCTGGATTATATTTGATGTGTAATTACACATACGAGTGACAAGTGTCATTTTCAGTTTTAATTTTCCAGCAGTTTCTTCGAGATCCAGACTTGTGTGTGTTGTGTAAAAACAAATCATATATAAAATTGTAGTTTGACTTCTCACACACATCTGGACCTTTATCTAATGTTTCATTCGTTCAATATTAGTGTATTTTATGATTATTTTTTGGAATTTGTTCTTTGGAGGAGGTGGCATTATACTGTGTGCTTATGTCACATGCGATGGAAAAAAAAAAAGGTCTCCTGTCTCTGCTCTCCTTGTTTCCTCTGAGTGAGAATTGATACATCCATAAAGATTTTATTTTATGGAAGGATGATGGATGCAGGAGCAAGAAATTAAGAAGGCATCAAGTCGAGTAGTGAGACGCTTCTTATATCTTGATCCATAAAGCTTATTAAGGCACAGTATTCCAAAGTTTTTCTCAGAAGCCATTGCATGTACAGTGCCCTTCACAATTATTGGCACCCCTTGTAAAGATGAGTGAAAAGGGTTAGAAAAAAATCCACCTTTTCGTGACGTCGCTTCATCTCACGCTGAAAAAATGAGCAAAAATCCAACTTTAATTGAACTAAATTTATTCAGAGAAAAACAAATGACATATCAAGAAATAATTATTTTCAACAAAATAAATATGTTCCACAATTATTGGCACCCCTGGAAAGTATAGCGAACACAGTGTAACTGAAGCATGTTTCCCATTTAAATTGTCAATTTTTTAGTTGATTGGAGTGTCAGAACTTTCAAGCTGTAATCCATGATTTCCTGAGTCTGTTACGTGACAACAGTTTTTCGAAGTACTCCTGAGCCCATGTGGCTGTATTTGTCATATTAGCATGACAGTTTCCCAGGCCGTGGCGCCTGAAGGCTCGAAGGTCATGCACATTCAACAGTGATTTCCGACCTTTATGCACTGTGATATCTCCAAATTCCCTAAAACTTTTCAAAATGTTATGTACTGTCGTTTTTGAAAGAGCTAAATTCTCTGTAATCTTGCATTGAGAATTTTTTTTTAATAACTAGCAATTCTCTCACAAATTTTGGCACAAAGAGTGAGCCACAACCCATCCTTGCTTGCAAAGACTGAGCTTTTGGTGCTGCTCCTTTTATACCCAATTGTGTTACCCATTAAGCTCCTTATCGTGAAATCTTCCAAAATGGTGTTACTTGAATATCCTATAAACTTTTCAGTCTTATTTTGCCTCCATCCCAACTTTTTTTTAATGTGTTGCAGGCATCAAATTCAAACTTCATTTATATTTACAAAATACAATTAAGTTGGTCAGTAAAACTATTAAAAATCTTTTCTTTGTGCTTTTGTCAGTTAAATAAAGATGCACGTGGATTAACAAGTCACAGATTTTTCTTTTTATTGCATTTTGGAAAATATCCCTACTTTTCTGGAAATGAGATTTGTATTTTTTTTAAAAATGTGAAAAATGTTACAACTGACCCCCTTCTATAAAACGGTTAATGCAACAAAATATCAGACAATATTATACAAATATGATGAATATCATTTGCCATTCAATATTGGTAAATGGTTTCCATTTATGATCATCAACATCTTGCATCAGTTGTAGCACTACAGGATTTGCATCAACTGTGTTATGTAGAGTAAATATTATTAAAAACTATAAACTCACTCAGTACAGTATGTGACTATTTGCCATTGCACTGTTTCCTGTGGGTGTCTTTCTTATTCAGGTCTGAGGATAAGGTGCAGTATCATTTGCTGTTTATAAGAGCTTATAACTCTTCTGACTGAGATGCAGTTCATCCCACTGATGATTAGAGCATTCTGGGTCTTGTGTCCGAAACTGCAAGATCAACTTTAAATGATTCCAGAAGTGAAACATTATTTTCAGTTCAGAAGAGTGAAATTCATCACTGGATAAATTTGCACCAAAATTACAGTTAATTCTCAGTGCTTAAACATAAGTAAGTGCCGTGTGCTGTTTCTGATGTAACTGAGGAGTGTAACAGGTCATAATGTGTCTCTCGAAAACTCCTCCTATTAAGGAAGTGCCAAGTCTGACATGACCAAAGTCCTTCATTAACAGCCTGCAGTGTTCTGCTCTGGTGAGTTGAGATTTATTCTCAGTTTATGGAGAAATCTGTGTCTCATTTTCAGCACAGTGAAAGGAAGTGATGATTAACTGAACCTACAAAGTCATCTATTTAGCTTTAAAGAAACCTGAAATCAGGGTGTGATTACTTTTCACAGAAGTGAAATTGAAACTCTGAGCATTCGGACGAGAGAGAACAACAACAGCAGCAAACGAAATGGCTTCTAAGTTTTCAGAGGAGGATTTCTCCTGTCCTGTGTGCCGTGAAACCTTCAAGGATCCTGTTGTTCTGCACTGCAGTCACAGTGTGTGTAAAGTGTGTTTGCAGCAGTTCTGGGAAACCAAAGGATCCAGAGAATGTCCTCTTTGTAGGTTGAAGTCATCTATGGATAATCCTCCCATAAACCTGGCCTTAAAGAACCTGTGTGAGACTTTCTTACAGGAGAGAAGTCAGAGATCTTCATCAGAGTCTGAAACAGTCTGCAGTCTGCACAGTGAGAAACTCAAACTCTTCTGTCTGGATCATCAACAGCCGGTGTGTGTGGTGTGTCAGATTTCAAGAAAACACACCAACCACAAATTCTGCCCCATTCATGAGGCAGTAACAGACTGTAAGGTAAATAAAACGTACATATGAACTCATGGGTCACATGTGAACAAATGCTGTTGTTCATAATTATGACAATTACTTTTCAATCAATTTAGTTCATCTGAGTTCAAATAATATCTAAAACACAGAGACTCCATGCAGCGTGTTAATTTATTTCAGGAGAAGCTCAAAACTGCACTGAAGCCCCTACAGGAGAAACTGAAGATATTTAAAAACTGTAAATCGAAATGGAGTCAGACTGCAGAACATATAAAGGTTAGAATCAATAACATGGGTTTGATATTATAATTGGATTTTGTTTCATTGCATATTTCAGTTATGTTTCATTTGATTTTCTCTTCACTGCAGATTCAGGCCCAACACACAGAGCATCAGATTAAGGAGGAGTTTGAGAAGCTTCACCAGTTTCTACGAGATGAAGAGGCAGTCAGGATCACTGCACTGAGAGAGGAAGAGGAGCAGAAGAGTCAGATGATGAAGGAGAAGATTGAGAAGCTGAGCAAAGATATATTATCTCTTTCAGGCAAAATCAAAGCCATAAAAGTGAAGATGAGAGCTGAAGACGTTTCATTCTTAGAAGTGAGGGTCATTTAGTCAGTATTTATACTGTGAGAAAATAAAACTTCTTTCCATCATCAGAAACATCACATTTCATTGGTGTAAAAAATGTAAATCATATCCACTGATATTTGCTTTGTTGTTTTACAGAACTACAAGGCCACAGTGAAAAGGTGAGTGATTTGCTTCCTGTCTCTCTCATTCTCTGTGTTTCTGAATCCAAACCCACAGCAACACTGACTCCTGAATGTTTTTGCAGAGCCCAGAGCACACTGCAGCATCCAGAGGAGCTTTCAGGAGCACTGATCCATGTGGCAAAACATCTGGCCAACCTGCAGTTCAGTGTCTGGGAGAAGATGAAGTACACCGTCCAATACAGTAAGACAATGGCATAGGTTTGGTATTAACATTGGTAGGGACATAAACCCAATGCCAACCCCCAGTGGCGCCAACTTCAGGTCAACATACCGTAAGAGGGTCACAATATTTTGCTCCATTGTGTTCCACCAAAAGAGTATCCATCATCTCTCCAAAGTCCAGACTTTTAAAATTTGAAGTTCAGAACTGTAATAATTCCTGAATAATAATAATAATAATAATAATAATATGCAGTTCATTGGGCAGCATGGTGGTGTAGTGGTTAGCACTGTCGCTTCACAGCAAGAAGGTCCTGGGTTCAAGTCCAGTGGCCGGCGGGGGCCTTTGTGTGTGGAGTTTGCATGTTCTTCCTGTGTCTGCGTGGGTTTCCTCCGGGTACTCCGGATTCCCCCACAGTCTAAAGACATACAGGTTAGGTTAATTGGTGGCTCTAAATTGATCATAGGTGTGAATGGCTGTTTGTCTCTATGTTCAGCACTGCAATGACCTGGTGACTTGTCCAGAGTGTACCCTGCTTCTCAACCATAGTCAGCTGGGATAGGCTCCACCTTGCCTGTGACCCTGTAGAACAGGATAAGTGGTTACATGATGATTAACTCATTCTACCAACTTGCAAATGTGTTTTACAAGTGAATAACGCATTGACTGTCGGGAGGGTGTATGTTCCTTTCCCTCATAAATGGAAGTAAAACACATCCGGAGCCTTAAACACTGCATTCCATGAGGCTGGCAGGGGCAGTCGGCTCTCTTCTATGGGATCTTTCACTAGTTTTAGAATGCTAGTTTAAGCTGATATG
Source organism: Neoarius graeffei (assembly GCF_027579695.1). Classification (NCBI taxonomy): domain Eukaryota; kingdom Metazoa; phylum Chordata; class Actinopteri; order Siluriformes; family Ariidae; genus Neoarius; species Neoarius graeffei. Next base: position 29,868,528 of record NC_083577.1, read on the forward strand.
TGATTGATCTAACGGTAAAACAGGACGAGGGCTCGAGAACCTTTTTGACACGTTGAAAGTTTACAATTTTATTTGGCAACAGAATGCATCTGAATTCTGATTGGTTGTTGTATCTGAATTCTGATTGGTTGTTGTATCTGAATTCTGATTGGTTGTTGTTATATTATTGCCCTTCTGTTGTCTTCTTGAGCCCAGAACGGCAGGGAGAGGGGGAGGAGGGAGTGACAGGGTTCTACAGAGAAAAGTTTTTAGCCCCCGCTTTCAAATGAAGCCCCTTGAGAGCCAATTAGTTCAACAGATGTGTGTTCTCGGTATGGGACGTTTTCAAAAGAGAGGCGGGAGGAACCAAACATTTCTGATCCAGAAGGCGGAGGCTGTTTTGCTTATTACGTGAAAATGTTTGATTTGATTAAAAGGTGTCTGGGCCTCCAACAATGTCCACATCACCATCGGGTTGTTGTTGTTTCCATGTGTCAATTTACACGAACTTGGTCAGGGCTCTGCAGGTCTTAACTGAAGCACTTCAAATTAGCGGGCTGCTAAAGTTTGCAGGCACTTCACAAGTAAGACTCGGTGCAATATTAGCCAACATTAGCACAGTTTGATATGATTTAATAATGTCTTTGTGACCTTAATGAACACAGTTGTTGTCAGTATCAAGTCGGATTGTTATTTACATGCCACACAAACTTAGAAAACAGTCATATTCGTATGTTGTCGTTTTTACACACTGAATAGGAACTGTTGTTAACTGAATAATTTTCCAAGCTAATCTAACGTTACATTCCTCAAGGACAGTTTGCTAGCTAGCAGCCGGTCACTGTACTGCAACCGCACTTGCTAATTGACATGGTAGCCAGACATGCGTGCTGTTTCCGCGAACACGCCCCCAGAGCAAATATTCATGATCGAATATTGCATGCTGTTTCGCCCAGTGGAAACCTACAGAAACCATTATTACACGCCCATACCGTCCATACCCAATTCTACACCGATGCAGTAAGACTCTTAATTCTGTGTGTGTGTGTTTTCAGCACCTGTAACTCTGGACCCCAACACTTCTCATCCTGGACTCATTGTATCTGATGATCTGAAAAGTGTGAGACACAGCGATGAGAAACAGAAACTTCCTGATAATCCAGAGAGATTTGATGAATATTGGTGTATCCTGGGATCTGAGGGCTTTAACTCAGGGACACACTGCTGGGATGTTGAAGTTGGAGACTGTACGTGGTGGAATGTGGGTGTGATGACAGAATATGCTCAGAGGAAGGGGGTGATATTCTGCAGAAGTGGAATCTGGTGTGTGCGGTATTATGATGATAAATATCGTGCAGTTTCTACACCACATGCATTCACTCAGCTCTCAGTAGCACAGAAACTCCAGAGGATCAGAGTGAAGCTGGACTGGGACAGAGGAAAACTGTCATTCTCCGACCCTCTCACTAACACACACTTACACACTTTCACACACACATTTACTGATAAATTACTGCCAATTCTAGGTGTTTTTGGTTCCATAAAGATCCTCCCACTTGAGTGGTCTGTAAGAGTGAATCAGCTCAGTTAGCATTGATGTTTTATTCCAGTTCATTAATAAAATACTGCGGATTAAAAGATTAGTGTTCTTTGTGTCAGTCTTTTTTTCCCCCCTTTTGGAAACCCTGAAGCACAAACTGTGATTTTTTTTTTCAAGGGAATAAACTCAAAATATTGACAGAATATCTTGAAATAATGAATTAACTCAAATAATAAGGTATCTTAAAATATATTATTATGATAGCTTTTGAAAGTATGAGGAAGTCAAAATAAGTGAAATAATGACGCACTACCTTGAAATAACAAGATATTAACTCAAAAATAATGACTTAGCATTTAATTAAAATCACAAAAGTGTTTAAATGCAGAATGAGCTGGAAAAATTATTTAATTTTATTGATGTATTTTAAATAGCTTTAAATAAATTGAGAATTTGAAAGCTCATTTCTTTACTGTATTTGTACTTGTAAGCGTTTGCTGTTACTCTTGATGAAATGTTTAGCTGTGTGCAGTGTTGGGCAAGTTACTTCAAAACTGTTTTGCGTTATTTATTACTTGTTACTGTCATTTTAAAGTAATGTGTTACATTACAATATTACTGTATTTAAAATGTAAGGCATTACATTACTATTGCATTACTTTTAAGTTACCCTCACCAAAATTACTGGAAGTATGGATTTGGCAATCTAAATGTAGCTCAAGACGCTCAATTTGCTCATCACACATCCAGTGGAAGGTGACGTGGTATCTGACTGAGCTAGGCTTATGGTTAAAAACAGTAGAATATTATAGCCACAGTGATGGCTCATGGCACAATACAAGGAACAATCATTGCAAGAACAGACAAAAGGTCCAAGTCTGGCAAATTGTGATAGAAATACTGTAACTTTAGGCCTATTCATATTAACATTAATCGAACTGTATTGTATTGTAATGTCTAAAGATATGACAGGATACAAAATTAGCATTTCTATGTCTTTATTGTTTTCAAGTTTACAGCATTAAGCGTAGTTTATGCTTCATTAAAAAAAAGAAGATTAGCCCTAAGCAGGGCCGTAACCAGGATTTTTCAAATACCGAGGTCAAACATTGCGATACATCTTATTTGCCAAAAAAAAAAAAGTCCTAATATGGTGACTTTTCTTACATTTTGGAAACGAGTCAAAATCACAAGCCCAACAAGATGAACATGTAGGTGAACATGTTTATTTTAATAATTTCAAAACTGCACGATCACAAAAGTATTTTGTGTGTGTGTGAGTGAGTGAGAGTTTGAGTGAGTGATGGAGTGAGAGTGTGTGTGTGAGTGAGTTAGTGTGAGTGAGAATGAGTGAGTGAGTGAGAATGAGAGTGTGAGTGAGTTAGTGTGAGTGAGAATGAGTGAGTGAGAGAGTGTGAGTGAGTTAGTGTGAGTGAGAATGAGTGAGTGAGTGAGAATGAGTGAGTGAGTGAGAATGAGTGAGTGAGTGAGAGAGTGTGAGTGAGTTAGTGTGAGTGAGAATGAGTGAGTGAGTGAGAGAGAGAGTGTGAGTGAGTGAGAATGAGTGAGAGAGTGAGTGAGTGAGTGTGAGTGAGAGAGTGTGAGTGAGTGAGAATGAGAGTGTGAGTGAGTGTGAGTGAGAATGAGTGAGTGAGTGAGAGAGTGTGAGTGAGTGAGTGTGAGTGAGTGAGTGAGTGAGAGAGTGTGAGTGAGTGAGTGAGAATGAGTGAGTGAGTGAGAGAGTGTGAGTGAGAATGAGTGAGTGAGTGTGAGTGAGTGAGAGAGTGTGAGTGAGAATGAGTGAGTGAGTGAGTGTGAGTGAGTGAGTGAGTGAGTGAGTGAGTGAGAATGAGAGTGTGAGTGAGTGAGTGAGTGAGTGAGAGAGAATGAGTGAGTTAGTGTGAGTGAGAGTGACAATGCAATCTAGCCGAGCCTGAATGGACTTCAATTGCTTTTTAAAAAATATATATGCCCTTTTCAATAGCAAAATACTAGACGGTTATTGGACAAAACCGACTAAAACGCTCCATTCGGAGACTGAGCCTCACTGGAGATGGGAGTCAATAAGAGGGGCGGGACAAGACTTCCCGAGAGGAGGCTCATCTCCAGCTGCTGATTGGAGGAGGAGCTGTGAACGCGGCTGGGCTGCTCATGATTGACAGAAAGCAGTCAGAGGCGGTACATCATGTTGTAAATAAAATGTGAACATAAGTTTGCTACCCGTTTTCATTTCCGTTCGAAAATACAACCAATGATCAAAACAATAGTGTCTTGTGTTCACGTTAGCCGATAGTCTGGTAAGTTAGCAAAATAGCTCAAGTCTCGTCAGCACCCAATAACTTCATAAACAACAGGTCACGACTGTCCAGCCTTTTCTGATCTGAAACGCACCAAATCAAATCGAGACGAGAGAGAATAAAAGAGTTTGTGCCGCCTGGAAAACGAAAATCCTATCTAGCTAAGTGGCTTCGACTGTTGTTGCTTGAAATGCTAATTAAAATTGCACTGTTAATGATCATAAGCATTCCGGCACATAACTGTCAGTCACTGGCAAAATTAACTCCCCTTCTTCCCTCTTTCTTTTTCTCTCACTTGTTGACTTTCCAAAGCTGAGTTTGGTTTGTTTTAGTGTAGTAGAATTCTTCATCTTATGTCAATTTTCAGATTCCACGACAAACTGCCTGGCTGCGGAGGCGGACCTTGATGAGAACACTTCTCAGCTCTTGTATATCCCGCGGTGCTTAGCTGACTATCGCGAGGCTGCCGAATATGAAATGTTTCCAATGTCGGATATTTCAGCTTCGTTTAAAAATGATTATGTGGACTTTATTTTTAGACAAACAAATGAGAACAGGGGGATGCAAGCTGAATTTAGAATTTTCCACCGATCAAAGTCAGAACGATTTTCATCATATATTAATTTCACATTTCTGAGTGAAAAAAAAATACCGTGGGAAAAAAATGCCGAGGACATGAGCTCGGTGTCCTCAATGGTAGTTACGGCCCTGGCCCTAAGGGATATGACTCCATCATTTCAGAAATTTAACAAAAATGAACATCTGTCAAATCGTAGCCTACAATAAAACTGGCCTGAAAAAAAAAAAAACCCACAAGCCTTTTAAATCACGGCTAGACAATGACTATTAGCTATATGAGGCTACCCAGTCACATTTCGAAAAACGGAATTAGAAATAACAAAATCAAAGTGCTTTTAATGATATTGAAGTGCTTAGGCCTATTAGCCCTGGAAGGAAAGGCAGCTCAATCACTTTAGTCTGACTTCCGACCAGAAAAAAACTCAGTTATACGGGACAAAAATGTAAGTCAGCATATCTTCAACAACATATGCCCATCTGGAGAATGTGCTATCCGACGTTAGATCAGTTGTAGGTTCACTCCTCTCTCTCTTCTGTCTGACTCGCCTAAAGGAAAAGGAAGTGAAACATTTTGCGCAGACGTTTCACCTCTGCTGATCTCGCGGTGATTTTGGAGAATTTGTATGAAGGAAAAAAAAAACACCACTTCATTCCAGGTTAAAAATGCATTTTAACGTGCGTTACTGACATTTGTACCGAGTAAAATATTCCCAATTTTTTTCTGTAATGCCTTACATTACCGCGTTACCGCAAAAAGCAATGCAGTACAGTAATTCATTACTTTTGTAACGTGTTACTCCCAACACTGACTGTGTGTGTGTGTGTGTGTGTGTGTGTGTGTGTGTGTGTGTGTGTGTGTGTGTGTGTGTGTGAAACTGTGCAGTGGAGGAGATTTCAAGTTTCCCTCCACCAGCAGTTTGTGGTTTTGTAAAGATCAGATGGATTTGTATGTTAATGCTGCATTAGGTGATGATTCACAAGTTCAAATCAATTCTGAGTGAAATAAATTCACTTTGTTCATTCTGATATTAAACACTGTTAATCTGCAGAATGGGACAATTAAAATTTGCACAAATAAATATATCTGTAGCAGGGGCGATTCTAGCATCTGATCTTTGGGGGTGCTTAGCCCCCATAGCTGACAGAGGCACCTGGCTTGAATGACAGTGTTTCCACGTTTATTCCGCATTTAGACTAGACTTAACTAGACAAGAAGACTAGACTAGACAAGACTAGACTTATGCAATGTTTTAACAGAAGCTGCCCCAATAAACTATGATATCTACACATTTACAACCACTGACACAAATATTTACGTTATATTTTTAACTAAACAAGACCTACTACTGCATTTGTAATGTAGGAGCTATTCATTTTGAACAGTGGTAATTGTTAATTAATGTGTTATTGTGTATTGTGTAATAATAGTGTGTATTATTATGATTTTACATTAGTTTACATTAGTTTATATTTTTTGTTATATTTGTTATATTTGGTAGTGTTCTTCCAAACCACACTCACTGTCCCCCCCAGACAATGACCAGGGTTTGGATTTGTGAATGATAAGCAAACGTAAACGCTATGTTACATTAAATACATTTGACTAACATACGGTGGTCTAGCACCATAGCACTTGTACAGCTCTGCACAAAAGTATCTCGATATGGATCATAAATGTCGTTTTTATCATTCTGTTCATAGACCAGGGAACAGCAATATTGCATTATGCATATTACTGTGTTGTGTTTAACAATTGTAACTCCAGTCCGTACCTTCACATCTCGCTATGCCAGTAATACTCAGGTGCTACTTCGAGTTCCTCATCGGCGTGGAATCCAGTTAAAAAAAAACACCATGTCGTAGCAAGCACTCGCGCGGACAGGCAACCCGATCAGAGGGGACGCAAGGAGGAGAGGGATTTTACTGCTCATAGAACTATCACCTAACAGGTGAATTCAAGAACACACACACGCCCGCGCACACATTCATTGCGCAGTGCGCAAGGGCACTTATTTCTGAAAATTACGTCCAAAAGCAGTGTTTTTGAGGGTGCTGAGCTCGTTTTTGTGGGTGCTTGAGCACCCCCAAAAATAGGCTAAACACGCCCCTGGGTCTAGCACCGTAGCACTTGTACAGCTCTGCACAAAAGTATCTCGATATGGATGATAAATGTCGTTTTTATCATTCTGTTCATAGACCAGGGAACATCAATATTGCATTATGCATATTATTGTGTTGTGTTTAACAATTGTAACTCCAGTCCGTACCTTCACATCTCGCTATGCCAGTAATACTCAGGTGCTACTTCGAGTTCCTCATCGGCGTGGAATCCAGTTAAAAAAAAAAACACCATGTCGTAGCAAGCACTCGCGCGGACAGGCAACCCAATCAGAGGACACACACACGCCCGCACACACATTCATTGCGCAGTGCGCAAGGGCACTTATTTCTGAAAATTACGTCGAAAAGCAGTGTTTTTGAGGGTGCTGAGCTAGGGGGTGCTGAGCTCGTTTTGGGGGGTGCTTGAGCACCCCCAAAAATAGGCTAAACACGCCCCTGATCTGTAATCTGTGTAATGTTTATTATTAACAGTTAAACTGTTTGTGACATGGACAGTTATATATTTGTACAGATGTGTGCAGTGGTTGTTGTTATCTTCATGATTAGTATCAGGGATGTGTTCGGTTTAATGTGTGTGTAAGTGATCACTGAGAGGATGTGGAAGAGAGAGAGGCAGGTGAGAGAGTCAGTCATTAAAGGTGTTAAAAGCAACAATTTTCTCAATGTTCTCTATTGTCATTTAACCGCAAGTTATATTTAACTCTCATCCATTATCCCTGGCTGCTGTATCATATGGGTTAGAACATGACAAGATCTGTCTCGTCTATAATAAATAAAAATTAAACATTTAGGCCTAGGTATTTTATTTTTGTCCCATGTCTTCCCATTACACAGTGTTCCAACTTTTTTGGAATTGGGGTTGTATTATTATTACACAGTTTTGTTAAATACTTGATTCTGATTGGTTTACAGTCTGTTTTTTCTTTATTACAAACTGTTGTTATGGACCACGACATTACCAGAAGCAATAAAATAATTTTAAAACAATATTTTATGTCAGATGTTGAGTTTTTTTCGTACGTAACTGTATAATAAATGGGATAATGTATAGTGAGCCGATTCTTATTGCAAAATAAAACCCCTTCAGAGTGATTCAAGACCTTCTCTGCTTTGTGTTGGACTCCTGCATCACCCTGTCAGGGTGTATTTCCTGATAATAACCAGCTTACTGTACATTATCGCTCACTCATTTACATGAACATAATGATCCTTCACCTAAACTAACCTGGAGCCATGGGTTCTTTGCAAACGACCACTAACGATGCAAAAGTGCTGATGGTTTGTGCTGCTTATGGCTGTTCTAATAGACCAACCCTGGGGAAAAAAAGAAAAACAAGGGCTACAGAAATGGACAAATTTCCCCATCCAGCTACCTCTGCTAAACAAACTAGTGCTGTGTCTTTTTCAAGACCATTATTGAGCACAAACAGGATCCAGTTTTCCTCTTACAGTTCATGTTTGAATTTTACCAAAAGGTCTATTTTGTGTGCCAGTCTTCTGGACTTTCTGGATTCATATATATATCATCTCACCTCATTATCTCTAGCCGCTTTATCCTGTTCTACAGGGTCGCAGGCAAGCTGGAGCCTATCCCAGCTGACTACGGGCGAAAGGCGGGGTACACCCTGGACAAATCGCCAGGTCATCACAGGGCTGACACATAGACACAGACAACCATTCACATTCACACCTACGGTCAATTTAGCCCATGTTTACATTAGACCGTATCAGCGGATCATCAGATTAACGTTTTTAAAACGATTAGTGTGCACACAGCAACACCAATACACGATTTGCGTGCACACAGCAACACCAATACACGGATACGCTCGGCTCCGCAGGCATCCTGCGCTCCAAATCACTCCGCCCTGAACAGCGAGTGCCCTCTGGAGGGTGCACACTCCGGCCTTGCGCAGCTCACAGAGTGCGCGAGTGTAGTGCACAAGCAGTGATTCGGGACTGAGCCGCTGTGTGTGTGATCCCAGCGCATATCACTTACCACTTGCAAGTGGAAGGATGGCAAGCCTAAAGACAATCATAACTACACAATGGGCAGTATTTGCATCAGTATTTGCAGTATTTTCATACTTTTATACTCTTTAATGAAAGGTGATACAAGGCGGAAGTCCACGCCATTTTTCAGCAGTCGTGTCACATGACCAACGCCAGCGAATCAGAAAGGTGGATGTCACAGTGACGTTGTCCAATGACGATGCCAGCTAGAGCTCAGCACAGCGTATCCGCGTATCCGCGTATTCTCAATGTTTACACAGCACCGGAGCTGACACTATCTGGATTGAATACATGGACCCTGGCAGATTCCCGTTTCCCGGCATTTCCAGGCGGTTTAATATAAACGGACAGTGCATCCGCGAAGAAAACGAGACAGATACGGTCTAATGTAAACTTGGCCTTAGAGTCACCAGTTAACCTAACCTGCATGTCTTTGGACAGATGTAACCCTGCTTGAGGGCTTCTTGAATGTCTTCTTCCATAGCTGCGTGCAGAAGATTCTTAAGAAACAGACGATTTCTTGATTTGCTCTCTTTACTTGGCCATTCGACTGGGGATGGTATCCGGACATGAGGCTCACTGATACCCCTAATCTCTCCATGAAGCATATCCAAAACCATGAGATAAACTGAGAGCCATGGTCACTGACTATGTCCTTGGGGAGATCATAATATCTGAATCAGGGCTTTGAACCAGAATTTTTTTCCTATTGGTTCGTTCCGAACAGAAATGGAATTTTAACGTTTCTGGTTTTGGGTTCCACCATTAAATAGACGTTCCCGAACCGGTTAGAACAAAAAAATTTCGTTCCCAGAACGGTTAATTACGTTCCCTGTCAGCTGTTTAACAAATGGCTATAAAATTATGTCTCTGTCTCATCCAGCTTAAGCCAAATGTAGGCTAATTCTATTACAACCTTCATTAAATAAGACAAGAAATAATTCAAAACAATTATTATTTCAAATGTTGGCGATTTGGATTCTCAGTATGTCTTCCCATCTACACAAACAGAAAAAGTGCCAAAAATGAAAGATAATTCGTTTAGTGTGTTACCAAAGGCTAGTCAGGCCCTATAGAGGGCTACCGCATGACGTCACCGCGCCGCGAGATTTTGTTAGGCGCCATATTGGAAGACCAAATACACATCTATGCAAGTACATACATTCATAAAACAAACTACACCTGAAATATAGCCAGGGCCGGTTCTGCCCTAATCTGGACCCGGGTGCAACATCGTGCAACCCACCCCCCCCCCCCCCCCCCCCCCCAAAAAAAAAAAAAAAACACCAGTCTAAATCAGGACAACCATCACATAACTATAACTATAAACATTTTATATCAACTATTTTAACTAAATGGGCTATAATAAATAAGCCTGCAGGCAGCCACGGCGGGCTGCCTCAGAAAAGTAACCATTCAATGACACAACTGAAAGCCTGCAGCCACGGCGGGCTGCCTTAAAAAGTAACCATTTGTCCTACCTTAAAACTCATTTTACATTTTCTGCCTCCTTTTTAGTATTTTCAACCCTCCGTTTATTTTCTTTCCTTTTCTGAAAACCCGATTTGTGTCCAGACATTTTGTTCTGCTACCAACGAACTAACTCGTCAGGTCTCGTCTCTCGAGCCCGCGATGATTCCCGTGGGAAGGGCAACAATTGATACATTTTTACAAACAGCCAATAGGGAGGTTGCAACGTTCAGGCTCTTCTTTGCTCAGACACTCATGGCTTTTTTATTTGTAGGCTACGGAAACTTTGAGGAACGAAATAAAAACCGGTATTAACCGGTTACCATTATTTTTAATAAGCGTTTCTGTTCCGGAACATAAAAAATAATAAAGTTTCTGGTTTCGTTTCTGTTCCATGTGAAATAGAAAAAGTTCCCGGTTTTTGTTTTCGTTCCTTGAACCGGTTCAAAGCCCTGATCTGAATACATGCTGGAATAGTAGTTCAGCTGTTTGGGATGCTGTAGGGGTACCAGGTAATGGAATAAGCTAAATAGCTTTGGAGAAGTGGTTGATGGTTACCATTATGGTGGTATTGCCTTGAGAGGAAGAGAGGTCAGTGATGAAATCGATGGCTATGTGGGACCAAGGTCTTTGAGGGACAGGGAGAGGGCAGAGTGTCCCGGCTGGAGGGGTTCTAGGAACCTTAGCTTGGGCACAGACAGAGCATGAGGTGATGTACTGATTAATTTCAGTAAGCATGTTTTCCCACCAGGACTTGTTTCTCAGCATGAGATTAGTTCGCTGACTGCCCGTGGCAGGAGAAGCATGAGCCCAAGTGATGAATCTGCCTCTAAAACATTTTGGCACATATTGAGGTATTTCACTTGACGTCACAGGGTCACGTGACGCCCCGGTGTCTGCCATTTTGGACGTCAAGCTAGCTAATGTCAACAACAGTAGCTGGTATGTTACTGTAGCAATGTTTACGTTCAGTCATTTGGATGACTGTTAAAACCTTTCAGTCTCAAGTTTTTCCTTTACTGGATTTACTAGTTTACTGAGCTAGCGCGCTAGCTCGGGCAGGCCTTTTTATTGACCTTTTTAATCCTGATTAGGTTATTGGCACTGCGTAAGTCGAGTTTCGAGAAGATCTTGTTGATCTGAGTTGCTCCAGGGCTGCAGGAACAAGAGGAACCGAATATGGGTAATTGACCGACACCTGATTAAGTCCCCTTTAATCAATACATGGTCTGAGACCACCACCCCATTTTTCCACGAAGAAGAAGCCCACAGAGCCTGGAGATTTGGAAGGATGGATGTAATCCTGCTTGAGGGCTTCTTGAACGTATTCTTCCATAGCCATGTGCTCCTTTTGGGAGAGTGGGTATAGAGGATTTCGACGTGACATCACAGGTCACGTGATGCCCCGGTGTCCACCATTTTGAAGGTCAAGCTAGCTAATGTCAACAACATACCAGCTGGTATGTTACTGTAGCAATGTTTACGTTCAGTCATTTGGATGACTGTTAAAACCTTTCAGTCTCAAGTTTTTCCTTTACTGTATTTACTATTTTACTGAGCTAGCGCGCTCGGGCAGGCTGGGAGCGAGCGCGCTAGCTCGGGCAGGCTGGGAGCGAGCGCGCTAGCTCCCAGCCTGCCCGAGCGTGCTAGCTCAGTAAACTAGTAAATACAGTAAAGGAAAAACTTGAGACTGAAAGGTTTTAACAGTCATCCAAATGACTGAACGTAAACATTGCTACAGTAACATACCAGCTACTGTTGTTGACATTAGCTAGTGCTAACAGCTAGCTGCTAGTGCACTGCTACAACTACACCGACCCTAATAATACAGTTCTTAGTCATTGCCTGGTAACAGCAAATTTATAACGGGCCATGTCTCAACAGACTAAGAAGTTATTTCAATGACATTTAATAACATTTTGTTTATCTTGAGGACCGAAAGTAAATGAAAATGTGAACAAACCTTAGCTGTAATAAGATGGCGACCACCGGCTCCAGGGACGACCCGCTGATGTAGGCATGTTACCCAGCCTGGTTTTTAACGACATAGGTATATAGATCATGTGGGCCGAAGTCAGGTAAAGACGAGGGTTTCGTGTACTTCCGTACATCAGTGAACAATCCTGGTGGGAGCAGGTAAACGTCGTTCTCTAAGCCTGCTAACCTCAATTTTTGCAAATACCTCTCCCTCTGCTCGCCCTGTAAATGCCCTACGTCGCTGGATAGTGAAGGTGTTTTCTGCATCTCGCTCCTTTTTCTTTTATGTTTTTTTCCCTGGTATTTCCCACACGCCTGACTGCAGGTCAGGAAGATCTGCAGCGCTGCAAAGCCAGAAAAAGATAGCCTGGTAACGTGTACGGATCACGTACACCAGCATCATTGATTTTCTGGTGATATCGCTTCTTACTCGCGTCATCTAGGCCGGATAAAATACTCGACAATGAGACTTTGTCATGATCAACAGTGTATCGCTACCGGTAGTCGCCATATTTGTGACCGTCAAAATGGCGGCATAAATATTGTCGCTATGGAAACAATGACTTAGGCCGAAATCCTCTATATACACCCCTGTGGTGGTGACGTGCCTGGCAGTAACATACTTGCCAACCCTCCCAATTTCGGCAGGAGTCTCCAGCCTCAAGAAGTCTGTTGAGCATGGCTCTGGTGGTGAATCCCACATTGAGTTTTTCTCCTATCAGAGAGACAGAAGACATACAGAAAGCAAGTCAAATACACAGGCATCTTATAAGATATCCCTGGGTTTAATTGATACTTTTAAATAAATCCATAGAAAAGGTGTATTTGTTGTCAATAAGCATAGATTACAAGTTTATCTCCATATGTGACTTCAAAACATTACCTGGCAGTTGGTGCTGTGGATCCTTGTAGGGGATATCATGGTCTTCTCCTTCTCGTAGTGCTGCTGGTGTCATGAACCTCAAACAGAGTTTCTTGATGAATTTCTTCATCTGCAAAATTTAATGTCATAAAAGATTCCAGTGCATTATCAATGCAATTGCTACTCAGTTCAATGTTTATGAGTAGGTTTAAGTTTAGATAATGAAGTTATTTTTTCACTCTGTGCAAGTAATTTATCAAGGGATTAGCTACTGTACAGTACTGAATCAACAAATATGTCAGTTTTGATAACTTTAGATAGTCTTTTTTGACAAAGTCACAACCTAAATTTCATAGGGGTGTTGCACTTGAGAAAGGAGACATCAAAATAGCCTAACCTTCCCATTTACCTCTTCATACAGCTGGAATATGGATGCCTTTTCTCTCTGGAGAAGGAGGTTCAATGTAGAGAACACTGGCAATGTGGCCTGAAGGAACAGGAGGTAGACTTCCGTCAAGGGATTGGAAAATGCCTCCGCCAGCCTTCTGAATCTTGGTTGTTTCTCATCTGCAAATAGACTGTTAGTATTGGGTGTCTCATATAACCATCCTGTACTAGTGTCAATATAATGTGTGACTTACTCGCAGATTTGAAGTAGTTGGTGAGTGGGCCATACCGCTGCAGAATGCGGGTGATGCACATCTCCAAACTCAGCCACCTCACAGAAATGTGAGGCAGCATTTCCATGTACTCACTGCCATGGAGTTCACAAAATTCTGGTAAAATATGAAAGAAAAATAAAGTTATTTTTCCTCACTTTTGGTGTATAAGACTGGAGCTAATTGAATTACAAACCTTTCAAGTAATCTTTACGGTTTGTGCTGCCCTTAAACCAGTATCCAGTATCCACTACAAGGTCCTCAGTGTCAAATCCAGAGATCTGTAGAACATGACATGAGTGCATAGATGTATTGTCATTATACAGAAAATTATTTATTTAGCTTAACAGATATTTAATGCAAAAGCAAACATGTTGGAACTTACTTCCAAAAACCTCTGCCCTGCGTGTTTGGCAGTGTTGTGTATTATGTGGCAGGGGCATCCATGGATGTAAATGCTCAGATTTTCCAGACGCATTTTTGCTCCAATTGAATTTTTGGCACCAATATTAACCGGGGCATTGTCCACTGACAGGCCGACACAATTTCCCCATGGTATCTGATGCTCTTTCATGACGTCGTTGATTTTTTTTTTATAAATTACATCAGCTGTGCCACAGCTTCTACCACTTGTGGTGCACATATCAAGAAATCTGTGCACCACTTTTGTGGTGTCAAATACCCTTGCAGTTAAGGGGTTCATTTTCTCTAGTCCTGTAACAATAAGGTACGTAACTAACTCTGCAAGCATGTACTGCATGTGTATTATTTCAGTGTGTCTGATATGAACATGAGGACATAGAAACAGGCAATTTAGCTGTGAGAGGTATGCCTGTGTCATTTGAGCCATCTGTGAGCAGTGTAAAGGGATTTTCCCTCATCTTCATCACCAGCTCATTCCTGTAATGTGGTGCAACTGCTTCATTAATGATGCACATCGATTTTGTGCTGGCACTCTTGAAATTTTGAGCTGTGGGAGAGTCTTTGAAACATTCCCTGTACAAGGGGCTGAAATGGTCAGCCACAGCAAATGGGACATTGTGTTGAACCATTGCCATGGCAACTTTCACCTCGGCTCTCCTTGTCTGCAACAGAATCAAAGAGATAAAGCTATAGCTATGCTGAAAACAGATTTGAATGTTAACACTGATTTACCCCATGTTTATGTCCATTAAAATCTACGGATTTCAGTAACAACAAAAATACACAACAGAGTAGTATTATGTCCACGTCATGGGTGAATGTCTCATGCCATAGAATCGGTTGTATTATTTAGGAAAAATGGTATTCATGAACATTGTAATCAACCTTTTGGATGTAATGTGTTAGGTACCTTGACCTCTTGCACACTCATCTCTGCAGTCACTGGCAAGTAAAAGTCTTTGACTGTGCTGGTTGACTTAAGTGCCTGTTGTTTGGCCTGATGCCCCTTACTTTCTATGTGCCTTGTCACATCCCACACACCCTGATGGGCACAGGAGTTCTCTTGGCGGCAGATAGAGTGCCAGTAATAGGAGCTGATGCTTCCTACAGTAATAAATGGCCATTTAGATGTCCATTCATTATTAAAAGAGCTCTTGTAGGTGGCTGCTCCTGGTACCTTTTTTGGTTTTGTTTTGATGGTCTCTTCTGACACCCTAGCCATCTCCTCTATTGTCTCTTCTACCATCTCCTCCACCGTCTCTTCTTCTTCCACCTGGACCATCTCTTCCTCCTGCACCCGCATTGTCTCTTCCTCCTGCACCCGCACTGTCTCTTCCTCCTGCACCCGCACTGTCTCGTCCTCCTGCACCCGCACTGTCTCTTCCTCCTGCACCCGCACTGTCTCTTCCTCCTGCACCCGCACTGTCTCTTCCTCCTGCACCCGCACTGTCTCTTCCTCCTGCACCCGCACTGTCTCTTCCTCCTGCACCCGCACTGTCTTTTCCTCCTGCACTGTCTCTTCCTCCTGCACCTGCACTGTCTCTTCCTCCTCCTCCTGCACTGTCTCTTCCTCTAAAGGGCTTACTCTTTTTGCCACATCTGGGCCAGCATCCTCTCTGGGCTTTTTAGGGAGCTTTCCACTCACGGCAAATGAAAGGATGCTTAATTGTTTTTTTCCTGACATCTTAGAAGGACAGCAATAATTAATGCATCTATGAGCAGGATATATAAAATATGACATGATTTTAAAAGTGACCTATTAAATTGACTATGCAATAGGCCTACACTTTAATTTATTTTGTGTCAATAAAATTATTTCCCCTATTTGCAGAGAGAGATGATTATAATGTGAGAATATGTCAGTCATCCTGTGATAACGAAATATGACTAGGCCTAGACTACTTGTTCTGAACAGGTCTTGTCAGTGAACAGGCTGTAAAACTGTTGGCTAAGTTAAAGTGCCATTCCACCATTGGATGTATTTTTTGGCATAAAATACAATATATTTTATGACAACATGACTAGACAGAGAAATCTTTTAGCTTCAAAATGATATATCAAACATAATTTTTTGACAACGACAAGTGTATTAATTTTGCGACCAAAGTAACCTACCCTTTTAATTTCCGCGCGGTAGTGAAACGTGATGTCATCGGCAGGTTCCCCTTCTTGTGTACCACGTCACGTGTGACGTGGCACAGATTATCAGCAATGGCGGATAGAACGCGATTGTCAGCTTCGGAAAAGAAGCGAAGGAAAATAGCAAGTGATGCCCAAAGGAGACGGTTGATGGTGAATATCGGCACAGCAATCGACAAGTGGAAATCGCGTTCTATCCGCCATTGCTGATAATCTGTGCCACGTCACACGTGACATGGTACACAAGAAGGGGAACCTGCCGATGACATCACGTATCAGTACCGCGCGGAAATTAAAAGGGTAGGTGACTTTGGTCGCAAAATTAATATACTTGTCGTTGTCAAAAAATTATGTTTGATATATCATTTTGAAGCTAAAAGATTTCTCTGTCTAGTCATGTTGTCATAAAATATATTGTATTTTATGCCAAAGAATACATCCAATGGTGGAATGGCACTTTAAGGCTACAGACACTCAGCATTGGAAAAAATGTTGCCAATTATCTGGGCAACATTCCTAAACAGCAGTGAAGTTGTCATTGTTTGTGTCAAACAAGTTGTGAATTTGTTGTAACATGAACACAGGAGATAACTGACTCTGTGCTTGCAGTGATGCTCGGAGCTCCTGGTTTCTGGGTCCAGGTCCAAACTGTAAGCTGGTTGGAGCAGAATCACGCGAACGAGCTTTTATCATTGGCTGTTGCGTTACATCTTACCCAGATACTACAATGCTATTTTCTGATTGGCTATTGTGTAGCCCCTTTCTTTTTTGATTGGCTGGTAAGTTACAGGCTCGATTTAGACCGACAGCGGAGACGCGCTTGTTCCATGGTGAGAGCCGCGAGAGGGAGAGAAATGTTGGGTGCAGCGGCAGATTATAAATTGTTTTTCAGCGTGAGAAACACCATGTGTGGCGGGAGAGCGCGACAAAAGCCCGAAAAGAGTGACTGTCACACTTAATGCGCGACACTTGAGAGCCCTGAAAGATGAGTGAAAAGGGTTAGAAAAAAATCCACCTTTTAGTGAAGTCGCTTCATCTCACGCTGAAAAAATGAGAAAAATCCAACCTTTAATTGAACTAAATTTATTCAGAGAAAAACACATGACTTATCAAGAAATAATTATTTTCAACAAAAAGTTCCACAATTATTGGCACCCCTGGAAAGTATAGCGAACACACTAACTGAAGCATGTTTCCCATTTAAATTGTACATTTTTTGGTTGATTGGAGTGTCGGAACTTTCAAGCTGTAATCCATGATTTCCTGAGTCTGTTACGTGACAACAGTTTTTCGAAGTACTCCTGAGCCCATGTGGCTGTATTTGTCATATTAGCATGACAGTTTCCCAGTCAGTGGCGTCTGAGGGCTCGAAGGTCACGCACATTCAACAGTGATTTCCGACCTCGCCCTTTATGCACTGTGATGTCTCCAAATTCCCTAAAACTTTTCAAAATGTTATGTACTGTCGTTTTTGAAAGAGCTAAATTCTCTGTAATCTTGCATTGAGAATTTTTTTTTTTTTAATAACTAGCAATTCTCTCTCAAATTTTGGCACAAAGAGTGAGCCACAACCCATCCTTGCTTGTAAAGACTGAGCTTTTGGTGCTGCTCCTTTTATACCCAATCATGTGACCCATTAAGCTCCTTATTGTGAAATCTTCCAAAATGGTGTTACTTGAATATCCTATTGAGGTATTTCACCTGACGTCACAGGGTCACGCGACGCCCTGGTGTCCGCCATTTTGGACGGCAAGCTAGCGAATGTCAACATCATAGTACCTAGTATGTTGCTGTAGCAACGTTTACGTTCAGTCATTTGGATGACTGTTAAAACCTTTCAGTCTCAAGTTTTTCCTTTACTGTATTTACTAGTTTACTGAGCCGGCCAGCCCCGGAGCGCTAGCTAGCGCCGGCCAGCCCCGGAGCGCTAGCTAGCGCCGGCCAGCCCCGGAGCGCTAGCTAGCCCCGGCCAGCCCCGGAGCGCTAACTAGCCCCGGCCAGCCCCGGAGCGCTAGCTAGCCCCGGCCAGCCCCGGAGCGCTAGCTAGCGCCGGCCAGCCCCGGAGCGCTAGCTAGCGCCGGCCAGCCCCGGAGCGCTAGCTAGCGCCGGCCAGCCCCGGAGCGCTAGCTAGCCCCGGCCAGCCCCGGAGCGCTAGCTAGCCCTGGCCAGCTCCGGAGCACTAGCTAGCTAGCCAGCCCTGGAGCGCGCTCAGTAAACTAGTAAATACAGTAAAGGAAAAACTTATAACGGTCCATGTCTCAACAGACTAAGAAGTTATTTCAATGACATTTAATAACATTTTGTTTATCCTGAGGACCGAAAGTAAATGAAAATGTGAACAAATCTTAGCTGTCAGTGAACAATCCTGGTGGAAGCAGGTAAACGTTGTTCTCTAAGCCTGCTAACCTCAATTTTTGCAAATACCTCTCCCTCTGCTCGCCCTGTAAATGCCCTACATCGCTGGATAGTGAAGGTGTTTTCTGCATCTCGCTCCTTTTTCTTTTATGTTTTTCGTTTGTCGCCTTCCTCGCATTCAAACTGATTCGAGCCGTGCCGTCCAAAATGGCAGCATCACATGACTTGGTCACGTGAGTGAAATACCTCAATAAACTTTTCAGTCTTTTTTTGCCTCCATCCCAACTTTTTTTTAATGTGTTGCAGGCATCAAATTCAAACTTCATTTATATTGACAAAATACAATTAAGTTGGTCAGTAAAACTATTGAAAATCTTTTCCTTGTACTTTTGTCAGTTAAATAAAGATGCACGTGAATTAACAAATCACAGATTTTTGTTTTTATTGCATTTTGGAAAATATCACTACTTTTCTGGAAATGAGGTTTGTATTTTAAAAAAAAATGTGAAAAATGTTACAACTGAACCCCTTCTATAAAACAGTTAATGCAACAAAATATCAGACAATATTATACAAATATGATGAATATCATTTGCCATTCAATATTGGTAAATATTTTCCATTTATTATCATCAACATCTTGCATCAGTTGTAGCACTACAGGATTTGCATCAGCTGTGTTATGTAGAGTAAATATTATTAAAAACTATAAACTCACTCAGTACAGTATGTGACTATTTGCCATTGCGCTGTTTCCTGTGGGTGTCTTCCTTATTCAGGTCTGAGGATAAGGTGCAGTATCATTTGCTGTTTATAAGAGCTTATAACTCTTCTGACTGAGATCCAGTTCATCCCACTGATGATTAGAGCATTCTGGGCCTTGTGTCTGAAACTGCAAGATCGACTTTAAATGATTCCAGAAGTGAAACATTATTTTCAGTTCAGAAGAGTGAAATTCATCACTGGATAAATTTGTCCCAAAATTACAGTTAATGCTCAGTGCTTAAACATAAGTAAGTGCCGTGTGCTGTTTCTGATGTAGCTGAGGAGTGTAACAGGTCATAATGTGTCTCTCGAAAACTCCTCCTATTAAGGAAGTGCCAAGTGTGACATGACCAAAGTCCTTCATTTACAGCCTGCAGTGTTCTGCTCTGGTGAGTTGAGATTTATTCTCAGTTTATGAAGAAATCTGTGTCTCATTTTCAGCACAGTGAAAGGAAGTGATGATTAACTGAACCTACAAAGTTATCTATTTAGCTTTAAAGAAACCTGAAATCAGGGTGTGATTACTTTTCACAGAAGTGAAATTGAAACTCTGAGCATTCGGACAAGAGAGAACAACAACAACAGCAGCAGCAAAAAAAAATGGCTTCTAATTTTTCAGAGGAGGATTTCTCCTGTCCTGTGTGCCATGAAATCTTCAAGGATCCTGTTGTTCTGCACTGCAGTCACAGTGTGTGTAAAGAGTGTTTGCAGCAGTTCTGGGAGACCAAAGGATCCAGAGAATGTCCGCTTTGTAGGAGAACGTCATCTATAGATGATCCTCCTATAAACCTGGCCTTAAAGAACCTGTGTGAGACTTTCTTACAGGAGAGAAGTCAGAGATCTTCATCAGGGTCTGAAACAGTCTGCAGTCTGCACAGTGAGAAACTCAAACTCTTCTGTCTGGATCATCAACAGCCGGTGTGTTTGGTGTGTCGAGATTCAGGAAAACACACCAACCACAAATTCTGCCCCATTGATGAGGCAGTAACAGACTGTAAGGTAAATAAAACGTACATTTGAACTCATGGGTCACATGTCAACAAATGCTGTTGTTCATAATCATGACAATTACTTTGTAATCAATTTAGTTCATCTGAGTTCAAATAATATCTAAAACACAGAGACTCCATGCAGCGTGTTAATTTATTTCAGGAGAAGCTCAAAACTGCACTGAAGCCCCTACAGGAGAAACTGAAGATATTTAAAGACTGGAAACTGAAATGGAGTCAGACTGCAGAACACATAAAGGTTAGAATCAATAACATGGGTTTGATATTATAATTATATTTTGTTTCATTGCACATTCAGTGATGTTTCATTTGATTTTCTCTTCACTGTAGATTCAGGCCCAACACACAGAGCGTCAGATTAAGGAGGAGTTTGAGAAGCTTCACCAGTTTCTACGAGATGAAGAGGCAGTCAGGATCACTGCACTGAGAGAGGAAGAGGAGCAGAAGAGTCAGATGATGAAGGAGAAGCTTGAGAAGCTGAGCAAAGATATATTATCTCTTTCAGGCAAAATCAAAGCCATAAAAGTGAAGATGAGAGCTGAAGACATTTCATTCTTAGAAGTGAGGGTCATTTAATCAGTATTTATACTGTGAGAAAATAAAACTTCTTTCCATCATCAGAAATGTCACATTTCTGTGGTGTAAAAATGTAAATCATATCCACTGATATTTGCTTTGTTGTTTTACAGAACTACAAGGCCACAGTGAAAAGGTGAGTGATGTGCTTCCTGTCTCTCTCATTCTCTGTATTTGTGACTCCAAACCCACAGCAACACTGTCTCCCGAATGTTTTTGCAGAGCCCAGAGCACACTGCAGCATCCAGAGGAGCTTTCAGGAGCACTGATCCATGTGGCAAAACATCTGGCCAACCTGCAGTTCAGTGTCTGGGAGAAGATGCAGTATACCGTCCAATACAGTAAGACAATGGCTTAGGTTTGGTATTAATATTGGTGGGGTCATAAACCCAATGCCAACCACCAGTGGTGCCAACTTCAGGTCAACATAATAGAGTCACAATATTTTGCTCTGTTGTGTTCCACCAAAAGAGTATCCATCATCTCTCCAAAGTATAGCCTTTTAAAATTGAAAGTTCTGAACTGTAATAATTCATGAATAATAATAATAATATGCAGTTCATTGGGCAGCATGGTGGTGTAGTGGTGAGCACTGTTGCTTCACAGCAAGAAGGTCCTGGGTTCAAGCCCAGCGGCTGGCGGGGGCCTTTCTGTGTGTTGTGTGCATGTTCTCCCCGTGTCTGCGTGGGTTTCCTCCGGGTGCTCCGGTTTTCCCCCACAGTCCAAAGACATGCAGGTTAGGCTAATTGGTGGCTCTAAATTGACCGTAGGTGTGAATGTGAGTGAGAATGGTTGTTTGTCTCTGTGTCAGCCCTGTAGAACAGGATAAGCAACTCCAGATAATGGATGCATGGATGCAATTCATTTGATTAATTGCAAATCTTGCATGTGATGATTAATTCATTCTACCAATTTGCAAATGTGTTTTACAAGCAAATAACGCATTGACTGTCGGGAGGGTGTATGTTCCTTTCCCTCATAAATGGAAGTAAAACACATCCGGAGCCTTAAACACTGCATTCCATGAGGCTGGCAGGGGCAGTCGGCTCTCTTCTGTGGGATCTTTCACTAGTTTTAGAATGCTAGTTTAAGCTGATGTGTGATTGATCTAATGGTAAAACAGGACGAGGGCTCGAGAACCTTTTTGATACGTTGAAAGGTTACAATTTTACTTGGCAACAGAATGTATCTGAATTCTGATTGGTTGTTGTTATATTATTGCCCTTCTGTTGTCTTGAGCCCAGAGTGGAGGGGGGAGGGGGTGGAGGGAGTGACAGGGTTCTACAGAGAAAAGTTTTTGCTCCCGTTTTCAAATGAAGCCCCTCGAGAACCAATCAGTTCAGCGGATGTGTGTTCTCGGCATGGGACGTTTTCAAAAGAGAGGTGGGAGGAACCAAACGTTTCTGATCCAGAAGGCGGAGGCTGTTTTGCTTATTACGTGAAAATGTTTGAGAGTGAATATTCATGAGCGAATTTTGCATGCTGTTTCGCCCAGTGGAAACCTACAGGAACCATTTGTGTACCGCAATTTTTTTTCCTTCAATCAGAAATATTGGTCGGGACACGCCCATACCGTCCATACCCAATTCTACACCTATGCAGTAAGACTCTTAATTCTCTGTGTGTGTGTTTTCAGCACCTGTGACTCTGGACCCCAACACTGCTCATCCTGTACTCATTGTATCTGATGATCTGAAAAGTGTGAGACGCAGCGATGAGGAACAGAAACTTCCTGATAATCCAGAGAGATTTGATGAATATCGGTATATCCTGGGATCTGAGAGCTTTAACTCAGGGACACACTGCTGGGATGTGGAAGTTGGAGATGGTACAGGGTGGATTGTGGGTGTGATGACAGAACCTGCTCAGAGGAAGGGGGGGATATTCTGCAGAAGTGGAATCTGGTGTGTGTGGTATTATGCTGAGAAATATTGCGCAGTTTCTACACCATATACAGACACTTTCCTCTCAGTAGCACAGAACCTCCAGAGGATCAGAGTGAAGCTGGACTGGGACAGAGGAAAACTGTCATTCTCCGACCCTCTCACTAACAAACACTTACACACTTTCACACACACATTTACTGATAAATTACTGCCAATCCTCGGTGTTTATGGTTCCATAAAGATCCTCCCACTTGAGTGCTCTGTAAGAGTGAATCAGATCAGTTAGCATTGATGTTGTTTTATTCCAGTTCATTAATAAAATACTGCAGATTAAAAGATTACTGTTCTTTGTGTCAGTCTTTTTTTCCCTCTTTTGGAAACCCTGAAGCACACACTGATTTTTTTTTTTTCAGGTGAATCAACTCAAAATATTGACAGAATATCTTGAAATAATGAATTAACTCAAATAATAAGATATCTTAAAATATATTATGATAGCTTTTGAAAGTATGAGGAAGTCAAAATAATAAGTGAAAGAATGACACTGTCTTGAAATAACAAGGTATTAATGCAAAATAATCACTTAGCATTTAATTAAAATCACCAAAGTGTTTTAAATGCAGAATGAGCTGAAAAGATTATTTAATTTTATTGATGTTTTTTTAAATAGTTTTAAATAAATTGAGAATTTGAAAGCTTGTGTCTTTACTGTATTTGTTAGCATTTGATGTTAATCTTGGATGAAATGTTTAGCTCTGTGTGTGTGTGTGTGTGTGTGTGTGTGTGTGTGTGTGTGTGTGTGTGTGTGTGAAACTGTGCAGTGGAGGAGAATTCAAGCTCTAAGTTTCCCTCCATCAGCAGTTTGTGGTTTTGTAAAGATCAGATGCAGTTGTATGTTAATGCTGCATTAGGTGATGATTCACAAGTTCAAATCAATTCTGAGTGAAATAAATTCACTTTGTTCATTTTGATATTAAATATTGTTAATCTGCATAATGGAACAATTAAAATATGCACAAATAAATACATTTGTAATCTGTGTAATGTTTATTATCAACAGTTAAACTGTTTGTGACATGGACAGTTATATATTTGTACAGATGTGTGCAGTGGTTGTTGTTATTTCCATGATTAGTATCAGGGATGTGTTCAGTTTAATGTGTGTGTAAGTGATCACTGAGAGGATGTGGAAGAGAGAGAGGCAGGTGAGAGAGTCAGTCATTAAAGGTATTAAAAGCAACAATTTTCTCAATGTTCTCTATCGTCATTTAACCGCAAGTTATATTTAACTCTCATCCATTATCCCTGGCTGCTGTATCATATGGGTTAAAACTAGTGCTGTCAAAAATGTCGCGTTATTAACGCGTTAACTTGACTCAGTTTTAACGGAGATTGAAAGAGAGCGCGCAAAGGGCTGTTGTTGCGCACAGAGATTCATTCCCCCCCTCAAAGTATAATTTATGTGCTCGCTCAAAACACCTTTCTGCGCTCAATATCGGTCTTCTGTTCGCTCAAAACAGGTGCCATGCGCTCAATGTTGGTTTTCTGTTCGCGCATAAATGAGTCTCAAATGGCATTCCATACGAGTACCCCTGTAGTTCGAACGGTGAGCAAGACCATTCACTTTTTTATGCTGGTAAGAGAATTACAATGGTTTTTCATGTGACAAAAATGTGCGATTAAATTGCGATTAATCGCGAGTTAACTATGACAGTCGCGACATTAATCGCGATTAAATATTTTAATCGCTTGACAGCACTAGTTAAAACATGACAAATTCTGTCTCGTCTATAATAAATTAAAATTGAACATTTAGGCCTAAGTATTTTATTTTTGTCCCATGTCTTCCCACTACAGTGTTCCAACTTTTTTGGAATTGGGGTTGTATTATTATTACTTGATTCTGATTGGTTTACAGTCTGTTTTTTTCTTTATTACAAACTGTTGTTATGGACCATGACATTACCAGAAGCAATAAATCATTTTAAAACAATATTTTGTGTCAGATGTTGAGTTTTTTTAGTATGTAACTGTGTAATAAGTGGGATCATGTACAGTGAGCCGATTCTTATTGCTTTATTTTAGTTCTGGTGGACTATCCAACATGATACCCAGAAACAGTGCCTCTCCGCAATATTTCTGCATGCATTATTGCGGAAGCACTCTACTGCCTTATGTCCCAGGTCAGGATTCCGAAAGAAATCCTGACAGACCAAGGCACGACATTTAATGTCACGCACACTATGTGAAATGTATGGGTTATTGGGGATTAAGTCTCTCCGCACCAGTGTCTGTCACCCACAAATGAATGGCTTAATGGAACAGTTTAATCAAACACTAAAAAATATAATCCGGACATTTGTAAGGGAGGATGCACGTAATTGGGATAAATGGCTTGAGCCCCTGTTATTTGCAGTACGAGAGGTCCCACAAGCCTCCAGGGGTTTTTCACTGTTTGAATTATGATATGGGCATAAGCAGTGTGGCATTTTGGACATGCTACAGGAAAATTGGGAGGATGGTCCTTCACCTAGCAAGAATGAAATTCAGTATGTTCTTGACCTGTGCACAACACTCCACACACTCACGCACCTTACCCACGAGAATTTACGGCAGGCACAAAAATGTCAAATCCGGCTGTATGACAGGGGCACACGCCTTAGAGAGTTCACACCGGGGGACAAAATACTCATATTATTGCCCACCTCGAGCTCCAAATTAATCGCCAAGTGGCAAGGGCCCTTTGAGGTCACACAGCGAGCCAGGGAAGTCGACTATGAGGTGAAGCGAATGGATAGGTGTGGGGCATTGCAAATTTACCACCTCAACCTGTTAAAACGTTGGAAGGAGGAGGTCCCCGTGGTGTTGGCGGCGGTAGTCCCAGAGAAGGTGGAGCGGGGGCTGGAGGTAAAAAAAAGTAACATCTTGAACCACTCCAGTCCTTTGTGGAGACCACTGCTCACCGGCCCAACTCACAGAGGTGGCCCACTTCCAAAAGGAATTTTCCGACATGTTGTCGCCCCTTCCCGGTCATACCCACCTCATAGAAAACCACATTGAGATGCCCCAGGGGTGGTTGTGTGTAGCCACCCTTACCGCTTGCCCGAACACAAGAAAAAGGTGGTTCAGGATGAACTCAAGGCCATGCTCAAAATGGGCATAATGGAGGAGTCCCACAGTGACTGGAGCAGCCCAGTGGTCCTGGTTCCTAAGACCAATGGGTCAGTCCGGTTTTGTGTGGACTGTAGAAAAGTCAATGCTGGGTCTAAATTTGACGCATACCCAATGCCTCGCATTGATGAGTTGCTTGATCGGTCAGGCACTGCTTGCTTTTATTTGACACTGGATCTGACAAAGGGATATTGGCAGATCGCCATGACTCCTCTATCCTGAGAGAAAACGGCCTTTTTCACACCGTTTGGATTACACCAATTTGGCACTCTCCCTTTTGGGTTATTTGGAGCACCCGCTACATTCCAGCAACTCATGGACAAGGTCCTCCGCCCTCACGCTGCCTACGTGGCTGCATATTTCGATGATATAATAATCTACAGCCATGATTGGCCGCGACACCTGGAACATCTGAGGGCCATTCTAAAGTCGCTGAGGCTCGCGGGTCTCACAGCTAACCTGAAGAAGGGTGCAATTGGGCGGGTGGAAGTATGGTATCTGGGGTTCCATATAGGTCATGGGCAGGTGCGTCCCCAAATTAACAAGACTGCAGTGATTGCGGCCTGCCCGAGGCCCAAGACCAAAAAGTGGGTGAGACAGTTTCTGGGGCTGGCTGGCTATTATCATAGGTTTATACCTAATTATTTGAATGTCACCAGTCGGTTAACCAATCTCACTAAAAAAGGGGCTTCAGATCCGGTCCAGTGGATGGAGCAGTGCCAACAGGCTTTCTTAAGGTAAAAGCTGCACTATGTGGGGGGCCACTTTTGCACTCCCCTGACTTCTCTCTCCCCTTTATTTTGTAGACTGATGCATCAGACAGAGGGCTGGGGCCCTTTTGTCCCAGAAGGTGGAGGGCAAGGAGTGCCCCCTGCTGTACATCAGCTGTAAACTCTTGATGCATGAAAGCAAGTACAGCACCATCAAAAAAAGAGTGTCTTGCCCTCAAATGGGCGGTCCTCGCCCTCTGATACCACCTGCTGGGGTGCCCTTTCACCCTCTGTTCGGACCGTGCGGCCTGCCAGTGGCTCCACTGCATGAAGGATGCCAATGCATGGATCACCCATTGGTATCTCACCCTCCAGCCGTTTAAGTTTAGGTGGTCCACAGGCAGGGGGCGCAGATCGTGGTGGTGAACTGCCTGTCCCGTCGGGGGGGAGGTATAGTCTGCTTCAGGCCGGACGGCTCCCTGGCCGGAGTCGGACGGTGGGGGAATGTGGCAATGGGGGCGTGGCCAAGAGGCAGTTTGTGAATGGAGGGTGGGGTCGGGGAAGGTACGTGGCTAAGTTATTACACCTGGTGTCAATTAATGTGTGTGTATGTTTGTTGCAGAGATCAAGCATAAAAGGAGGGGGAGAGCAGAGAAGAGCTGACTCCCGACCAAACACGTGTGTGTGTGTGTGTGTGTGTGTGTGTGTGTGAGAGAGAGAGAGAGAGAGAGAGAGAGAGAGAGAGAGAGAGAGAGAGAGAGAGAAACAGCACATGAGTGAAGCTGAAAAGCTGACAGAAATAAAGTTTGCAAGAACTTCAGTACCCGCCTGTCATGCTTATGTACTCCACCCACATCAGAGATTCACGACAGTCCCCTATAATCAATACATGGTCTGAGACCACCACCCCATTTCTGCACAAAGAAGAAGACCACAGAGGCTGGAGATTTGGAAGGATGGATGTAACCCTGCTTGAGGGCTTCTTGAATGTCTTCTTCCATAGCCGTGTGCAGAAGATTCTTAAGAAACAGACAATTTCTTGATCTGCTCTCTCTACTTGGCCATTCGACTGGGGATGGTATCCGGACATGAGGCTCACTGATACCCCTAATCTCTCCATGAAGCATGTCCAAAAGCGTGAGATAAACTGAGAGCCATGGTCACTGACTATGTCCTTGGGGAGATCATAATATCTGAATACATGCTGGAATAGTAGTTCAGCTGTTTGGGATGCTGTGGGGATACCAGGGAATAGAATAAGCTTAAGAGCTTTAGAGAAGCCGTTGATGGTTACCATTATAGTGGTATTGCCTTGAGAGGAAGAGAGGTCAGAGATGAAATCGATGGCTATGTGGGACCAAGGTCTTTGAGGCACAGGGAGAGGGCAGACCTTACTGGCTGGAGGGGTTCTAGGAACCTTAGCTTGGGCACAGACAGAGCATGAGGCGATGTACTGATTAATTTCAGTAAGCATGTTTTCCCACCAGTACTTGTTTCTCAGCATGAGATGAGTTCACTGACTGCTAGGGTGTCCTGTGGCAGGAGAAGCATGAGCCCAAGTGATGAGTCTGCCTCTAAAATGTTTTGGCACATATAGTAGACCAGGTGGGGGATTGTTGGGGGGAGTCTGAGGTTGTGAGTTCCTTATTTCCTTGTCTAGGTCCCAGGTGATAGATTGTAGGAAGCACCAGGGTGGGAGAATGGGGTGGGTGACAGAATCTTGGTATGACGGAGCAAAGACTCGAGATAGGGCTTCAGCTTTAGTGTTCTTGGAGCCTGGATGGAATGAAATGGTGAAGTCGATGTGTGAAGAAGAAAGCCCACCTGGCCTGGCAAGGGTTTAACCTCTTAGCTTTCTGGAGATACTCCAAGTTCTTGTGGACCGTGAAGAAGACAAATGGGTGCATGGCTCCCCCTAACCAGTGTCGCCACTCCTCAAGGGCTAGCTTTATGGTGAACAGTTCTATGAAACACCGTAATTTCTTTCAGCAGAAGGGAGTCTCCTTGAAAAGAAAGCTACTGGATGGAGTGTCTGTTTCTCCCCAAAACGTTGTGACAGTACTGCCCCTACTTCCATAGCAGATGCAGCTACCTCTCGGGTGAAAGGTTTTGACGGATCAGGATGCTGTAATACTGGAGAAGAGGTGAAGGCTTGTTTCAGATGGTTAAAGGCTTCTTCATCTGTGGGATTCCACTTGAGGCGCTTAGTAGAGCTGTCAAGGGAGCGGCGATTGTGCTGAAACCCCTAATAAAACAGCGATAGAAGTTCACAAAAGCCCAAGAAATGTTGAAGGTCCCTTATGGATGTGGGTGTGGGCCAAGAAGTGACCACAGAGACCTTAGATGAGTCCATGCTAACTCATTAAGCACTGATAATGTATCCGAAGAAGGAGATGCATTTCTGATGGAACTCAAACTTCTCTGCTTTGATGTTGAGGTGGTTCTGAAGCAGGCATTGGAGAACTGCTCTCACATGATCCTTATGACTTCCCTCGTCTGGGGAGTAGATGAGAATTTCATCTATGTAGGTGATGGCATACTTGTCGAGCATGTCCTGTAGCACATCATTAATCAGGCATTAGAACACGCTAGGCACCGAAGAAAGGCCATACAGCATTACACGGTACTCAAAATTACCGGCAGTAGTGCTGAAGGCAGTTTTCCACTAATCAGCCTTTTTTAAATCCTGATTAGGTTATAGGCACTGCGTAAGTCGACTTTTGAGAAGATCTTGTTGATCTGAGTTGCTCCAGGGTTGCAGGAAAAAGAGGAAGTGGATATGGGTACTTGAATGACACCTGATTAAGTCCCCTATAATCAATACATGGTCTGAGACCACCACCCTGTTTCTCTACAAAGAAGAAGACCGCAGAGCTTGGAGATTTGGAAGGATGGATGTAACCCTGTTTGAGGGCTTCTTGAATGTATTCTTCCATAGCTGCCTGCTCCTTTTAGGAGAGTGGGTATATACATCCCCCTGGTGGTGATGTGCCTGGCAGTAAGTCTAGTGCACAGTCATTGGGCCGATGAGATGGTAGCTCACAAGCCTTTCCCTTGCTGAATACCTCCTTGAGGTCCAAATAACACTCAGGGACATTGTCTAGAGAATCTGGCTGCGGGCTCTCCACAGAGGTGGATGAGATGTTGACTTGTGGGTGAGAGATGCAACTTTGAAAGCATGCAGATGACTACTGGAGAATTTCCTTATTCTGCCATGAGATCAAGGGGTCATGAAGCTGGAGCCAAGGATAACCGAGAATGATGTTGTGACTTACAGTAGTGGTGATGTAAAATCAGATGAACTCTGAGTGCAGTGCGCCCACTTGGATGTGAATGGGGGTTGTACCCATGGTGACAAAACCCTCTCCTCTGGGTCGTCCATCAATGGTTCGAATGCTGAGTGTACTTTGAAGAGGGGTTGTTGGCAGGTTGAACTTATGAGCAACTGAGCTGCTGATAAAGTTGGCCCCTGCCCCTGAATCAATAAAAGCAGAAAGGATGTGTGTGGAATTTGCCAACTTTAACAACACTGGAACCTTGAATAATTTGGAATGGAATTTCCTTACTGGACTCGCATTGTGTGCTGGACCTTCTATGGGAGTTGCACAGGATGGATGGATGGGACAATGGTTGAGCTGGTATTTGGCGCTCCCGCAGTAAAAGCACAAACCTTCCTTCTTCCTCCTTAGATGCTCAGTACATGTAAACCAGGTGCGTGACACTTCCATGGATGCACTGTCGTCAGAAGTTTGGACCAGTTTAACACTCTCCTGAATGGTGGGTCAGTGGGTCCACAGATGATCTAGACAAATGGCTAGGCCGATGAGGGAGTCCAGAGTGCATTGTTCATCTCTGCAGGCAAGCTTGCTTAGAATCTCAGGACGCGGACCTTGGCTAAGAGTATGATCATTCCACACACTGGCTGCCACTAGTGTTCTGAAATCTCGGGCTTACTCAGCCATGCTTCTGGAAGCTTGTGAAATGGTGAGTAAACTTTTACCTACTTCAATTCCTTCTGGTTCATGATCGAATACTCTCTTGAACTGAGAGAGGAAATGCTCATAGGACTTAGTCTGTTCACCGCCCTGATTCCAAACTGTGCTGGCCCATCGGAGTGCTTTACAAGTGAGGAAATGAAGGAACTTCGCAATCTTGTGCTCTTCAGCCAGGTTAGGCATAGTAGCGAAATACATGGAACATTGAAGCAAGAAACCTTTGCAAGGAAGAGCGTCTCCTGTGAACCTTTCCAGAACAGGAAGTTGCAGCGCTGGGCTTGTGGAAGACTCAGGACATGTTAAGAGGGCCTGTGACATCACAGTAGCTAGTTACACCGTATGAGTGTTGAGGTCTGCTAGCATCTGCTGATGTTCTCCCAGTAGGCATCCCTGGGCATTAACAGCCATCTGCTTCACCTTTTCCCCTACATCCATAATGGCGAAGTATCCTGTCAGAGTGCAGGCACTTACGGATGTATGTGCAGAAGAGAGCGGGATGCAAACAGTAAACAAAGCCAAGACGAGAGACTGAAATTGGGGTCGGTAAACTAGCATGGGTCGGGCGATCGGCAAACAATGTAGTAGAGGAAAGACAAAGAGCAAAAACATGAGAGAATAAGCAAAAGTCAGAAATACGAAAGGCAATCAGAAAGATGTAAGGCTTGGTATGAACTGAGGGAGCAGAATGATACTTCAAACTGGAGTAGTATGACAGAGTGGCTTAAGTAGGGAGAGATGTGATTAGGAAGATGTGTGACAGCTGTGAACAGTAATGGGGAGACAGAGGGTGCTGTGAGTCTTGGGGATTGTAGTTCTGGGAGTCCATATTTGTAGTCAGAGCGTAATCAGCAGGTTTACTGACAGAGCTGAAAAGATTATTTACTTCACCCCAATTACAAGCAAGAAACAGTATATATGGTTAATTGTGGCAGCAGGGGTGTGGTCAAACATCGGTCTGTGACAGGAGGGCGGAGTCAGGGAAGGTAAGTGGCAGAATCACTACACCTGTTGGCAATTAAGCTGTGTTTGTGTGTCTTCCCAGTGACCGCGCCCTACTTAAGGAGGGAGAACGAGAACAGAGGAGACTCTCCCCCGAACGAGATGCCAGTTGTGTGTGTGCGTGCACGTCTATGTTTATATGTTAGACTGAAAAGTGTAACAATAAAAAACGCTGTACGAACCTGCACTCTGTCTTGCTGTCTTCCTGTGCTCCGCCCCTGTGTAAAGAACCTCTACAGTGGTGCCGGAACCCGGGACAATTTCGGGAGCGCAGAACAGCCCCATGGAGTCTTCCCCGTTCGCCGATCTGATCCACGCCCTCGCCACGGCCCAGCAAAGCCAGCACCAGGCGCTAGTCACCCTCCGAAAGGAGCAGGAACAGCGGTTCGAGGCCCTGGTGTTGGCCCAGCAAGAAGATCATCAGGCGTTCCGGCACCTCCTCGCGTCGGCGGGGTCTACCAACGCTCCCAACGCGGGCCCGTCCCCCCTCACCCTAACAAAGATGGGCCCGCAGGACAACCCCGAGGCATTCCTCACGCTCTTCGAGCAAGTCTCAGAGACCTCGGGATGGCGAATGGAGCAGCGCGCCTTCTCCCCCTGCTAACAGGAGAGGCACAGCTGGCCGCGCTACAGCTCCCCGCCGACCGCCAGCTGGCCTATGTGGACCTTCGCCGAGCCGTCCTCCAGCGTGTGGGGCGCACCCCTGAGCAGCAGCGTCAGCGTTTCCGTGCTTTGCACTTGGAGGAAGTCGGATGGCCATTCGCGTTTGGCCAGCAACTCTGGGACGCCTGCTGGCAGTGGCTGAGGGCCAACAACCGCAATGCAGAGGGGATCATCGACCAGGTGGTACTGGAACAGTTCATCTCACGCTTGCCAGCAGGAACCGCAGAGTAGGTCCAGTACCACTGCCCGGCGTGGCTGGATCGAGAATCGAGCTGGCGGAGGACCATTTGGCAGCTGTCCCGGTGGCAGGACAACCTACAGCCTCTTCTCTCCCCTCCTCTTCTCTCTCTCTCTCTCTCTCTCCCTCTCCTCCTGTGTCTTGTCCTCGCCCCATTCCCCCACCGTGGAGGCAGGGGCCGGCACCACCCCAGCTGGCCCGCCGCACCCACGGTGCCCTCCCATTTCTCCCTTCTGTGTCTGTCTCTCCCCCCCCCTCAGGTGAGTGAGCCCCAGAGCGCCAGTGCAGAGAGGAAGCCCGGGCCAGTTTGCTGGTGCTGCCGGGAGCCGGGCCACCTCCAACAGCAGTGCACGGTAATGGAGGTGGGCGCGGTGGTTCGGATCCCCGACGCGCCAGGAGCCGCCCTCGATCGAGCCGGAGCGTATCGCATACCGGTGAGTATTCAAGGGGATACATATCAGGCGTTGGTGGATTCTGGTTTTAATCAGACCTCAATTCACCAAAGCCTGGTGCAAGACGAGGCATTGGGGGGAGCACAGGGGGTGAAGGTTTTGTGTGTGCATAGGGATGTTCACAGCTACCCTTTGGTGTCGGTCCACATTTTTTTCCGAGGGGAGAAATTTATAGTAAAGGCGGCGGTTAATCCTCGCCTCACCCACTCGATAGTTTTGGGGACTGATTGGCCGGGATTCCGGGAGTTGATGAGTCATTTAGTGAAGAGTGGGTCCTGTCATATTTCAGCAGGGGGAGGTCCCAGTGCCACCTTGGTGGGAGCTGCTGTCACAGAGCCGTCTGCGTCATCTCCACGTCAGAGTGAGGAGCCACAGGCTCCTCCTCCCTCTCTTGGGGAATCCCTGGCAGATTTCCTGTTAGAGCAGTCGCGAGACGAGACTCTGCGGCATGCATTTGACCAAGTGAGAGTAATCGATGGTCAAACGCTCCTG
This sequence comes from Neoarius graeffei, assembly GCF_027579695.1. Classification (NCBI taxonomy): domain Eukaryota; kingdom Metazoa; phylum Chordata; class Actinopteri; order Siluriformes; family Ariidae; genus Neoarius; species Neoarius graeffei. The sequence goes on from NC_083577.1 coordinate 29,901,899, forward strand.
CCGAATGCCACCCCGTCCTTCCCCTATTTTTCTATTATGAAGGATAGATTATACCGAGTGACGCAGGACACTCAGACGAAAGAGCAGATCACACAGCTTTTGATTCCAAAAAGCCACCGGGAATTGGTATTCCAGGAAGCTCACTTTAATCCCATGGCTGGACACTTAGGGCAGGATAAGACACTAGCCCGAATAATGGCCCAATTCTATTGGCTGGGGATTCGTGGCGATGTCCGTAGGTGGTGTATGGCATGCCGCAAATGCCAGTTAGTAAATCCAGTGGCCATTCCAAAAGCACCTTTGCACCCTCTACCATTAATCGAGACCCCGTTTGAAAGAATTGGGATGGATCTCGTTGGGCCATTAGATCGGTCAACATGAGGGTACCGCTTTATATTAGTTCTGGTGGACTATGCAACGCGATACCCGGAAGCAGTGTGTCTTCAAAATATCTCAGCACGCAGTATTGCGGAGGCGCTCTTCCGCGTCATCTCCCGAATTGGAATCCCGAAAGAGATTCTGACTGATCAAGGCATCTCGTTTATGTCACGAACACTGAACGAACTGTATGGGTTATAAGGTATTAAGCCGATCCGGACCAGCGTGTATCACCCACAAACGGACGGTTTAGTTGAACGGTTTAATCGCACCCTCAAGAACATAATTAAAAATTTGTAAGTGAGGACGCATGTAACTGGGATAAATGGTTCAAACCCTTGTTATTTGCAGTGTGAGAGGTCCCCCAAGCCTCCACGGGGTTCTCCCCGTTTGAATTATTATATGGGCGTAAGCCACGTAGCATTTTAGATGTGCTGCGAGAGAATTGGGAGGAGGGACCTTTACCAAGTAAAAACAAAATCCAATACGTTATTGACCTGCGCGCAAAACTCCACACACTCACACACCTAACCCAGGAGAATTTGCGGCAGGCCCAAGAACGGCAAACCCGCCTGTATGACAAGGGTATGCGCCTTAGAGAGTTCGCACCGGGAGATAAAGTACTCGTACTGTTGCCCACATTGAGCTCTAAATTAGTTGCCAAGTGGCAAGGACCCTTTGAGGTCACACAGCGAGTCGGGGACGTCGACTATGAGGTGAGGTGAACGGACAGGGGTGGGGCACTACAGATTTACCACCTCAATTTGCTCAAACTCAGGAATGAGGAGGTCCCCGTGGCATTGGTGTCGGTGGTTCCGGAGAAGGCAGAGCTGGGGCCGGAGGTTCAAAAAGGAATATTAGCATCACGTACCTCTCCGGTCCCCTGTGGAGACTGCCTCTCCCCGACCCAACTCGCGGAGGTTGCCCAGTTGCAGACCGAGTTTTCGGATGTGTTCTCGCCCCTGCCCAGCCGCACCAACCTCATAGAGCACCACATTGAGATGCCCCCAGGGGTGGTAGTGCGTAGCCGCCCTTACAGGCTACCCGAGCACAAGAAAAAAGTGGTTCGGGAAGAACTCGAGGCCATGCTCGAAATGGGCATCATCGAGGAGTCCCACAGTGACTGGAGCAGCCCGGTGGTCTTGGTACCCAAGGCTGACGGGTCAGTCCGGTTCTGTGTGGACTATAGAAAAGTCAACGCAGTGTCTAAATTTGACGCTTACCCAATGCCTCATATTGATGAGTTGCTCGATCGACTAGGCACGGCTCACTTTTATTTGACACTGGATTTAACAAAGGGTTATTGGCAGATCACCTTGACTCCACTATCCTGAGAAAAAACGGCCTTTTCCACATCATTCGGCTTACACCAATTTGTCACACTTCCTTTTGGGTTGTTTGGGGCGCCCGCTACGTTTCAGTGGCTGATGGACAGGGTCCTCTGCCCCCACGCCACCTATGCGGCCGCCTACCTCGACGACATCATTGTCTATAGTAACGACTGGCCGAGGCACCTCAAACATCTGAGGAGTGTCCTTAGATCGCTGAGGCAGGCGGGTCTCACAGCCAACACGAAGAAGTGTGCGATTGGGCGGGTGGAAGTATGGTATCTGGGCTTCCACTTGGGCAACGGGCAGGTGCGTCCTCAAATTAACAAGACATCAGCAATTGCGGCCTGCCCGAGGCCCAAGACCAAAAAGGGGGTGAGACAGTTCCTGGGGCTGGCTGGCTATTATCATAGGTTTATACCTAATTATTCGGACGCCACCAGCCCACTGACTGATCTGACTAAAAAGGGGGCACCAGATCCGGTCCAGTGGACGGAGCAATGCCAGCGGGCTTTTTCTGAGGTAAAGGCTGCACTGTGTGGAGGGCCACTTTTACACTCCCCTGACTTTTCTCTCCCCTTTATGTTACAGACGGATGCGTCGGACAGAGGGCTGGGGGCTGTTTTGTCCCAGGAGGTGGAGGGGGAGGACTGCCCAGTCTTATACATCAGTAGGAAGCTGTCGGTGCGTGAGGGGCGATACAGCACGATTGAAAAAGAGTGCTTGGCAATCAAGTGGGCGGTCCTCGCCCTCCGTTACTACCTGCTGGGACGCCCTTTCACCCTCTGTTTGGACCACGCGCCCCTCCAGTGGCTCCACTGCATGAAGGATGCCAACGCGTGGATCACCCGTTGGTATCTGGCACTCCAACCCTTTAACTTCAAGGTGATCCACAGGCCGGGGACGCAGATGGTTGTGGCGGACTTCCTCTCCCGTCAAGGGGGGGGGGAGTTGGCTGCAGGCTGGATGGCTGCCCGGCCTGAGTCGAGCGGTGGGGGTATGTGGCAGCAGGGGCGTGGTCAAGCATCAGATTGTGACAGGAGGGCGGAGTCAGGGAAAGTAAGTGGCAGAATCACTACATCTGTTGGCAAATAACCTGTGTTTGTGTGTCTTCCCAGTGACCGCACCCTACTTAAGGAGGGAGAACGAGAACAGAGGAGACTCTCCCCCAAACGAGACACCAGTTGTGTGTGTGCGCGTGCTTCTATGTTTATATGTTAGATTGAAAAGTGTAACAATAAAAAACGCTGTATGAACCTGCACTCTGTCTTGCCGTCTTCCTGTGCTCCGCCCCTGTGTAAGAACCTCTACATTAATATTTGCCCTTTACCTTTGTTAGATTACATTTATTTAAAAAAAAGTGCTACTTGTTTTTTGTTTGTTTTTTAATACACTTGTTTTTGTACAGCGTGTGGTCATCGAAAATGTGTTCTGATATATGTTCTTTACAGAAAATGAGCCAAGGTCACTGAGTCTGAGTTTGAAAAAAATAATTAATCGTATGATTATTCCTTTGATAAAAATGAAAATGGCTCCCACAGACCCGAACACCATACAAGGGTTAACTCTCATCCATTATCCCTGGCTACTGTAAAATTTTAAATTTTAGCTCACCTGGACTAAAGTGTGTGTATGTATGTATGTATGTATGTATGTTTTCAGTACCTGTAACTCTGGACCCCAACACTGCTCATCCTGAACTCACTGTATCTCATGATCTGAAAAGTGTGAGACGCAGTGATGAGAAACAGAAACTTCCTGATGATCCATAGAGATTTTATAAATGTTTGTGTATCTTGGGATCTGAGGGCTTTAACTCAGGGACACACTGCTGGGATGTGGAAGTTGGAGACTGTACGTGGTGGAATGTGGGTGTCATGACAGAATCTGCTCAGAGGAAGGGGGGAATCACCTCCAGAAGTGGAATCTGGCATGTAGGATATTATGGTGATAAATATTGCGCAGTTTCTACACCAATACATTTACTCTTCTCTCAGTAGCACAGAAACTCCAGAGGATCAGAGTGAAGCTGGACTGGGACAGAGAAAAACTGTTATTCTCTGACCCTCTCACTAACACACACTTACACACTGTCACACACACATTTACTGATAAATTACTGCCAATCCTCGGTGTTTATGGTTTCATAAAGATCCTCCCACTTGAGTGCTCTGTAAGAGTGAATCAGATCAGTTAGCACTGATGTCGTTTTATTCCAGTTCATTAATAAAATACTGCAGATTAAAAGATTAGTGTTCTTCGTGTAAGTATTTTTGCCCCCTTTTTGGAAACCTTGAAGCACAAACTGATTTTTTTTCAAGGGGATCAACTCAAAATATTGACAGAATATCTTGAAAGAATGAATTAACTTAAATAATAAGATCTCGTCTCGTCTCGTCTCGTCTTCTTCCGCTTTATCCGGGACCGGGTCGCGGAGGCAGCAGTCTAAGCAGGGAAGCCCAAACTTCCCTTTCCCCAGACACCTCGGCCAGCTCCTCGGGAAGAACACCGAGGCGTTCCCAGGCCAGCCGAGAGACATAGTCCCTCCAGCGTGTCCTGGGTCTTCCCCGGGGCCTCCTCCCGGGGGGACATGCCTGGAACACCTCCCGAGGGAGGCGTCCAGGAGGCATCCGAAAAAGATGCCCGAGCCACCTCAGCTGATTCCTCTCGATGTGGAGCAGCAGCGGCTCTACTCCGAGCTCCTCCCGAGTGACTGTGCTTCTCACCCTATCTCTAAGGGAGTGCCCAGCCACCCTGCGAAGGAAACTCATTTCGGCCGCTTGTATCCGCGATCTTGTCCTTTTGGTCATTACCCAAAGTTCATGACCATAGGTGAGAGTTGGAACGTAGATCGACCGGTAAATTGAGAGCTTCGCCTTTTGGCTCAGCTCCTTCTTCACCACGACGAACCGGTAAAGCGACCGCATCACTGCGGAGGCTGCACCGATCCGCCTGTCGATCTCACGCTCCATCCTTCCCTCACTCGTGAACAAGATCCCGAGATACTTAAACTCCTCCACTTGAGGCAGAACTTCTCCACCAACGTGGAGAGGGCAAGCCACCCTTTTCCGGTCGAGAACCATGGCCTCGGACTTGGAGGTGCTGATTCTCATCCCAGCCGCTTCACACTCGACTGCAAACCGCCCCAGTGCATGCTGAAGGTCCTGGTTTGAAGAAGCCAACAGGACAACATCATCCGCAAAAAGCAGAGATAAATAATAAGATATCTTATGATATATTTTAAAAGTATGAGGAAGTCAAAATAATAAGTGAAATAATGACACTGTCTTGAAATAACAAGGTATTAACTCAAAAATAATGACAGAATTTAATTAAAATCACAAAAAAGTGTTTAGATGCAGAATGAGCTGAAAAGATTTAATTTTATTAACGTATTTTAAATAAACTGAGAATTTGAAAGCTCATGTCTACTGTATTTGCACTTGTTAGCGTTTGCTGTTAATCTTGGATGAAATGTTTAGCTGTGTGTGTGTGTGTGTGTGTGAGTGAGAGTGTGTATAGATGAGAGAGAGAGAATGAGTGAGTAAGAGTGTGTGTACATGAGAGAGAGAGAATGAGTGAGTAAGTGAGTGAGTATGTGAATGTATGAGAGAGAGAATGAGTGAGTGTGTGTGTATATATGAGAGAGTGAGTGAGTGAGTGAGTGAGTGAGTGAGTGAGTATATATGAGAGAGAGAATGAGTGAGTGTTTATGAGAGAGAATGAGTGAGTGAGTATATATGAGAGAGAATGAGTGTGTATACATGAGAGAGAGAGAATGAGTGAGTATATATGAGTGAGAGAGAGAATGAGTGAGTGCGTATATATGAGAGAGAGTGTGTATATATGAGAGTGTATACATGAGTGAGTGAGTGAGTGAGTGAGTGAGTATATATGAGAGAGAGAATGAGTGTGTATATATATGAGAGTGTGTATATGAGAGAGAGAGAATGAGTGTGTATATATGAGAGAGTGAGTGTGTATATGAGAGAGAGAGAATGAGTGTGTATATATATATATATATATATATATATATATATATATATATGGCCGTCCACCTAAACTGACAGAGCGAGCAAGGAGAGCACTGGTCAGAGAAGCAGCCAAGAGGCCCATGATCACTCTGGAGGAGCTGCAGAAATCCACAGCTCATGTGGGAGAATCTGTGCACAGGACAATACGATACGATGATGATGCCCTTTATTGTCACTAGTCACATGTACCAGCGAAATTAGCCGTCAACCTGTCCGTACATATACAACATACAATTGACATACGGTAGACAGGACATGAAGACAGGGATAAAGATAAAAAGGAAACACAACATGAGGAGAGATAAGGAAAAAAAGAACACCCTCCTCCCACTATGCTCCTGTCAGGAGTACAGTGTTGGAACATTTAAAAAACCTTTGCATAAGCACACAACAACACAAGTACACTTTAAACACGGGACTTGAGAGGGGGAATCAGGGGTAGGGGCAGGGGGGAGGGGAGGAGGTAATCCAGCACAAGCAAGCAGCCGCCCGCTCCTGCAGCCATGAAGGCGCTGGTCACGCATCCGCTTGTCATACTGGGGGTAAAAACGGCGTGCGTGGAGAGTTAGAGAGGAATGCGAGGAATGAGAGTGTCTCCCAGCAGTGACCTTCAGGGGGAAATGTTTCTTCAGCAACGGCCTGAACCAAGGCCGGTGCTGTCTCAGGGCGCCGAATCTCAATAAGATATGAATTGTTTGGTCTTTCCAGACGCAGTCTTTGCATGTCCACACTGCTCGTCCATATTTGTCCATTCCGTCCATTCTATTTAAATTGATCTCCAAAAAACGTATTCCTTGCAAAGCTGAAAGCTGCTCTGAGATAACAACCATTTTGTGATTAAAGTTCTGAATGTCCACAGTTTGAGTGCCAACAGCTTTGCCCACCACTCCAATCATATCGGGCAGCTTTGTGGGGCTTTGAACAGCTGTCATCATTGTCTGATTTCCTTGATATACCAGGGCAATGCCTAATCCAATCAGCAGAAGTCCTGTAATCATGGTTCCAAATAGGTAGCTCTAAGTTGTACACTCCACAAATCTGGCCTTTTTGGAAGAGTGGCAAGAAGAAAGCCATTGCTGAAAGACAGGCATAAGAAATGTAGGGGACACAGCAAACATGTGGAAGAAGGTGCTTTGGTCAGATGAGACCAAAGTTGAACTTTTTGGCCTAAATGCAAAGCGCTATGTGTGGCGGAAAACTAACACTGCTCATCACCCTGCACACACCATCCCCACTGTGAAACATGGTGGTGGCAGCATCATGCTATAGGGGTGCTTTTCTTCAGCAGGGACAGGGAAGCTGGTCAGAGTTGATGGGAAGATGGATGGAGCTAAATACAGGGCAATCCTGGAAGAAAACCTGTTGGAGGCTGCAAAAGACTTGAGACTGGGAAGGAGATTCACCTTCCAGCAAGACAATGACCCTAAACATACAGCCAGAGCTACAATGGAATGGTTTAGATCAAAGAATATTCATGTGTTAGAATGGCCCAGTCAAAGTCCAGACCTAAATCACATTGAGCATCTGTGGCAAGACTTGAAAATTGCTGTTCACAGATGCTCTCCATCCGATCTGGCTGAGAGAGAGAGTGAGTGAGCATAGTTCAAATTACGGGGGGTACTGGGGGGTACTATACCCCCCAATGAAGACCCAGTACCCCCCAAAGCAGGGCTCTACAGTGCGCACATTTCACTCACATTTGCAAGCGAATTTTTCGGCATGCGAATGACGAAAAAAAACCACGCGCATTCGTGCGAGGGCTTCTTGCGGCCGACAATTTCGGAAAGCACTGAGCACAGACGCGACGAGTTTAACATTCTAAAATGTATCAAATGTTAAACTGCAAAGTATGTAAATCCAGCGCTGGATAGCCTACCTAATATCATTTTTTACACTAGAGACAAGAAAATTACATCAGTCAGAGCCTTGTAGTGCTCAATGTGAAATAATTTTGTGAATATCTCCTTCCGTTTTCCTGTAAACCCCCGTTGTTTGGAGGGAGCACTCTGAGGAAAAACTGCGCTTTCTGTGCAGTTTTGCCAGATTTGTTGCGGTTTTAAGTGCATTTTGGCGGGTTTTGAACATATTATGGGTTGGAAAATGTCAGCAGTATCTGGCAACACTGTTTCTGTGTGACACTCTGTGTCTCTGCTCGCAGCGTACGGGTGGGGGAGGGGATGCTCGCTCTCACACACACACACACACACACACAGAGAGGAGGGAGGGGCTGCTCCCTCTCAGAGAGACACAGGCTTGTAGCATCATGGCAAGTCACACATTCACACAGTACAGCTCAGCTCCTGCAACTGTGACTGCTACAGCCACTGCATCACTCTCACGATTTCCCGCAGGGGAATTGTCTCCAGTTAGTTATAGAAACTCAGTTCAGCTACAAAACTCAGGATATTGCACTGTATTTGGTATTGCATTGTATTGGGTATGGATGTAAAAGTGTAGAAATATAAATATAAAATATACAAAAGCTATAAAAAATAAAAAGGTGCTCTGTGAGTCTGTTGGTCCTTGCTCTGATGCACCTGTAACGCCTGCCTGAGGGCAGCAAGTCAAAGAACTCAGAGCCAGGGTGGGAGCTGTCCTTGATGATGATGTTAGCTCTGCTGAGCTCTGCTCTCTGTTTAGCTACTATTTGTTCATTCATTCAGTTGTTCGTTATTCATTTGTTTGTTCATTCATTCATTCGTTCATTCATTCATTCTCAATTGAATTTTGCGTTTTATGTGTTGGTGTGTCTAAGGTTTGCGCTGCAATAAACCTTTAAAATGAAAACTTACTTGTGCTTGTGCCCCCATTTTTTTCCCTGTGCTCCTAAAATTTTTAACTTAGGAGCACGTGTGCTCCTGAAAAAAAAGTTAGTGTAGAGCCCTGCCCCAAAGAGACAAAAATATAAGTTTTGGGGGGGTCTGATATTTTTTCTGATATTGTGAAAAGGAATATATAATTCAAACCAACTCCCATTCGGCATTCTTATTGTAGGAACATTTTAATGTAAATCGATTTCAGACAGACACCCCTATTGTGGACCATACCATTTTTAGTCGCCGCAGCGCTAGAACGCGCTAGAAGCAACAGCTTCTAGTCCACACCGTATTCAGTTGATTCATCAGATACAGTCCATGGGTTTGCAGCAGAAGATGTGCATTGGTAATGTTAGTTGCTAACCAACTTTTAGCCTGTTGAAAATGTGTTATTTTACAACTTTCATTTATTAAAGTGATTTGCTCTTCTTTCAGCTCATGTCACGTCTTTATACGTTGAATTACTTACCCACTGAGGCCAGTAGGCTACAGTGGATGGACGTTAACGTTAGTTACCAATGTTAGTTAGCAAGATAAGCTAAGTCTCTATTTAAATCAAGCTTATTACAGTGTGGTATAGAAACGATTCTCGTTTCAAAGGAGAAGAACTCCATATATTTCCATTCTCATTTTGTCATGAATAAATTGTGCCCTTCTGAAATTAATTTGGCACATAGGCCCATCCTGTGTGTGTGATTAGGCGCAAGAAGTTCTGATGTAGGCCTAGCTAAGCCTATGTAAAATTACAATCAGAACCTCTGGGGACTGGGACAACATAAAAAGAGCCAGGTAGTAGGCGAGCCTAGGCAAAATAGCCTAGTACATATGCTAGTATTTGAATTTGTTTTCTATTGTTTTTACTTACATTCCTTTTGTATTATTTTTAAGATATTTATAGTTTCAATTGAGTACCCTGTTTGATTTTATTCACAGAGACAGTAGGCCAAACATGAGCAAAAGAAAAGGGCCAGACATCAGGCATTTTTTTGGTGCTAAAAGAGTAAGTAGTAAATATTAGCACTAAGATCTACAGACAATTACAGTACAAGTGTAGGTGGAGTTAGGTTTTATACACTGTTCATGTGAATAAAGAAAATGGGTTCCCAGAAGACAGGAGAGGCACAGCAGGATGAAAGAGAGTAAGACATTCAGCAGGACTGTTCTGCATGTGTGTATATACTGTATGTGACTCATTTGTAGCGTTGATATCCAGTTTGTTCTGACAAAGAAGGTTATCAGGTTGTACTACTGTTTTTCTTCTGTGGTAGTACTGTATGGTTTGTTATGCTTCTTAATGACATTACAAATTATTGTTCAGAGTTATTGTGTTGAGTTACTGACACACTGTAAACCCGGATAAGTTGAGTACACTTAAATGACTTTAGTAAAGCGATTGCCTTAAGTGGTTTAAGTTATGAAGAGTAGAGAAAATGAATTTGTCAAGTACAATCAACTTGAACGACTTAATTAATGAACTAAACAAAAACTGTGCAGTCTACTTAAGACTAGAATGCTCAGAACTTAATATGATAAGTCTAATTCACTTAACTGCTTTAATATTTAAAATCTTAATATCCTCTTCACTGTAAGCCCGGATAAGTTGAGTTTACTTAAAAAATTTGAGGAAACCAGTTGCCTTAAAAAAAATTATGTATAATCAAAACTTGAGTGAACTAAACTTAAATGCTTGATGGGAATGGAATTGCTATTTTAAGTACAACACACTAAATACCAAGTTGATTTTACTTAAAATCTTTTGCTAAACCAATTGCTTTGTATAATCATTAAATGTAACATATTAAGTTCATTACACTAAATGCCAAGTTGGTTTAATGCAATATAAATAGCAATATTAACTTTAATGAACAAAAAAAGAAAACAAATGTACATTCTTTTTCTCTTTTATTGTAGATAGCACATTTACAAAAAAAAAAAGGAGCAGAAAAAAAAATAATCAAATCCTGGATTCACAAGACTGACAGCATGGTGTTCATCTTTCTTAATGGCAGGACTGAGAAAATATGCATATACTATATAAGATTTTCACTGACAGAAATATTTACTTTCAGAGAGAGAGAGGGAGAGAGAGAGAGACAGGAGGGCAGAGAGAGAGAGGATGGAAAAGGTAAGCAATAGTGATGAACTGACACACCAAAAACCTACTTAACCAAATAACATGTCCAAATAAACCCAAACAGTGATACACCAACGGACCGTCGCCTTCCTTTCTCTCTCCTTCTGCCTTGTGCTGCGCAGCGTGGAAGAGCGCGTTTTCTGTGCTGTCGGTCGGGTGTTCACTGCAGCTAACAGCAAGTGAGCACTTAGCTAATAGGGGAAGAACGTCAATTCTAACGTTAGCTACTTAATCGTACAATATATAATGATTAAACCTATGATTGACCTGGCGACTTGTCCAGGGTGTACCCCGCCTTTCGCCCGTAGTCAGCTGGGATAGGCTCCAGCTTGCCTGCGACCCTGTAGAAGGATAAAGCGGCTAGAGATAATGTGATGTGATGTGTAAACCTATGATATGGTTGTGCTGTATACTTACATTATCCGAAAAGTTTTCAAAAGTGTCCAATTCCAAATCCAGAGAGCTCTCCACAGTGACAAAAGCAACTTAGCCAACAGATGAAAATGACGTGAAATTGGTAAAATACCACCTGTAACTGTAAAACACGCGATTTCCACTGCTCTTAAAGTTAAAACAAACATTCCCACCGACAGTCAGGATCCAAAATACTAAGTTCAGAGAAGAAACGTTGGCTGAAGCTCACTCTGAATTTTACCAAACCTCACGTAACTGCTGCTGATGTGTGAAAGTTAAAATGGCGGCTTCACAACTCTGCGCAGATTAAAAAAGAGGCGTGGTCATGACTAAAACTTAGAATTTTAAGGCCATTCAACTTAAACTTATTAACACTTTTGACTATGTGTACAAATTAGTAGAATATACTTAATATTTTTTAGTAATGCAATCAAACTTAAATTTTTACGTACATTGTATTAAAACATTTAATTAAATACAAAGTCCGGGCTTACAGTGCACCGACTTCCATAGACGAGACAGGACGGGACCGGGGGGGATTGATATGATAGTGGACCATGATGGTACCCCCCAATTATGGTGGGGTAATTCACACTCTGTGAGTGAGTGAGTGAGTGTGTGTGTGTGTGTGTGTGTGTGTGTGTGTGTATATGAGAGAGAGAGAGTGAGTGTGTATAAGAGAGAGAATGACTGACTGTGTATATATGAGAGAGAGAGAATGAGTGAGTGAGTATATATGAGAGAGAGAATGAGTGAGTGAGTACAGTGGGGCAAAAAAGTATTTAGTCAGTCACCTATTGTGCAAGTTCTCCCACTTAAAAAGATGAGAGAGGCCTGTAATTTTCATCATAGGTATACCTCAACTATGAGAGACAAAATGAAAAAAAAAAATCCAGAAAATCACATTGCCTGATTTTTAAAGAATTTATTTACAAATTATGGTGGAAAATAAGTATTTGGTCAATAACAAAAGTTCATCTCAATACTTTGTTATATACCCTTTGTTGGCAATGACAGAGGTCAAACATTTTCTGTAAGTCTTCACAAGGTTTTCACACACTGTTGCTGGTATTTTGGCCCATTCCTCCATGCAAATCTCCTCTAGAGCAGTGATGTTTTGGGGCTGTCGCTGGGCAACACGGACTTTCAACTCCCTCCAAAGATTTTCTATGGGGTTGAGATCTGGAGACTGGCTAGGCCACTCCAGGACCTTGAAATGCTTCTTACGAAGCCACTCCTTCGTTGCCCGGGCGGTGTGTTTGGGATCATTGTCATGCTGAAAGACCCAGCCACATTTCATCTTCAATGCCCTTGCTGATGGAAGGAGGTTTTCACTCAAAATCTCGCGATACATGGCCCCTTTCATTCTTTCCTTTACACGGATCAGTCGTCCTGGTCCCTTTGCAGAAAAACAGCCCCAAACAGGGCCGTAACCAGGATTTTTCAAATACCGAGGTCAAGCATGGCTGACAGCACCCCCCCCCCCCCCCCCCCCTCCCCGGCACAACTTAAATAAATAAATAACAAACCAAGGATAGATTTGGTGGTGGACACATTTATTTTTAACAATTCTACAACTGTGGCCCCATAACTGTGGTGTTTTATCTGACATAAAAGTAGAAAGGTAGTGAACTCTTGAACTGAGTATACATACCTAAAGTACCAGTTACCTAAAGAATTGGCATTATTTACATTGCAGCATACACATGACAGAAAGGGTGTGACCTGCTGAATTGTAAGCTTTAGTATTACACCTTATAATAATAGTGTGTGTGTGTGTGTGTGTGTGTGTGTGTGTGTGTGTGTGTGTGTGTGTGTGTGTGAGAGAGAGAGAGAGAGAGAGAGAGAGAGAGAGAGAGAGTGTTTGTGTGTTATTTGTGGGTGTCTGTATGTGGAGAGACATTCTGAACAGTAATGTAAAGGCATCAGTCTATCTGGCTGTCTTGAATTGAGGTCCATTTGCATGCATTCTCTGAAGCAGAGTGTTCTCACCATTGCCTGTAATGTAAGTTTGGCTCATAACACATTTACTTCAACAATTCTAAAACTGTGCCATCATAACTGTGGAGTTTTGTCTGACATAAAAGTCAAAACTGAACTGAACCACTCAATATTTCGTTTTCCTGTTTTTCTGTATGACCAAAAAATGAGGGATTGGTGTTTGTTTTCCTTTTTTCAACTCAAAACAGAACAAATAATAAACAGGGAAACCAAAACGAAATAATAACTCTAATTTACGATTATTGATTTTCTCTATTCCCCATGCTACATTAGCCTTCCCATGATCCTCAGCGACAGTCCATCATCATCTCTGCGTCTATGAAACAGAAAAATTGCATGTGCATGTATATATATCAAGTAATTTATTCATACATCCTATTCATTTAATATATTAAGCTGTTAATGTTAAGCTGATGATCTCTTCATTATTATTATCTCAATATAATAGTAATAATAAATAATGATAACAATACCAACATGGCATTCATTTTGTCACTTTCAACATATTGTGTCAGACCAACTTTGCTTTTTATTAGAGGACATGGGTCCGTGTATCATCCGATCATTCAATTATTCCATTCAATCTGGAAAACGAAAAACAAAAAAAAAAACACTCAATATTTCGTTTTCCTGTTTTTCTGTATGACCAAAAAATGAGGGATTGGTGTTTGTTTTCCTTTTTCCAACTCAAAACAGAACAAATAATAAACAGGGAAACCAAAACGAAATAATAACTCTAATTTACGATTATTGATTTTCTCTATTCCCCACGCTACATTAGCCTTCCCATGATCCTCAGCGACAGTCCATCATCATCTCTGCGTCTATGAAACAGAAAAATTGCATGTGCATGTATATATCAAGTAATTTATTCATACATCCTATTCATTTAATATATTAAGCTGATGATCTCTTAATTATTATTATCTCAATATAATAGTAATCTGTACTCGAGTTGAGGGGGGATGGGGGGATGCCATCCCCCCGGAATAAAAAATGGTCAAAATCATCCCCCCTCTAAAACGGGCATCCCCCCTCCCTTCCCTTGAGCAATTTTATCAATAAATGTGGACATTACTTCTATTTAACATTGGAATTAGAAATGCCATTCCACGTAGCTTTGCTGAAACTGAGCATACAATAAGCTACCGCGAGAGAGGGCGCGCGCAAGTGAAGCGTTTGAGGAAGTGACATTCAGTTGGGGTTCCGTTATTTTTGATTTCATTCGGCGTCAGTGACAGCAGCGGACTGCAGCATCATGGCCAAGCGGAGTGGACAGCAAGACCTAAGCAAGTTCGGATTTAAGATCGCAAAAAAAAACATTTCAGGAGTCAAGAGTTACGAATATCAGTCCCACTTTCTGTGAGCCCACTATCATGCTGTAAAGTTACCGATATGGAGCCTAATTTGTGGGCGGCGGATAACAACACAGCTATCATAATGAATGTTAGTTTGGAGTCTATCCAGCTATCGATAGCTTAGGTTCATGTTAGCTTTGATTTCTTGTATAAGGCCATTAATTTAATCAGCCTGGACGTTCGTTTGTTATTCTTCAGGCAACAAAAAGTGTTATTCAAGACAGGAAGGCTAAAATTAACGACACTAGCAGTTTTGAAGGCTTCATTGCCTCATTAGAGAGCCGGTCACAGCATGTAAGAGCAGGATTGGTGTAGGACTCGACAGTGTCTGCTAAAATGCAGCTTTCTTTTTCTTCGTCATAGGCTCTTCTTCTGTCTCCTCAATGGGCCTTTTCCCCTTTCCAAAGAAACTTTCCAAAGATGCCTGCTTTTAACTCATTTTGCTAGCTTGTATCCAGTATGTATCAAAGTGCTGGTATGTATCGAAGCAAAGTATCAAAGTATCCAAGGCAGCTCCTTGGTAACCGTCAACGTTAAGGTGTCACGTGACCTAGATAACAGCGGGAATCAACGTTACAGAAAGAATCCGGTCATTTTTCAAAGCTCAAATCCTCGTTCAGATAATAAATAAATCAGAAATAACATTATATTTAATTAAATTATCTTATCCACTGCTCTTTTTCCAGATGACAGTCAGCAGCAACTGCAGCACAGTGCGGCAGGAGCTGGAGGACCCGGAGTGTGAGACAGGAGCAAGCAGGAGAACCAACAGCTGAAGAGCTCAAGATTTACAATTTACTGTTGCTTGTTTTAGCTTATTGGTTCCCTACCTACCTCTGTATTTAATTCAATGTTCGCAATGTTCAGCTTTGAATAAAAATTCTATTGACTTGATATGAAAAGATTCAGTTGTTCATTTACATTGCCTGCTGAGGTTTTAATAAATTATTTACCAAACGATTTAAAAGGAGCCTACCATGACTAGTGCAATTTGAAGTGTAACTTCATAGTCATGGTAGGCTCCTTTTAAATCGTTTGGTAAATAATTTATTAAAACCTCAGCAGGCAATGTAAATGAACAACTGAATCTTTTCATATCAAGTCAATAGAATTTGTTGCCTGAAGAATAACAAACGAACGTCCAGGCTGATTAAATTAATGGCCTTATACAAGAAATCAAAGCTAACATGAACCTGAGTAAGCTATCGATAGCTGGCTAGACTCCAAACTAACATTCATTATGATAGCTGTGTTGTTATCCGCCGCCCACAAATTAGGCTCCATATCGGTAACTTTACAGCATGATAGTGGGCTCACAGAAAGTGGGACTGATATTCGTAACTCTTGACTTACCTCCGGAAATGTTTTTTCTTGCGATCTTAAATCCGAACTTGCTTAGGTCTTGCTGTCCACTCCGCTTGGCCATGATGCTGCAATCCGCTGCTGTCACTGACGCCGAATGAAATCAAAAATAACGGAACCCCAACTGAATGTCACTTCCTCAAACGCTTCACTTGCGCGCGCCCTCTCTCGCGGTAGCTTACTGTATGCTCAGTTTCAGCAAAGCTACGTGGAATGGCATTTCTAATTCCAATGTTAAATAGAAGTAATGTCCACATTTACTGATAAAATTGCTCAAGGGAAGGGAGGGGGGATGCCGAGGGGGGATGATTTTGACCATTTTTTATTCCGGGGGGATGGCATCCCCCCCATCCCCCCTCAACTCGAGTACAGGTTACTATTATATTGAGATAATAATAATTAAGAGATCATCAGCTTAATATATTAAATGAATAGGATGTATGAATAAATTACTTGATATATACATGCACATGCAATTTTTCTGTTTCATAGACGCAGAGATGATGATGGACTGTCGCTGAGGATCATGGGAAGGCTAATGTAGCGTGGGGAATAGAGAAAATCAATAATCGTAAATTAGAGTTATTATTTCGTTTTGGTTTCCCTGTTTATTATTTGTTCTGTTTTGAGTTGGAAAAAGGAAAACAAACACCAATCCCTCATTTTTTGGTCATACAGAAAAACAGGAAAACGAAATATTGAGTGTTTTTTTTTTTTTTTTTTCGTTTTCCAGATTGAATGGAATACTTGAATGATCGGATGATACACGGACCGCTCAGCTACCTGAAGTATTGGCATTATTTACATTTCATTATCTTAAATTACATTAGAATGTAGGGCTATTAGTTCTGTGTGAAGACTATGTATTAGAGAGAGTGTGTGAGAGTGTATTTGTGTGTGTGTGTGTGTGTGTGTGTCTCTGTGTGAGTGAGAGAGAAAGAGAGAGTTATGAGAGAAAGAGAGAGAGTTACTCGTACAAGCCCGTTTAGTCAGCCCTGCGCAGGGCTGCCTGTGACAACGTAGTTTTGAATGTTTCTCGAAATGCTAACTAAAATGTAATAGGCAATGACAATGAAACGTTTCCCCTTGGAAAGTTGGCATGACACCGCTGAATGGTCTGCCACTGCACTGACAGTATTTTCTCACCTTCCCTCCTTCTCTTTCCCTGCTCTTCTGTTGACTGTCTGTTGCAACGTTTTCATTTTGCACTCGGGTAAAGCTCTATAATGCGATGTGACTATTAGCCTATGTTAGGTTAGGTAGGCATATGTGATAGACCGTAGACTACACCCTGCCTGTTTTATCCAAAACCCAACTTCCCCGGCCGACACTAGTATAGGCTACGTCGCGTGACGCTGCGTTAGACACGGCAACGATAGAGATAGAGGCTGAGAGATTTCAGATGACATTAGACAAATGTGAATTTTATTGGGGGGAAATACAGATGACATGTGGATGTGGACGCTGCATTTTACATTGATCACTGCTCGAATTCAGCGTAGACCAATTTTAAATTTCTGAAAAAAATACCGAGGACATGACCTCGGTGTCCTCAATGGTAGTTACGGCCATGGCCCCAAAGCATGATGTTTCCACCCCCATGCTTCACAGTAGGTATGGTGTTTTTTGGAGGCAACTCAGCATTCTTTCTCCTCCAAACACGACAAGTTGAGTTTTTACCAAAAAGTTCTATTTTGGTTTCATCTGACCATATGACATTCTCCCAGTCCTCTTCTGGATCATCCAAATGCTGTCTAGCAAACTTCAGACGGGCCTGGACATGTACTGGCTTAAGCAGGGGGACACGTCTGGCACTGCAGGATTTGAGTCCCTGGCGGCGTAGTGTGTTACTGATGGTAGCCTTTGTTACTTTGGTCCCAGCTCTCTGCAGGTCATTCACTAGGTCCCCCCGTGTGGTTCTGGGATTTTTGCTCACCGTTCTTGTGATCATTTTGACCCCACGGGGTGAGATCTTGCGTGGAGCCCCAGACCGAGGGAGATTATCAGTGGTCTTGTATGTCTTCCATTTTCTAATAATTGCTCCCACAGTTGATTTCTTCACACCAAGCTGCTTACCTATTGCAGATTCAGTCTTCCCAGCCTGGTGCAGGTCTACAATTTTGTTTCTGGTGTCCTTTGACAGCTCTTTGGTCTTGGCCATAGTGGAGTTTGGAGTGTGACTGTTTGAGGTTGTGGACAGGTGTCTTTTATACTGATAACGAGTTCAAACAGGTGCCATTAATACAGGTAATGAGTGGAGGACAGAGGAGTCTCTTAAAGAAGTTACAGGTCTGTGAGAGCCAGAAATCTTGCTTGTTTGTAGGTGATCAAATACTTATTTTACCGAGGAATTTACCAATTAATTCATTAAAAATCCTACAATGTGATTTCCTGGATTCTTTCCCCCATTCTGTCTCTCATAGTTGAGGTATACCTATGATGAAAATTACAGGCCTCTCATCTTTTTAAGTGGGAGAACTTGCATAATTGGTGGCTGACTAAATACTTTTTTTCCCCACTGTATATATGAGAGAGAGAATGAGTGAGTGAGTATATATGAGAGAGAATGAGTGAGTGAGTATATATGAGAGAGAGAGAATGAGTGAGTGAGTATATATGAGAGAGAGAATGAGTGAGTATATATGAGAGAGAGAGTGAATATATATATGAGAGAGAGAGAGAATGAGTCAGTGAGTATATATGAGAGTGAGAGAGAATGAGTGAGAGAGAGTGAGTGTGTGTATATACATGAGAGAGAGAATGAGTGAGTATACCGTATATGAGAGAGAGAGAATGAGTGAGTGAGAGCGAGTGAAATATATATATATATATATATATATATATATATATATATATATATGAGAGAGAGAATGAGTCAGTGAGTATATATGAGAGTGAGAGAGAGAATGAGTGAGAGAGAGTGTCAGTGAGAGAGAGTGTGTCAGAGAGAGTGTGTGTATATACATGAGAGACAGAATGAGTGAGTATACCGTATATGAGAGAGAGAGAGAATGAGTGAGTGAGAGCGAGTGAAATATATATTTATTTATTTATTTATTTATTTCACACTCACTTTCAACAAGATGGCGTTGCAAGAGTGGCAGCTAGTTACAGTAGCTCCGAGCGTGTTTATGTGTTTTGGCATGTTTTTGTACTTTTTTCGTGTTTCTTTCTGCACTAGTCTCAGTCGGAAGTGTGCACCTCGGGATGTACTACTCGTGAGACTGTGCAGTTGTATTTTTCTCTTTTTCTTTCTGGGGCTATTTAAATCTGCATCAGCGGACCCTTTCAGCCACGGCTCCATTGTTTACACTTGGGAGCAGCTGTTAGCACTGCGCAACACCAAGGTATTCCCCGTGGAAAGACCGGTGATCCCCGCAGAATTAAGGAGAAGGAGAAGGGGATGCAGAGCTGGAATGAAGTGCCGGGAGAAGAAAAGACAGTATAAACCATGTATACCGTCTGTCATCATGGGAAACGTAAGATCTCTCCCTAATAAGATGGATGAGCTAATGGCGCTAACCAGGCTGCAGAGGGAGTACCGGGAGTGTCGCCTTATGTACTTCACAGAGACTTGGCTGAATGAACTCTCACCGGACTCACACGTCACTCTGGATGGATTTCAACTCGTGAGAGCGGACAGGAAAGCCAAGGAGAGCGGTAAGAGGAAAGGAGGGGGTATAGTGATGTTTGTGAATGACAGATGGTGTAACCCGGGGCACATCAGGGCAAAGAAGCAGTATTGCAGTAAAAACATTGAACTGATAGCGATTAGCATTCGGCCATACTACCTCCCGAGGGAATTCTCGCACATTATCACGATAACTGTGTACATCCCCCCAGCGGCCAATGCTGCTGCAGCCTGTGAGCTCTTACACACTACAGTGTCAAAGCTTCAGACATCGCACCCCCAGTCCCTGCTACTAGTCTCCGGTGACTTCAATCATGCTTCTCTGTCCTCCACTCTCCCAACCTTCACTCAGTATGTGAAATCCCATACCAGAGACAAGAGAACTTTGGATTTAATGTATGTAAACACCAAGGACGCATATAGTTCATCACCCCTCCCCCCGCTGGGCTGTTCTGACCACAATCTGGTTCACTTGTCCCCTACATACATACCTATGGTGAATAAACAACCACCCACCAAAAGGTATGTAAGGAGCTGGTCTGAGGTGACCAGTATGGCACTGAAGGACTGCTTTGACACCATGGACTGGGATGTGTTGTGTGAACCTCACGGGGATGACATTGATAGCCTGACAACCTGCATCACGGATTACATAAATTTCTGTGTTGAAAACACTGTGCCAGTCAAGAAGGTACGGTGTTTTCCCAACAATAAACCCTGGGTGACGTCTGAACTAAAAGCCCTATTAAACGAGAAGAGGGTTTTTAAATCTGGCAACAAGGGGGAGATGAGAGTGCAGAGGGAGCTGAAGAGGGGGATAAGGAGAGGCAAGGACAGCTACAGGAGGAAGCTGGAGAAGCACCTCAAGGGGAGCAACACCGGAGAGGTATGGAGAGGCCTGAAAACCATCTATGGCCACACAAAGGACAGTGGGAGGGGCCCTGTATCTGGGGGCCAAGACTGGGCAAATGAGTTGAATCTCTTTTTCAACAGATTTGACTGTGCCACCCCACCGTCCCCCACTCACCATAGTCCTGACCGGTCTGTGATATCACTCCACCCCCCTCATAATACTTCTGACACCAACAGCTCCCTCCTCACACCACATCACCCCCCTCCGATCCCTGCCAGACCAATCCACACACTCCACCCCCGACCTCACTCTGCAGGACTCGCACCTCGGCTACACCCCTTGCCTCTCCATAACAGCTGATCAGGTGTTGAAGGAGCTGAGGAGGATCAAGACAAGGAAAGCTGCTGGCCCTGATGGTATCAACTCCAGACTGCTTAAGGACTGTGCAGTTCAGCTCTGTGGGATTCTTCTGTACATTTTCAACCTGAGCCTCAGTCTGAAGAAAGTTCCACTTATGTGGAAAACATCATGTGTGGTTCCAGTTCCCAAGACTGCGCACCCCAGGGAGCTCAATCACTTTTGGCCAGTAGCTTTAACATCTCACCTAATGAAGATCATGGAGAGGATTATTCTCTCCCACCTCCGACACCTGGTGAACAGCGAGATGGACCCCCTGCAGTTTGCATATCGATCGGGCATTGGTGTGGATGACGCTGTCATTTACCTGCTACACCGGTCACTTTTGCACCTGGAGGGCACTGGGAGCACTGTGAGAATCATGTTCTTTGACTTCTCCAGTGCTTTCAACACAATCCAGCCATCACTGCTTAGGGGGAAGCTGGAGGGAGCTGGTGTCGACTGCCACCTGGCTGCATGGATCATCGACTATCTCATTAACAGACCGCAGTATGTGAGGCTCCGTGACTGTGTGTCTGATGTGGTAGTTTGCAGCACAGGGGCTCCACAGGGTACAGTGCTCTCTCCTTTCCTCTTTACACATCTGACTTCAGCTACAACACGGACAGCTGCCACCTCCAGAAGTTCTCAGATGATACAGCCATCGTTGGACATGTGTCAGAGGGGGACTATCTGGAGTACAGAGAGGTCATCACCAACTTTGTCACCTGATGCAAACTGAACCACCTGCGCATCAACGCCAGCAAGACAAAGGATGTGGTGATCGATTTCAGAAGGATGGTTCCTCAAATTGCACCAGTGAACATCCAGGGTTTGGACATTGAGATCGTGGAGGAGTACAAATCCCTGGGTGTTCACCTCAACAACAAACTGGACTGGACTAACAACACAGATGTCCTGTACAAGAAGGGTCAAAGTTGTATCCACCTCTTGAGAAGACTGAGGTCTTTTGGTGTGTGCAGCGATTTTCTACGCTATGATCTGCTGGGGCTGTGGAAGTTCAGAGAGGGACAGGAAGAAACTTAATAAACTGGTCAGAAGGGCTGGCTCAGTCTTGGACTGTCCTCTGGACTCCATTGAGGTGGTGGGTGAGAGGAGGATGTTAGCCAAGCTGACCTCAATCATAGATAACCCCTCTCACCCCCTACATGAGGCTGTGGGGGCTTTAAACAGCTCTTTTAGTAGTAGACTGCTACACCCACGGTGTAAGAAGGAGAGATACCGCAGGTCATTCATACCTGCTGCTGTCAGACTGTATAACACCCACAACTTGTAACGTAGCACCAATAACCTGTTTGTCGTTTAATTTGCACTACTTCACCACTACTACCTCTGCCATCTCTCATCAATGCAATTATGTGCAATAATATAGGCCCTAAACTATTTTTATGCATACTTATAAATATTATTTATGTATGTGTGTATATATACACAGAGTCTACCTGTAATGTGCAATTTTTCCGAGCCTCTCAATAAGGCAATTTTTTTCTATACTTTTTCACGGTAGATAATGCTAATAGCCCTCTGTATTTAATCCTTCGTTTGTCTAATTTTTATTTCAGTTTTATTTGTTATCTGTTTGACATTTTCTTGCTACTGTAACACATGAATTTCCCCGATGTGGGATGAATAAAGTGAATCTAATCTAATATATATATAAAAGTCTGTGTCTGTGTGTGTGTGTGTGTAACACGGCCGCTCGCGGATTCAGAGCAAATTGAGGGTTTTAATCGACACAGTGAGGGAAGGCAATGCACAATAACCAGGCCAGAGTCAATACCGGGGAATCCAACTGAGTCGTGAGGGCGAGACAAATTGGTCATGAAACGGGCGAGAGTCCAAGAACCGGAAATGAGGAAAACACAGGCAGAATAAACACAAGGGCTGGGCAAACCGGAGTCGAGAAACCGGGAAGCGAGAGAAAAGAGCAAACAAACAGAAGGCAAGGTGAAACCGGAAGGCAAAAAGGGCCACACACGGAAATGCACTCAGATACAACCGCTCAGCAGGCTCACGGAAACTGTGGAAGCAATAGAGGGCTTTCGCGTGACGTCACCGCACCGCGAGATTTTGTTAGGGTGCCATATTGGAAGACCAAGTACACATCTATGCAAGTACATACATACATAAAACAAACTACACCTGAAATATAGCAGCAAATTTTATTTTATTCACATGTTAACAGTGTTTTCTTTACTACATTAACAGTTGTTCCATTCTATGAAAGACCTGTTCAGAATTTGTTCATTTATATTTCATATAATAATCAGTGCAGATTAAATGAAATTCTCCACTATCATGTTAAAAAAAATATAGCACTTGACCACTGTTGCAATCTGTATTCATGCTGTTATGGATTTTTTTATTTCATAATTTATTTTTAATTTACTACTTATCTGTTTTTATTTATATATATTTGAATTATTTGGACATGGGGAAAAACTATATTTAAAATCCAAAGAGGGATGGAGGGAGGAAAATTAAAACAAAAGAAAGAAATGAAATACATAACATAAATGTGATAAAATTAAGGATGTTTTTATTCAGTAAACATTTAAAAAAATGTTCTACAACACTCTAGCCTAGTGACTTACC
The DNA here is from genome assembly GCF_027579695.1 of Neoarius graeffei. Lineage (NCBI taxonomy): Eukaryota > Metazoa > Chordata > Actinopteri > Siluriformes > Ariidae > Neoarius > Neoarius graeffei. The sequence goes on from NC_083577.1 coordinate 29,925,220, forward strand.
AGTAACAAAATGGTCTGAACATATTCTGTACTGCTGTAGACTTGAAGTATTCAGATCCGCTCTGCATAAAGCAGCTAAATACTCTGTCTCCTGGCAGAAAGCTCCTTGGTTTGCTCCCCTTGTGTCTCAATCACAGCTGGTAAATCTGTGGAAAGACTTCTTTTCACCTTTCCCATCAGCTTTGTTAGAACACCCTAACACAGCACAAAAGTTTACCATTGTAGGTTTTTGATGATCCAAGTGCCTCGTGGGTTCAAATACCGCACGCTGCCGTTATTTCCCCCTAATCACGAGTTTGTTGGTCTTCCAATATGGCGCAGGGTTTGTTTACTTCCGGTTTCGGGTGACATCAGTGAAAGGGGTCTATACTGTGCAAAGAACTAAACAAACAGAGGGGTATAAATACAGACATAAACAAAAGGTACAGGTGATAACAATTAGAACTCGGGGGAGCCACTCCCAGGAAGTGGCTCCGGATTGGTGGATTGGGTGCACGTGGTAGTGTCAGGTGTGTGAGGGGGATTGTGGGAAGTGGAGTCCAGAGAGTGAGGCGAGCCCGGGAGCGTGACAGTGTGTGTGTGTGTGTTCATATTGTTGTTACTCAGCCAGTGTTTGTGGGTCTGGGGGACCCGCTGCATTTTGGTGTTTTCAATTCAACACAATCAAACAACTTTACTGAACAGATGTTTACTTCACCCCTATTACAAGCAATATAAACAGCATTTATAGTTAATATTTGCCCTTTACCTTTGTTAGATTACATTTATTTAAAAAAAGTGCAACTCATTTTTGTTTGTTTTTTAATTCACTGGGTTTTGTACAGTGTGTGGTCATCGAAAATGTGTTCTGATATATGTTCTTCACAGAAAATGAGCCAAGGCCACTGAGTCTGAGTTTGAAAAAAATAATTAATCGTATCATTATTCCTTTGATAAAAATGAAAACGGCTCCCACAGACACGAACACCATACAAGGGTTAACTCTCATCCATTATCCCTGGCTGCTGTATCATGTGGGTCAAAACATCTGTCTCGTCTCCTTTGACTGAAAACACAAACTCCAACTTCCATGATTCTCAAAAGTACTGACCACATCACATTCACAATCACTCGATTTCAATTAATCACTGTGAAATCTCACACTTGGTCTTTACTCGGGATGTTAGTGAGCTGCTTATTCTGTGTTGAACCAGCGAGTGGCCTCGTGGTTAGCATGTCCGCCTCTCGATCAGGAGATCACGCGTTCTACTTGTGGTCAGGTCATACCAAAGACCATCATAAAAATGGTACCTGCTACCACCTGGCAAGGCACGCTGCAATACAGATGTGAGTGGGGAGTCAAACTCTCACGGGTACCAGAGGCAGGGCCGTCGACAGGGGGGGACAACCAGGTATTTTGTCCCGGGCCCAGGCATGAGGGGGGGCCCAGAACTGGTCCCTCATGAAGATGCCATTAATCATTCTGTTTCATTTCAAAATGTGTTGATTTGGGGGAGAAAAATGTGCTATATTTGCATTCAATGAATGATTTCTGGTTCTTTTGCCTTTATTGTCTTCGAAAATAGATTCAAGAACCCACCTACCACCCCTAATGCAGAAATGGTTTGGTCTTTGATTAAGGCGCCAAATAACACGGCACTATTCCATCATAACGCTTCGACAATAAGCGTGTGAGCCTTTTGCCAACATGCACAAGTCAGGAGCAAAGAAAAGAAAAGAAAAAAAGAGATGAAGAAGCCAAGAGCCTCAGGGGCTCACTGCATAGATATTTTAGAAAAGATTTAGATGATGCAGCAGGTGGTGAACGCAGTGGGGCAGCTGAGCCAGGTAAGACAGATAACTTTTTTCCAGCCCCGTAATGTAACCCCAGCACGCGCGACGCGCCATTCATAATTATAAAGTAGGGGATAGCAGGGTACACTGAGTGAACACTGAAATGCACAGGGCATTGAATTATTTCATAAACATATCGGTTTAATAACACTGTGTTGTATATATCTCAATGATGCAAAGAATAGCACATTGGCCCGCAATCATATCCAAATGTTTTAGGCACGCTTGCTGAGCTGCGCTGTGCTGGACTCCGGTTAGCTGAAAGCCCGTGGAACGCTGCCTCTTGTTAATTAAACCTTATTTTGTTGGAAATCATCCCGTGTAGATACGACGGCATGTGAAATTGCCAGCTAGATAGAGTTTAATGTAACGAATGGGCTATAAATGGGGTGTTTTGAGGTTAGTCTGTTGCAAAACATTAAACTTTCGCTTAGACTGGATACTCTTCAAACAATTCCCTTGCTCAAGTGAAAAATGATAGGCCTGTATGAAAAGCGCAATTAATGAAAGTAGCCTAATAAGCCCTAAATGAATAAAACAACCTCTGTTTTATTGTTGTTGCTTACACGTTAAGATTTTGAAATCTTCTCGGTCCAGTTCTATATCCAGGGAACGTTGTAATCCTTTTGGTTTATCCGTAATAAACATGTCAGCCCCCAGGTCAGATAGGCTAATGTTATGTGGTTCACTCTTAAAACACGTGTTGAAAATAACACAACTTGCATTGTTTTTTAACACATCTCTATGTCCAGATTGGGACAACAGAACTTTTGTTCATTTTAACACATTATTTGTTATTTGTGCAATTTTGGTGTTAAACATTTCTGAAATATAACACAACTCTTGTTGAAATTTCTGAAATATAACACAACTCTTGTTGAAATTAACTTGCACAAAAGATGTGTTGATTTCCAACACATTCGTTTTAAGAGTGTTGGGAGGGTGTCAATTTTTTTTAACATTCTAAATCGAGTACGGAAAGGACGTTTATGAAAAACAAGACAAAAAAATACACTGAAAAACTCACTGTACACATCACTAGTGGCACACACGGACTGGCCATCGGGAGTAGCGGGAGTTTTCCCGGTGGGCCGGTGGTTCAGTGTGGGCCGGCGGAGAAAAAAAAAAAAAACAGTTGCGCGCTGGCCTTTAATATGATAAGCAATGTTAACAGTTTCTTTAAGAAACTGTTAACATTGCTTATTACAGTTGCGCGCTGGCCTTTAATATGATAAGCAACGTTAACAATTTCTTAAAGAAACTGTTAACGTTGCTTATCATATTAAAGGCCAGCGCGCAACTGTTTTTTTTTTTTTTCTCCGCCGGCCCACACTGAACCACCGGCCCACCACTCCCGCTACTCCCAATGGCCAGTCCGTGTGTGACTAGTGGTGATGCTTCTATGTTCAGATTTTGGGAAAGCCATAACTCCGTTCTCATTGAGGCCCAGTTCCATCCCGTAAACAATCATTTTGGTTTATCAACTACCTGCGCTCAAACATGTCACAGGAGAGGCTCAATGGGCTGGCTATGCTCTCTATAGAGCGCGAACTTGCAAAGAAGCTGGACTTCAATGACCTTATTGACGACTTTGCCACAGCAAAAGTTTGGCGCATTGCATTTCGCACCTGAATAGTTGCAGACTATGGAAATGTTCAAACTGTAAATATGTTGAAATGTTGAAATAAAATGGTTGACTGTTATAATGGGCTTGGAATAACTGTTATTTAAGGGTTGGAGTGAATGGAGACTGTGAAAAGAGGGGTTGGGTGTGGGTGGTTGCTGTGTGGCGATGTGCGTGCACGTGTATGTGTGTGTGTGGGGGGGGGGCACTCAGATTATTGGGGGGGGGGGCACTCAGATTATTTTGTCCCGGGCCCAGCCAAAGCTGTCAACGGCCCTGACCAGAGAACCAGCCCCCCACTCTAACCCTAGCCATGTAAATGGAGATCGGCACCGCCCTATGCGCCACTTGGTGTGGGAAGGACTTTGGCTTTTTTTATTCTGTGTTTGATATCCTGGTTTGTTATCATTATCAAGTCTCTCTCTGTCTATTTGCTCATCACCTGCACTGTGCCTGCTCGATGTGTTTTAAGTTCACTTTGTCCTGACAGGGTGGCACGATGGTGTAGTGGTTAGCACTGTTGCTTCACAGCAAGACGGTCCTGGGCTCGAGCCCAGTGGCTGACGAGGGCCTTTCTTGTATGGAGTTTGTATGCTCTCCCCATGTCCGCGTGGGTTTCCTCCGGGTGCTATGGTTTCCCCCCACAGTCCAAAGACATGCAGGTGAGGTTAATTGGTGGCTCTAAATTGACCGTAGGTGTGAGTGTGAATGGTTGTTCGTCTCTATGTGTCAGCCCTGCGATGACCTGGCGACTTGTCCAGGGTGTACCCCGCCTCTCGCCCATAGTCAGCTGGGATAGGCTCCAGCTTGCCTGCGACCCTGTCGAACAGGTTAAGCGGCTACAGATAATGGATGAATGGATTTGTCCTGACAAATTTTCTGCCTCAAAGTGTTTTAATAAAACTAAACATTTTAACCCAACCTGTATATCCAGAACTGTGCACAAGCCTTTTTTCCCCCACACCTTTAATCTGGATTATATTTGATGTGTAATTACATATATGAGTGACAAGTGTCAATTTCAGTTTTACTTTTCCAGCAGTTTCTTCGAGATCTAGACTTGTGTGTGTTGTGTAAACACAAATCATATATAAAACTGTAGTTTGACTTCTCACACACATCTGGACCTTTATCTAATGTTTGATTCGTTCAATATTAGTGTATCTTATGATTATTTTTTGGAATATGTTCTTTGGAGGAGGTGGCATTATACTGTGTGCTTATGTCACATGCTATGGAAAAAAGGTCTCCTATCTCTGCTCTCCTTGTTTCCTCTGAGTGAGAATTGATACATCCATAAAGATTTTATTTTATGGAAGGATGATGGATGCAGGAGCAAGAAATCAAGAAGGCATCAAGTCGAGTAGTGAGATGCTCCTTATATCTTGATCCATAAAGCTTATCAAGGCACAGTATTCCAATGTTTTTCTCAGAAGCCATTGCATGTACAGTGCCAGGGCCGGCTCTAGGTCTTTGGCTGCCCTAGGCGAGATTGAGTTTTGCCCCCCCCCCCCCCCCCCCCCCCCCCCCCAAGAAAAAAAACCCTCTAATAACATCTAAATAACACTTTAATCTAATCACTATTACTATTAAACAATGTACGGTGCATGGACAATAAACAAGAAGTCATTTTTATCTTTTTCATTATTGTTATTATTGTTATCATTATTCACATAAAGTGTCACAAAGTAAAATGACCACACAAATTCAATACATATCTCCATATAATGGGCAAAAACTCTTCCGCACCCTGTTCAAAGTGTAGTTAATGTGTCGATGATCGGTTCCGTGATACATCGCGATATTCAACACGATATTTCCATTAATATCTGCACAATCTGTTTTTATTCCTTTTGATTTAAAAATCCACATTCACAAAAGGTATAGATAATTTTATTAGGTATAGATATTAGTTCATATGTTTTAACGTCTATTTTTCTGTAAAGCTGGTTTGTGAATATGTCTGTTGTTAAAGCGCTATACAATAAATTGACTTGACAATCAAATCAATTTATTAATACCAGTGTATTGTTGTAGATACACATATAACCTCATAGATGCATTAAATGCAAGCTTGTGTGTAAAAGTGTCGCATAACTTAGGATCAAAGCAGATTATTTTTGGGAGAGGAAACGGACACATGCAATCAAACTCCAGGTATTGCTCTATAATAGCCACTAGTTAGCATCAAATGCAGGCACTGTGACCTGGTAAAGTGTGGTTTCATGTCATTAACCATGTATAGTGATGTTACAAAGAAAAATAAAACTTGGAAGGAAGGATCAAAGATGGTTGCTGTGTCTAGTGAGTGTGTGTATAGAGAATGATGTGGTACAAAGCCTATGATGTAAATGAATTGCTTAACAGATTAGTTTGTGTTTAACTCAAGCAGCGGCTACAATTATCGACACTTTAATGATCTTTTGGCCATTGCAAAAGTAGAAAAGACTTTCAATACGTAAATTGTGCATGAATAGTGACTCGAACTTACAGTGGAGAAAAAAAGAGAGTTGATTCCTGATTACTTAGCGTATCAGATCACGTGACACCATTCCACAAGTATTTGACACCTTTGTCCACAGTTATCAACACCATTCCACAATTATTGACATCCAGACAGGGCTTGACATTAACTTTTAAACCCACTTGCCTTGCCCTTTTTTTTTTAAAAAACCTAGAGGTGGATGATATAACAGAAAAAACAAACAAAAAACGATATATAAATATTTTGCACAGGACTGTGTTCCTCTGATAACAGAAACAAAGCTCCAGCTCTCTCTGCTCTTAATCTGTTCTGTTCTTTCAGGATATATTGCGCATGTCGCTCTTTTGTTGAGGTTTTTTTTTTTAAATGCCCGAGTTGTTTGAAACCAATCTGGGTTTTCTGTGTCGAAAAAGGAAGCTACTTCACCTGTAAGAAAAATCAAGCACTTTCATGAAGGAGCTAACTCGAATGTGAGCAGAAAAAAAAAAAACGAGATTCTTAAGCAAACTCTTTCATACTCACTTCCGACTTTGCTTTTGTAAAATACATTTTAAATCCAATTGTAAATTTCTCTGAAGTTTTCAGGCTTAGCTCCTCTCGTTGTATTCTTTAACCACTCATTTCCTCGTTGTTCTTGAAGCATTTGCTTCTGTTTGTTAACATTTTTCTTGACAGCGGGGTTTAGATTAAGCCTTGCTTGCATGAAAGATGGTGTCCGTCTATAACCCCAGCTGTAATTATCACATGATGCATGTCGTCATGCACAGGGGTCTATAAATAGTATGCGTACCATACTACAACAGCGGGGGTATATAAAATAACTTGCAAAGCAGTAAATGAAACTGAGACTAAGAAATCAGCCAAGACATAATGGCGGATACGTAGTGAGGGACGGTTTTAGAAGAAGAAGAAATCTTTATTTGTCACATGCACACTTCAAGCACAGTGAAATTCATCCTCTGCATTTAACCCAGGCCTACCTGAATCATCCAAATGTCAATCCTATTGACAACTGAAGACATCGAAGACACTGGTATGCTACGTCACACACGACAGTAGGGTGACAGCTGCATCCATTCCAACAACAAACTGACTACTAACGCACGTGTGTCTTACATTACTTGACTCGGGTCACATAAAGGTTACTCTCGAGTTATGCATAATGGGCTTTTTAGTGATGCAGTGCTTGTGATGCAGTGCTTGCAAAGCACAGCATCACTATTGTTCTTCTGCGTGTTTCTTCTTAAACTTATTCATCTTCCGTACAAATTTCAATTTCGAATAACTCAATAACCGTACGTCGTACACAGACAAGCAATATATCAAAACGTGCGGCTCGATCGGACTCGCTATGCTATTACTTTGTTCGTTATTCTACGATTTTTTCACGACGCAGTCGCGAAAAAATCGTCCAAAATTTCCCATTCATTTCTATGGAATTAATTCAAACATCCGCTGCTCTGGCATGCTTTCACCTAGAGACATGATTCAAACTTTAAAACGTAGAGAAACTTCTCTGTGGATCTGTCATTCAACTTTTTTGCTAGGTTCTATACTTTTGGATCAGTCCCAGCTCAAACACCATGTGGGTTCCTGGAGAAAATCAGGCTTTATAATGGGTGTCTATTGCGCTACACACCAGTGGAGCTCAGGAATTTAGAGTGCAGGCAGCCTGAAAAAAAAAAAAAGCTCAAACTTTCTCATTTAAACTGTGATTTCAGCCACAATTCTCACTCTACACACATAATTTTCTCAAAAGTAGTAGCCACACTTGTTGGAAAACATAGCACTTTTTCAAACCTCCACTGCTCTGGCATGCTTTCACCTAGAGACATGATTCAAACTTTAAAATGTAGAGAAACTTCTCCTCTGTGGATCTGGCATTCAACTTTTCTGCTAGGTTCTATACTTTTGGATCAGTCCCGGCTCAAACGCCATGTGGGTTCCTGGAGAAAATCCGGCTTTATAATGGGTGTCTATTGCGTTACACACCAGTGGAGCTCGTCAAGTTAGAGTGTAGAGAGATTGAAAAAAATAGCTCAAACTTTCTCATTTAAACTGTGTTTTCAGCCACAATTTTCACTCAACACACATAATTTTCTCAAAAGTAGTAGCCACACTTGTCCTGATTCACACGATGTGTCTACCTGAACGATAGGATTTACAGTTTTTGAATGCGAAGCCTGAAAGTAAGGAGAGGACAGCCGCGCTTCCCCATAGAATCCCATTATAAATGTGGCAGCGCTTGTACTGCAAAATCAGAAAAGTCACTTGTTTTTAACTCACTCTAGCGTCCTCAATTTTTACACTACAGACAAAAAATTACATCAACGTGTTCAGGAGAGCCTTGTGGCACTCAATGTGAAAGAATTCTGTGAATATCTCCTTCCGTTTTCATGTAAATCCCCGTTGTTTGGAGGGTGCACTCTGAGCAAATACTGCCCTTTCTGTGTGCCTTTCTGTCTCTAAGCGGCACTTATATTACTGAGTAAGCGCAGCGCGCGGGTGGGGGAGGGGCTGCTCGCTATGGATAATGTGGTCCTACCCCCCCCCCCCCCCAAAAAAAAAAGCGAATTTGCATGATTCATGAGGGTCGCATTTTTATGCCTGAAAATCCGGAATTCCGGAAAAATCCGGAAGAATCACATCCTCGGTAATTCACACTCGGTGACATCCGTACATCGTCTTCATACTCTACAACATTGCTGTACGGATCCATCCCTGAACATTCTATTATCTTTTCCCTGTATCTGACCTTGTCACTATTACTCAATTCGTGATATATTTGTGAAAAAATTACGTTTTGTCAATGTACTCTCCTCAGTCCCCATGGATGTTATACCACAAAGATGGTGGACACAACAAAATCGGAGAGCATCACGGGAGATTCATGATGTAAGTGCAAACGGTCTGTAAGGTCTGTGTGTTGTGGAAACTCCATCCAGCAATCCATTATCTGTAGCTGCTTATCCTATACAGGGTCGTGGGCAAGCTGGAGCCTATCCCAGCTGACTGTGGGCGAGAAGCGGGGTACACAAGTTGCCAGATCACTGTAGGGCTGACACATAGAGAGAGACAACCATTCACACCTACAGTCAATTTAGAGCCACCAATTAGCCTAACCTGCATGTCTTTGGACTGTGGGGGAAACCGGAGCACCCAGCAGAAACCCACACAGACACGGGGAGAACATACAAACTCCACACAGAAAGGCCCCCCATTGGCTGCTGGGCTCAAACCCAGGACCTTCCTTGCTGTGAGGCAACAGTGCTAACCACGACACCACCGTGCCACCTGTCATGGAAACTCTCAAAACCTAAACTCTCTGAGCAAAAATGATTCAAAGTCCAAGAGGTTACAGAAAAGTTTAGACTTTTATTAAATCAAATAATAAAAGCCGAGTTTGGTCTGCAGAGCGAACCAACTCAAAATCACAAAGTTCTCATTTTGATAGCATGCAATATTGTTATCATATCGCTTATCCTACATGTATTACACCACTCTACCCAGTGGAGAATGAGCCCTGAATATGGTTTACGATGTTGTATGGTTGTCAAGACAACATGACGTCACACGTCAGAGACATAAAACTTCCACGCGAGCGAGCGACTGTGAAGATTTGTAAACAAACATGGCCACCAGGTTTGATTTGTTAAATATGGAAGATTTTGAAAGAATTTTGAAAGACATGTTGAACACCGAAAGGAATGTATAATAATAATAATAATAATAATAATAATAATATTCGATGGCTTTTTTTTGTAGTATATCAAATATATTCCATTCAGCTAACTCATCTTCGAGTCGTTCAATATCATGCTCGCTGAATGGAATATATCTGATACACCACTCTACACCAGCCAATGATGCTTAAATACATCACTCAGATCCATGATGCAGTTCAGATGTAGTTCAAAATATGCAAGTTTTTCAACATGAGAAGAGAAAATTCACATCTTTGAGGTTTTTTATTATATAGACACATTCACAAATAACAAGTACCCAAATTTATCAAAACAATTAATCGATTTCCTCACAAGTCACATATAGAGATTTATTTCACGGTTTTGGTTCTCCATGTCCTGGATGGAGCACGTATGAAAAATATGAGTGGCGTATTTCCCAGTAAAACACTCGTGTCTATATAATATATAGTATTCTTTATTCAACTTAAATTCTGGGGAAAAATATTTAAGGATTTTTTTTTCAAAATGGCCAGATCGGAAGAGTTGGACCAGTTCATCATGTTACAGGTTGATTCTTGTGATTCACAATTTTTTTTTTTTTTAAACGTGGGCATGTACCTCCATGAGGATGAAGCTGATTTCATTCCTTCTTGAGAATGGAACTGTTTTGTCGAGTCAGGTTTTGGGTAAACTGACATTTTTCTATCGCTGTACCAGCATTGTGTGTTCATATAGTTCATGTTGCTGTATAGAGCTGAAGATGTCTCATTCTTAGAAGTGAGGGTCATTTAGTCAGTATTTATACTGTGAGAAAGTAAAACTTATTTCCATCATCAGAAACGTCACATTTCAGTGGTGTAAAAATGTAAATCATATCCACTGATGTTTGTTTTGTTGTTTCACAGAACTGCAAGGCTACAGTGAAAAGGTGAGTGATGTGCTTCCTGTCTCTCTCATTCTCTGTGTTTCTGAATCCAAACCCACAGCAACACTGACTCCTGAATGTTTTTGCAGAGCCCAGAGCACACTGCAGCATCCAGAGGAGCTTTCAGGAGCACTGATCCATGTGGCAAAACATCTGGCCAACCTGCAGTTCAGAGTCTGGGAGAAGATGCAGTACACCGTCCAATACAGTAAAACACCTAACTCTTTGTGTGCCTGTGTATTGAACATGAATATATATTTTTTTACCCCGCCCAAATGTAGTTTGGTGGGGGATACAGAAACGGGTTCCGTCTGTCCAGCTGTCTGTCCGGTCACGTTTTCATTTCCGGGCCATATCTTTAAAACTACTGAAGATATCTTCATGATACTTTGTATAAATATCAAGCAACATGTGAACTGGTGCCTTTTGCCATTTTGGTTTTTTGAAAAAGAGTATTTTTAAAATGTTTACATAAAAAATAGATTTTGATTTAGTTTCTCAGAGCAATATTCCTTTCTGGAGCATATATCCAAAACTATTCATGATACGGATTTGAAACTTGGTATACAACCCCGATTCCAAAAAAGTTGGGACAAAGTACAAATTGTAAATAAAAACGGAATGCAATGATGTGGAAGTTTCAAAATTCCATATTTTATTCAGAATAGATCATAGATGACATATCAAATGTTTAAACTGAGAAAATGTATCATTTAAAGAGAAAAATTAGGTGATTTTAAATTTCACAACAACAACACATCTCAAAAAAGTTGGGACAAGGCCATGTTTACCACTGTGAGACATCCCCTTTTCTCTTTACAACTGTCTGTAAACGTCTGGGGACTGAGGAGACAAGTTGCTCAAGTTTAGGGATAGGAATGTTAACCCATTCTTGTCTAATGTAGGATTCTAGTTGCTCAACTGTCTTGGGTCTTTTTTGTCGTATCTTCTGTTTTATGATGCGCCAAATGTTTTCTATGGGTGAAAGATCTGGATTGCAGGCTGGCCAGTTCAGTACCTGGACCCTTCTTCTATGCAACCATGATGCTGTAATTGATGCAGTATGTGGTTTGGCATTGTCATGTTGGAAAATGCAAGGTCTTCCCTGAAAGAGACGTCGTCTGGATGGGAGCATATGTTGCTCTAGAACCTGGATATACCTTTCAGCACTGATGGTGTCTTTCCAGATGTGTAAGCTGCCCATGCCACACGCACTAATGCAACCCCATACCATCAGAGATGCAGGCTTCTGAACTGAGCACTGATAACAACTTGGGTCGTCCTTCTCCTCTTTAGTCTGAATGACACGGCATCCCTGATTTCCATAAAGAACTTCAAATTTTGATTCGTCTGACCACAGAACAGTTTTCCACTTTGTCACAGTCCATTTTAAATGAACCTTGGCCCAGAGAAGACGTCTGTGCTTCTGGATCATGTTTAGATACGGCTTCTTCTTTGAAATATAGAGTTTTAGCTGGCAATGGCGGATGGCACGGTGAATTGTGTTCACAGATAATGTTCTCTGGAAATATTCCTGAGCCCATTTTGTGATTTCCAATACAAAAGCATGCCCGTATGTAATGCAGTGCCATCTAAGGTCCCGAAGATCACGGGCATCCGTTGTGGTTTTCCGGCCTTGACCCTTACGCACAGAGATTCTTTCAGATTCTCTGAATCTTTTGATGATATTATGCACTGTAGATGATGATATATTCAAACTCTTTGCAATTTTACACTATCGAACTCCTTTCTGATATTGCTCCACTATTTGTTGGCGCAGAATTAGGGGGATTGGTGATCCTCTTCCCATATTTACTTCTGAGAGCCGCTGCCACTCCAAGATGCTCTTTTTATACCCAGTCATGTTAATGACCTATTGCCAATTGACCTAAAGAGTTGCAATTTGATCCTCCAGCTGTTCCTTTTTTGTACCTTTAACTTTTCCAGCCTCTTATTGCCCCGGTCCCAACTTTTCTGAGATGTGTTGCTGTCATGAAATTTCAAATGAGCCAATATTTGGCATGAAATTTCAAAATGTCTCACTTTCGACATTTGATATGTTGTCTATGTTCTATTGTGAACACAATATCAGTTTTGAGATTTGTAAATTATTGCATTCCATTTTTATTTACAATTTGTACTTTGTCCCAACTTTTTTTGGAATCGGGGTTGTACATGTTAACAAGGTGATGTCGATGTGCCTTTTGATACTAAGAAATTTGAGAAATTTTAATTTTTCATGTTTCCATGGAAACAATTTCAGACCTAGTCTTCGGGGTAGGTTTTGTTTCCGGAGCAGAACTTGAAAACTATGAGTGGTATGGTCTTGAAAGTTGGTATATGTGTTGATTAAGTAATGTATATGTGCCTTTTGATACTAAGAAATGTGAGAGCAATTTTAATTTTTAGCTCACCTGGACTAAGGTGTGTGTATGTTTTCAGCACCTGTAACTCTGGACCCCGACACTGTTCATCCTGGACTCATTGTATCTGATGATCTGAAAAGTGTGAGACGCAGTGATAATCCAGAGAGATTTGGTGATAAATATCCGTGTATCCTGGGATCTGAGGGCTTTAAGTCAGGAACACACTACTGGGATGTTGAAGTTGGAGACTGTACATGGTGGATTGTGGGTATGATGACAGAATCTGCTCAGAGGAAGGGGGCGATCACCTCTAGAAGTGGAATCTGGTGTGTGGGGTATTATGATGGTACATATTTCACAGTTTCTACACCTCATCCATTCACTCTCCTCTCAGTAGCACAGAAACTCCAGGGGATCAGAGTTAAGCTGGACTGGGACAGAGGAAAACTGTCATTCTCCGACCCTCTCACTAACACACACTTACACACACATTTACTGATACATGATTGCCATTCCTATGTATTAATGGTTCCCTAAAGATCCTCCCACTTGAGTGCTCTGTAAGAGTGAATCAGATCAGTCAGCATTGATGTTTTATTCCAGTTCATTAATAAAATTCTACAGATTAAAAGATTAGTGTTCTTTGTGCAAGTCTCCCCCCTTTGGGAAACCCTGAAGCACACAGTGATTTTTTTTTTAAAGTGAATCTTCTTCTTCTCCTTCCTCTTTTTCTTCTGGTTGCTCCCGATCAGGGGTCGCCACAGTGGATCTTTCGTCTCCATTGCTCCCTCTCTTCCGCATCCTTCTCTATCACACCTGCCACTTTCATGTCCTCTCTCACCACATCCATGTAGCTCCTCTTTGGCCTTCCTTGTTTTCGTGTGCCTGGCAGCTCCATCCTCAACATTCTCCTTCCAACATGCTCTGCATCTCTTCTCAGGATGTGGCCATACCATCTCAGTCTCACCTCTCTTAGCTTCATTCCCAAGCTCTCCACATGTGCTGTCCCTCTGATGTGCTTGTTCCTTATCCTGTCCAACCTTGTCACTCCCATCACAAACCTTAACATCCTCAACTCCGCCACCTCCAACTTTGCCTCCTGTCTCTTCGTTAAGGGTACGGTCTCCAATCCATACATCATAGCTGGTCTCACTACTGTCTTATACATCTTACCTTTTACTTTTGCTGGGACTTTCCTATCACAAATGACTCCCAAAATCCTTCTCCAACTGCTCCACCCTGCCTGCACTCTCTTTCTCACCTCACTATCACAGCCCCCATTTTCCTGCACAGTTGACCCCAGGTGCTTGAAATCACCAACTTTCTTTACATCTACTCCTTGCATCTTCACTACACTCTCATCCCCATTCTCACTGATGCATATGTATTCTGTTTTGCTACTGCTCACCTTCATTCCTCTTCGTTCCAATGCATACCTCCATCTCTCCAAGCCCAGCTCAACTTCCTTTCTACTTTCACCACATATCACAATATCATCCGCAAACATCATGTTCCATGGTGACTCATGCCTCACTTCGTCTGTCAAGCTATCCATCACTATGGCAAACAAGAAAGGACTCAAAGCAGATCCTTGATGAAGTCCCACCTTCACCTCAAACCATTCAGCTGTTCCAACTGCACACCTCACTGCTGTTTCACTGTTCTCATACATGTCTTGCACCACTCTAATATACTTCTCATTCACTCCACATTTTCTCATATACGGTAATACCATAACTCATCTCTCGGCACTCCATTGTATGCCTTCTCCAGGTCTACAAACACACAATGTAGCTTTCTCTGGCCTTCCCTGTACTTCTCCATTAACATTCTTAAAGCAAAAAATTGCATCCGACGTGCCCTTCCTTGGCATAAACCCGTACTGCTGTTCACAGATTGCTACCTCTCTTCTCAATCTCGCCTCCAATACCTTTTTACATAACTTCATGGTGTGGCAATTTTATCCCTCTGTAATTACTGCAGCTCTGTACACCTTCCTTATTCTTGTATATTGGGACTAGCACACTCTTTCTCCATTCATTCAGTATTTTCTCATTTTCTAAGATCTTGTTAAACAATCTTGTTAGGAACTCCACAGCGGTCTCACTCAAACATCTCCAAGCCTCACTCGGGATACCATCTGGTCCGACTGCTTTCCCAGTCTTCATTCTTTTCATGGCTGCCCTCACCTCATCCTTACTAACCGACTCTACTTCCTGATTTGCTGTCTCCAGCAAATATGACCTTTTCTCTTTTGGATTCTCCTCATTTAATAAATCCTCAAAGTACTCTTTCCACCTTCTTAAGTTGGTGGAAGATGCGTGACAGCTGTGCTCAGTAATGGGGAGACAGAAGGCACTGTGAGTCTTGGGGATTGTAGTTCTGGGAGTCCATATTTGTAGTCAGAGTGTTATCAGCAGGTTTACTGACAGAGCTGAAAAGATTATTTAATTTTATTGATGCATTTTAAATAGTTTTAAATAAATTGATAATTTGAAAGCTCATGTCTTTACTGTATTTGTTAGCATTTGCTGTTAATCTTGGATGAAATGTTTAGCTGTGTGCCTGTGTGTGTGAAACTGTGCAGTGGAGAATTCAAGCTCAAAGTTTCCCTCCACCAACAGTTTGTGGTTTTGTAAAGATCAGATGGATTTGTATGTTAATGCTGCATTAGGTGATGATTCACAAGTTCAAATCAATTCTGAGTGAAATAAATTCACTTTGTTCATTCTGATATTAAACACTGTTAATCTGCATAATGGGACAATTAAAATATGCACAAATAAATATATCTGTAATCTGTGTAATGTTTATTATCAACAGTTAAACTGTTTGTGACATGGACAGTTATATATTTGTACAGATGTGTGCAGTGGTGGTTGTTATTTACATGATTAGTATCAGGGATGTGTTCAGTTTAATGTCTGTGTAAGTGATCACTGAGAGGATGTGGAAGAGAGAGAGGCAGGTGAGAGAGTCAGTCATTAAAGGTATTAAAAGCAACAATTTTCTCAATGTTCTCTATCGTCATTTAACCGCAAGTTATATTTAACCCTTGTGTGGTGTTCATAATTTTGTTACTCAGCCAGTGTTCGTGGGTCTGGGGGACCCGCTGCATTTTGGTGTTTTAAATTCAACACAATCAAACAACTTTCCTTAACAGATGTTTACTTCACCCCAATTACAAGCAATATAAACAGCATATATGGTTAATATTTGCCCTTTACCTTTGTTAGATTACATTTATTTTTTAAAAAGTGCTACTTGTTTTTTGTTTGTTTTTTAATGCACTTGTTTTTGTACAGTGTGTGGTCATCGAAAATGTGTTCTGATATATGTTCTTAACAGAAAATGAGCCAAGGCCACTGAGTCTGAGAAAATAATTAATCGTATCATTATTCCTTTGATAAAAATGAAAACGGCTCCCACAGACCCAAACACCATACAAGGGTTAACTCTCATCCATTATCCCTGGCTGCTGTATCATGTGGGTCAAAACATGACAAGATCTGTCTCGTCTCCTTTGACTGAAAACACAAACTCCCACTTCCATGATTCTCAAAAGTACCGACCACATCACATTCACAATCACTCGATTTCAATTAACCACTGTGAAATCTCATACTTGGTCTTTACTTGGGATGTTAGTGTGCTGCTTATTCTGTGTTGAACCAGTGAGTGGCCTCGTGGTTAGCGTGTCCACCTCTCGATTGGGAGATCGCGAGTTCTACTCACAGTTGGGTCATACCAAAGACCATCATAAAAATGGTACCTGCTACCACCTGGCAAGGCACGCTGCAATACAGATGTGAGTGGGGAGTCAAACTCTCACGGGTACTAGAGGACCAGCCCCCCACTCTAACCCTAGCCATGTAAATGGAGATCGGCACCGCCCTATGCGCCACTTGGTGTGGGAAGGACTTTGGCTTTTTTTATTCTGTGTTTGATATCCTGGTTTGTTATCATTATCGAGTCTCTCCCTGTCTATTTGCTCATCACCTGCACTGTGCCTGTTCTATGTGTTTTAAGTTCACTTTGTCCTGACAGGGCGGCACATTGGTGGAGTGGTTAGCACTGGTGCTTCACAGTAAGACGGTCCTGGGTTCGAGCCCAGCGGCTGACGAGGGCCTTTCTGTATGTAGTTTGCATGCTCTCCCCATATCCGAGTGAGTTTCCTCCGGGTGGTCTGGTTTACCCCCACCAGTGTTGTGCCAGTTCACACCTTTTCTGAACAAGTTCAGTTCATACATGCTCAAAGTGAACAGTTCACGTTCAAAGTTCACAATTTTAATTCTGAACTAGTTCAAAGTTCAGTTCATTTTACTTTTTGGTGAGATATGAAAATAAAAACATTTTTCAGACCATGAGCTAGAAAATCACTATACGTTCTCTGAAACTGTTCACTGTAGACATTTGCTCATGACACTGCAATTGTGGGTTTCTTACCAGGTGATGAAACATGCAACAGTACAGACAAGGTAGACCAGTTCTATACTTAGTGCAATGAAATATACCAGCATTTAATTAAAGAAGTAAATAATATATAGTTTAATATATACATATATATTAATTATTTGATATATATTATATAATGTGTGTGTGTGTGTGTGTGTGTGTGTGTGTGTGTGTGTGTGTATGAAATGAGCAAAACTCTTGAATGAAGGCAATGAAGGCAAAACTGTTACAAGATGCTCAAAGGCACAAAAAACTTTATTTTTAAGGAAACTGCATATCTTTATGGTTGATAGAGTGATTTTAAGATGTAACTGTAAGATAACTTAATGCAACTTAATGCAACTTTAGGTAACTTTCAAACAGTATTTGGTGACCATTTCTATTCAGTGTTGGGGACGTGGTCTATCTGTTCAAAACAGGAACATGGTTACACTGGTACAAACTGAAAACTGACCCACACACACACATATTATATAATATATATCAAATAATTAATATATATGTATATATTAGGGGCGGCACGGTGGTGTAGTGGTTAGCGCTGTCGCCTCACAGCAAGAAGGTCCGGGTTCGAGCCCCGTGGCCGGCGAGGGCCTTTCTGTGCGGAGTTTGCATGTTCTCCCCGTGTCCGCGTGGGTTTCCTCCGGGTGCTCCGGTTTCCCCCACAGTCCAAAGGCATGCAGGTTAGGTTAACTGGTGACTCTAAATTGACCGTAGGTGTGAATGTGAGTGTGAATGGTTGTCTGTGTCTATGTGTCAGCCCTGTGATGACCTGGCGACTTGTCCAGGGTGTACCCCGCCTTTCGCCCATAGTCAGCTGGGATAGGCTCCAGCTCGCCTGCGACCCTGTAGAACAGGATAAAGCAGCTAGAGATAATGAGATGAGATGTATATATTAAACTATATATTATTTACTTCTTTAATTAAATGCTGGTATATTTCATTGCACTAAGTATAGAACTGGTCTACCTTGTCTGTACTGTTGCATGTACTCCAACGCTGAGAGAGGTGCTGGCTCAAGCCCATCACCACCATCATCATCATCACCATCATCCAAACTGTCAATTGACTGGGCAGAAGCCTCTTCCATTGTTTCATCTGCAGCTGCAGCCGTAATAGCAACACTCTCTCCAAAACAGTTAAATGCCTTAACAAAATTTGAGGCATTGTCTGTCACTGTGCAAACAATTTTGTTCTGAATTTTAAATTCCTTGTACACCTCTGCCAGTACTTTTGCCAGTACATCATATGTGTGTGACCCCCTTACACAACAGCATGCAAGTGCTGCTGATTTCCTGAGTGATGGATCATGTTTGTCAAGCCAATGAACTGTAATGCCCATGAATCCCTTGTTGACAGCTGACCAGCAATCAGCTGTTGTGCAAACAAAATCAAGCTCGGCAAGTTCACTTTTTAATTTATTAATTACCTCCATAAATTCTCTGTTCAGCAGTCCCTGCACTTGCTTTCTTGAAGGCACATGTCTGGTTGGTTGCAAACCTGTCACTAGTCTGATGAACGAGGGTTTCTCAACTTTGCTTAGAGGTTGTAAATCTTTCACAATGTAGTCGATAATCAGTTTATCTACCTGCTCCTGGGAGATCACGGACCTCTTGAAGGCAGCTGGCAGTGTAATTTGCGTTTGGGGGGGTTGGCAGGGGGAGGGTGTCTTCTTTGCCTTTCCTCCCTTTTGACCCTCGAGGACGTGCATATATGCATTAACGCTGGATGGGTGCTTCAACTCGATGTGTCGTTTCAAATTCGAGAACGAAGTTGTTGAAGTCCTTATTTGTTTTTTCTGAGCAGGTGGACATATCTTACACAGAAAGGTAAGGTTTTTGCCGTCGGGGTCTTGGTGTGACAGTGTGTAAAATTGTCTTAAATGTTCATAATCAGTGTCTGTGCTCTCCGTGCCATCACTTCCACTAGCCATTTTTTTTTAAATTGCAGCGCTTTCTCTCACTCTCGTCATTGGTCTCTCACACACTCCTTCTCTCGCTCCAGCCCATTCTCCTCCTCGCTCTCATCGTTGCCTGCTACGCCTACCCCGCCCTGCTGCAATTCATCATGGGTAACGTAGTGCGGAAGCCAGTATGTTATTCAACTATTCTCGGCCGGACACTACGTTCCCCGCAATGCATTGCGCACACAATGTCAAAGCCATTTCTGTCTGGTGTGATACATGATTTGAGCGGCACCGGCTGCGAGAATACAGGAGGGGGAGACTTTCTCTCGTTGCGTTTCAAAAGAGAAAACAAATGCCACTCGAGTTATCAAGGGAAAACAAATTCCAACGTTCATTTACAGTGATGTCTGCCATTCATGATACATAATGTGAACAAATTCACGTTCAAGTTCTTTATTAAAACATGTGTTGCATTCAGTTCAAAGTTCATGAAAAAATGAGCGTGTTCAGTGAACGCGTTCTTTTGAACTCGTTCACGCACATCACTGACCCCCACAGTCCAAAGACATGCAGGTGATGTTAATTGGTGGCTCTAAATTGAACGTAGGTGTGAGTGTGAATGGTTGTTTGTCTCGATGTGTCAGCCCTGTGATGACCTGGCGACTTGTCCAGGGTGTACCCTGCCTCTCGCCCATAGTCAGCTGGGATAGGCTCCAGCTTGCCTGCGACCCTGTAGAACAGGATAAGCGGCTACAGATAATGGATGGATGGATTTGTCCTGACAAATTTTCTGCCTCAAAGTGTTTTAATAAAACTAAACATTTTAACCCAACCTGTATATCCAGAACTGTGCACAAGCCTTTTTTCCCCACACCTTTAATCTGGATTATATTTGATGTGTGTAGCAAGAGTTCTAGGTGGGTGGAGCACAGAAGCATGGCAGGCCAGTACTGAGTTCTCAATAACTCTTTTATTGTCAGCTTTTCAGCTTCTACACGTTTATTCATATATACACACACACTCCACACACACGTGTTCTGGTCGGGAGAGAGCCCGCTCTGCTGTCGCTCTCTTCCTTAAATAGGGCGCGGCTGCTGGAAAGACACACAAACACAAGTTAATTCACATCAGGTGTAGTGATTCTGCCACTTACCTTCCCTGATTCCGCCCTCCGGTCACAGACCGACGCTTGACCACGCCCCCACTGCCACATACCCCCACCGCCCGACTCAGGCCGGGCAGCCATCCGGCCCGCAGCCGACTCCCCCCCCTTGACGGGAGAGGAAGTCCGCCACGACCATCTGTACCCCCGGCCTGTGGACCACCTTGAAGTTAAAGGGTTGGAGTGCCAGATACCAATGGGTCATCCGCGTGTTGGCATCCTTCATGCGGTGGAGCCACTGGAGGGGCATGTGGTCCAAACAGAGGGTGAAAGGGCATCCCAGCAGGTAGTAACGGAGGGCGAGGACCGTCCAATTGATGGCCAGGCACTCCTTCTCTATGGTGCTGTAGCGCCCCTCACGCACTGACAGCTTTCGACTTATATACAGCACTGGGTGATCCTCCCCCTCCACCTCCTGGGACAAAACAGCCCCCAACCCTCTGTCCGACGCATCCATCTGCAATATAAAAGGGAGAGAAAAGTCAGGGGAGTGTAACAGTGGCCCCCCACACAGTGCAGCCTTTACCTCAGAAAAAGCCCACTGGCATTGCTCCGTCCACTGGACCGGATCTGGTACCCCCTTTTTAGTGAGATCAGTCAGCAGGCTGGTGATGTCTGAATAATTAGGTATAAACCTACAATAATAGCCAGCCAGCCCCAGGAACTGTCTCACCCCCTTTTTGGTCTTGGGCCTCGGGCAGCCCGCAATTGCCGCTGTCTTGTTAATTTGGGGACGCACCTGCCCGTTGCCCAAGTGGAAGCCCAGATACCGTACTTCCACCCGCCCAATCGCACACTTCTTCGGGTTGGCTGTGAGACCCGCCCGCCTCAGCGACCTGAGGACGGCCCTCAGGTGTTGGAGGTGCCTCGGCCAGTCATTACTATAGATAATGATATCGTCGAGATAGGCGGCAGCATAGGTGGCATGGGGGCGAAGGACCCTATCCATCAGCCGCTGAAACATAGCGGGTGCCCCAAACAGCCCTAAATGAAGTGTGACAAACTGGTATAAGCCGAACAGTGTGGAAAAGGCTGTTTTTTCTCAGGATAATGGAGTCAAGGGGATCTGCCAATAACCCTTTTGAACCTCCGGCCCCAGCTCTGCCTTCTCCGGAACCACCAACGCCACGGGGACCTCCTCGTTCCAGAGTTTGAGCAGATTGATGTGGTAAACTTGTAATGCCCCACCCCTGTCCATTCGCCTCACCTCATAGTCAACATCCCCGACTTGCCGTGTGACCTCAAAGGGTCCTTGCCACTTGGCGACTAATTTGGAGCTCGATGTGGGCAACAGTACGAGTACTTTATCTCCAGGTGCGAACTCCCTGAGGCGTGTACCCTTGTCATATAGGCGGGTTTGTCGTTCTTGGGCCTGCCGCAAATTCTCCTGGGTTAGATGGGTGAGTGTGTGCAGTTTTGCGCGCAGGTCAATAATGTATTGGATTTCATTTTTACTTGGTGAAGGTCCCTCCTCCCAATTTTCCTGCAGCACATCTAGAATGCCGCGCGGCTTATGCCCGTATAACAATTCAAATGGGGAGAACCCCGTGGAGGCTTGGGGGACCTCTCGCACTGAAAACAACAAGGGTTCGAGCCACTTATCCCAATTACGTGCGTCCTCACTTGTGAATTTTTTAATTATATTCTTGAGGGTGCGATTGAACCGTTCAACTAAACCGTCCGTTTGTGGGTGATACACGCTGGTGCAGATCGGCTTAATACCCAACAAC
Source organism: Neoarius graeffei (assembly GCF_027579695.1). Taxonomy (NCBI): domain Eukaryota; kingdom Metazoa; phylum Chordata; class Actinopteri; order Siluriformes; family Ariidae; genus Neoarius; species Neoarius graeffei. The sequence continues at coordinate 29,947,391 of NC_083577.1, forward strand.
CCATAGAGTTCCTTTAGTGTACGTGACATAAACGCAGTGCCTTGATCAGTCAGAATCTCTTTCAGGATTCCAACTCAGGAGATAACATGGAAGAGTGCCTCCACAATACTGCATGCTGAGATATTGCGAAGAGGCACTGCTTCCGGGTATCGCGTTGCATAGTCCACCAGAACTAATATAAAGCGGTACCCTCGTGTTGACCGATCTAATGGCCCGACGAGATCCATCCCAATTCTTTCGAACGGGGTCTCGATTAATGGGAGAGGGTGCAAAGGCGCTTTTGGAATGGCCGCTGGGACTTACTAACTGGCATTCGCGGCATGCTGTACACCACCTATGGACATCGCCGTGAATCCCTGGCCAATAGAACCGGGCCATTATTCGGGCTAGTGTTTTATCCTGCCCTAAATGTCCAGCCATGGGATTAAAGTGAGCTGCCTGGAATACCAATTCCCGGTGGCTTTTTGGAATCAAAAGCTGTGTGACTTGCTCTTTAGTCTGAGTGTCCTGCGTCACTCGGTATAATCTATCCTTCATAATCGCGAAGTAGGGGAAGGACGGGGTGACGTTTGACTGGAGCATTTGACCATCGATTACTCTCACTTGGTCAAATGCATGCCGCAGGTTCTCGTCTCGCGACTGCTCTAACGGGAAATCAGCGAGGGATTCCCCAAGAGAGAGAGGAGGGGCCGGCGGCTCCTCACTCTGATGCGGAGCTGACGTAGACGGCTCTGTGACAGCTGCTCCCGCCAACGCGACACCGGGACCTCCCCTTATTAAACTACGGCAGGACCCACTCTTCACTAGGTGCCTCATTAATTCCCCAAATCCCGGCCAATCAGTCCCCAAAATTATAGAGTGGGTAAGGTGAGGATTAACCGCCGCTTTCACTATAAATTTTTCCCCTCGGAAAAAAATGTGGACCGACACTAAAGGGTAGCTGTGAACATCCCCGTGCACACACAACACCTTCACCAATTGTGCTCCCCCCAATGCCTCGTCTTGCACCAGGTTTTGGTGGATTAAGGTCTGATTACAACCAGAATCCACCAACGCCTGATATGTATCCCCTTGGATACTCACCGGTATGCGATACGCTGCGGCCGGATTGAGGGTGGCTCCTGGCGCGTCGGGGATCCGAACCACTGTGCCCACCTCCATTTCCGAGCACTGCTGTTGGAGGTGGCCCGGCTCCCCGCAGCGCCAGCAAACCGGCCCAGGCTTCCTCTCTGCACTGGTGCTCTGGGGCTCACTCACCTGAGGGGGGAAGAGACAGTCACAGAAGGGAGAAACGGGAGGGCACCGGGGGTGCGGCGGGACGGCTGGGGTGGGGCCGGCCCCCGCCTCCGCGGTGGGGGAATGGGGCGAGGAGGAGACACGGGAGGAGAGGGGGAGAGAGGAGAGGGGAGAAGAGGTTGTCTGATATACTGCCATCGGGACAGCTGCCAAATGGTCCTCCACCAGCTTGATTGCCTGATCCAGCGACGTCGGTCGGTGGCACTGGACCCACTCTGCAGCTCCGGCTGGTAGATGCGTGATGAACTGCTCCAGCACCACCTGGTCGATGAGTCCCTCGGCGTCGCGGTTGTTGGCCCTCAACCACCGCCCGCAGGCGTCCTGGAGTTGCTGGCCAAACGTGAACGGCCGGCCGACTTCCTCCAAGCGCAAAGCGCGGAAGCGCTGCCGTTGTTGCTCGGGGGTGTGCCCCACACGCTGGAGGACGGTCCTGCGAAGGTCCGCGTAGGCCAGCCGGCGGTCGGCAGGGAGCTGTAGCGCGGCCAGCTGCGCCTCTCCCATTAGCAGGGGGAGGAGGCGTGCTGCGCGCTGTTCCATCGGCCACCACGAGATCTCTGCCACCTGCTCAAAGAACGAGAGGAAGACCTCGGGGTCGTCCTGCGGGCCCATCTTCATCAGGGTGAAGGGGGATGGCCCCGCGGCGGTGGACACCGCCGATGCTAGGAGATGCCGGAATGCCTGTCGCTCTTCCTGCTGAGCCAGCACCAGGGCCTCGAACTGCTGTTCCTGTTCCTTCTGGAGGGCGAGTAGTGCCTGGTGCTGGCTTTGCTGGGCCATGGCGAGGGCGTGGACCAGCTCAGCGAAAGGGGAGGACTCCAGGGGGCTGTTCCGCTTCGGCGCTCCAATTCCCAGGTTTCAGCACCACTGTAGCAAGCGTTCTAGGTGGGTGGAGCACAGAAGCACGGCAGCCCAGTACTGAGTTCTCAATAACTCTTTTATTGTCAGCTTTTCAGCTTCTACACGTTTATTCATCTCATCTCATCTCATTATCTCTAGCCGCTTTATCCTGTTCTACAGGGTCGCAGGCGAGCTGGAGCCTATCCCAGCTGACTACGGGCGAAAGGCGGGGTACACCCTGGACAAGTCGCCAGGTCATCACAGGGCTGACACATAGACACAGACAACCATTCACACTCACATTCACACCTACGGTCAATTTAGAGCCACCAGTTAACCTAACCTGCATGTCTTTGGACTGTGGGGGAAACCGGAGCACCCAGAGGAAACCCACGCGGACACGGGGAGAACATGCAAACTTCACACAGAAAGGCCTTCGCCGGCCACGGGGCTCAAACCCGGACCTTCTTGCTGTGAGGCGACAGCGCTAACCACTACACCACCGTGCCGCCCACGTTTATTCATACATATATATATATATATATATATATATGAGTGATTCCACGCTTATGGGTACTGAAATGGGGACATGAACTTATTTTTAAAAATTCACCTAAAACCATTTCTTTTTTTTACTATCAGGTCACAAAACATGTAATCTTTAATGAATGATGTGTTAAAAGATAACTTTAATTTTCTGAGATGTAATAAAAACATATTTATATGCCAAAGTCAGAACGTAACAGAAGTGTTGTGGACATATATATTCTCAATTTTAACAATGTAGAATTACTTTTTGAAACATAGGAAGGTGATGTTTTAGCAAATATAATTAATAAACATGTGTAGTAGAATAAACATACACATTCTTTCAATAAGATTAACATGGTATATACAGTGATGGGAACAGGGCCGTCGACAGGGGGGGACAACCGGGTATTTTGTCCCGGGCCCAGGCATGAGGGGGGGCCCAGAACTGGTCCCTCATGAAGATGCCATTAATCATTCTGTTTCATTTCAAAATGTGTTGATTTGGGGGAGAAAAATGTGCTATATTTGCATTCAATGAATGATTTCTGGTTCTTTTGCCTTTATTGTCTTCGAAAATAGATTCAAGAACCCACCTACCACCCCTAATGCAGAAATGGTTTGGTCTTTGATTAAGGCGCCAAATAACACGGCACTATAGAGATCTTGCAGTCACGTGACCGGAAAGAACACAACCGCCATCGTGTCGGTCAAAAACACCGCTGAATACTGCTGCACTCGTGTACAGAATGGATCAATTTCAACCGACGGACTACACGGCTCATTTTTCTAATGAACAGATAACTAGATATATGTCTAAAATAAACGATCTACAGATTTGTGACCCTTATGGCTTTCCGGACGGAGTTTTCACGACCGGATTTTGAACTGCCAGCGGAATACCCGGACGTGTATGATTACCTCATTAACTTTCCCTCGCTGTTCAGTGGTGAAGCACTGCGTGCTTATAAATCTCTGCACAGTTATCTTTACAGAAATTCAGGATTTATCAGCGACTCAGATGTGGCATCTTGTAAACAAGAAAATAATCCTCACTGGATGGGTAAATCACTTAAGTATTACTAGTACTGCACTGACCAGCCGATTATAGAATAGAATAAGGTAATTCCAAATCGTCCGTTTTGTTTACATGGATCTGGCGTTGGAGAGGTAGAGGCTTGGCAGTGGAGGTTTGAGTAGCTGTTTGTATGTGGCAATCATATCCAAATGTTTTAGGCACGCTTGCTGAGCTGCGCTGAGCTGGACTCCGGTTAGCTGAAAGCCCGTGGAACGCTGCCTCTTGTTAATTAAACCTTATTTTGTTGGAAATCATCCCGTGTAGATACGACGGCATGTGAAATTGCCAGCTAGATAGAGTTTAATGTAACGAATGGGCTATAAATGGGGTGTTTTGAGGTTAGTCTGTTGCAAAACATTAAACTTTCGCTTAGACTGGATACTCTTCAAACAATTCCCTTGCTCAAGTGAAAAATGATAGGCCTGTATGAAAAGCGCAATTAATGAAAGTAGCCTAATAAGCCCTAAATGAATAAAACAACCTCTGTTTTATTGTTGTTGCTTACACATTAAGATTTTGAAATCTTCTCGGTCCAGTTCTATATCCAGGGAACGTTGTAATCCTTTTGGTTTATTCGTAATAAACGTGTCAGCCCCCAGGTCAGATAGGCTAATGTTACGTGGTTGGGAGGGTGTCAATTTTTTTTGTAGCATTCTAAATCGAGTATGGAAAGGACGTTTATGAAAAACAAGACAAAAAAATACACTGAAAAACTCACTGTACACATCACTAGTGGTGATGCTTCTATGTTCAGATTTTGGGAAAGCCATAACTCCGTTCTCATTGAGGCCCAGTTCCATCCCGTAAACAATCATTTTGGTTTATCAACTACCTGCGCTCAAACATGTCACAGGAGATGCTCAATGGGCTGGCTATGCTTTCTATAGAGCGCGAACTTGCAAAGAAGCTGGACTTCAATGACCTTATTGACGACTTTGCCACAGCAAAAGTCCGGCGCATTGCATTTCGCACCTGAATAGTTGCAGACTAAGGAAATGTTCAAACTGTAAATATGTTGAAATAAAATGGTTGACTGTTATAATGGGCTTGGAATACCTGTTATTTAAGGGTTGGAGTGAATGGAGACTGTGAAAAGAGGGGTTGGGTGTGGGTGGTTGCTGTGTGGCGATGTGCGTGCGCGCGTATGTGTGTGTGTGGAGGGGGGGGGCACTCAGATTATTTTGTCCCGGGCCCAGCCAAAGGTGTCAACCAGGGGCGTCACTAGACCCAAGACCATACTGGGGCACAAAAGGGGCACAGGAAATGTATGCGAGCGCGCAAAGCGCGCGAGCTAAAAATTTTGCACTATATTTATATTTATATAAATTAAATTAAATTAAACACCTGCCAGTAGCCTACACAAGTAGGGTGGAGGCTTGCTCAGAATGGCAGTCCAAAACGCCTCTCCAAGCGCTAGGCCTACTGTGTGTGTGTGTGCGTGTGTCTGTGCGCGCGCGCGTGTGTGTCTGTGCGCGCGCGCGTGTGTGTGTGTGCGCAGAGCGCGTGCATGTGCAATTGAAATTCGGTTCAATAATTCAATTACAATACTCAACTGGACGTAGCCTCCAAAACAACAGTTGTGTGTCATTACGTTAGGTGGCTATCTTCACACAGTCCATCACAAAACTATCAACGCGATCTGGCAACACGCAAACTGAGGGCTCGCGGCTTGCCACGTTGCAGACGACGGAATGAATGCAAACTTTTCAATATCCCTTCGTTTCAAACAAAAAATCAAGACAACACGAAAACAATGTCCCAACACATATTAATTCTACAGCGTTACAAAAATGACAGTGGAATTACTGTCTACTAACCTGTAAACAGTTGAAAAACACGGAGAGATGGTTTCCCCTGCTCTGAATTTCATTGCATCTGAGGGCTGCTGGAGTCTGCGGTCCCCATAGCAACCAAGATGTTACTCATGTCACGCGCACACTTTTTTCACATTGCTTAGTGTGCGCGAGGCCAGCCAAAACTACCAATGTAAAAGCATTGTAGATGGTCTTCTTCGCGCATCGGTTAGCCTACCCCACGTTATGAATTAATTAAATTGCAGCTATTCCCAAGTTTAAAATTCAGAGCGTTTCGTCACTGGATTTTTTTTACTGGGGCACTACAGATCTATACTGGGGCATGTGCCCCAGTAAAATACCCCTGGCGACGCCGATGGTGTCAACGGCCCTGGATGGGAATAACGGCGTTAGAAATAAACGGCGTTACTAACGGCGTTACTTTTTTTAGTAACGAGTAATCTAACTAATTACTTTTTACATCGTTATAACGCCGTTCCCGTTACTTACAATAAAATGCTCTGCGTTACTTTATTAAAGCTGTTTTCATCTGGCACGCTGCTCGTTCAGCCTTTCTTTACTCTGCTTTAGTGTGGGGCGGGGAGACGCGAGACAACGGCATAGTCAGCCAATCAGAGTAGATTTGGACAACATACGTAGGTAGGCTCCGCCTACTGCACTACTCTTTCAATCAGAAGACACAACGATGGCGCGCGGTCAGCCCAGCACTGCGCTTTCACATTGGAAATACAGCATTACTTGAAATAAAAGGCAAAAATGTGTACGTGCAATGCACATTATGTCGAGGAACAAAGCGTTTGTCCTCGTCAGTGGCCAGTAATTAGTAACAATTTTAATAACTACAAAAATATATTACATTTGATAGATGTCTTATCTCACATTGTCCCACAAAAATATTAATGTAGTGTAGATAACATTACTAACTGGTTCTGTTAAGTGTCCATTTCAGTCATTAAACACATTTAACATTCACTTTTACTGTGATTACACTAATTGAATTTGATTTTTTTTTTTTAGGGGGAACAAAATGTAACGGAATAATTACTTTCCCTGGTAATTAGTTACTTTTATGACAAAGTAACTCCGTTACTAACTCAGTTACTTTTTGGGAAAAGTAACTAGTAACTATAACTAATTACTTTTTGAAAGTAACGTGCCCAACACTGGGTATATAGCTAGATTGTAATTAATTTGTAACAGACGCGAGATGGACAATCGTAACAGAAGTAATGTAACAGACATCATTTTGGAACTCATAGGCTTGACTTTGGCATATAAATATGTTTTTATTACATCTCAGAAAATTAAAGTTATCTTTTAACATATCATTCATTAAAGATTACATGTTTTGTGACCTGATGGTAAAAAAAGAAATGGTTTTAGGTGAATAAGTTCATGTCCCCATTTCAGTACCCATAAGCGTGGAATCACTCATATATATTAGTGCTGTCAAAAATGTCGCGTTATTAACGCGTTAACTTGACTCAATTTTAACGGCGATCATTTTTTTTTTATCGCGAGATCTGTGACATGATGCCACGCCCCGCACAGCCAGAGTCCTCTGCCCTCCCCCGAAGAGCCACGGTGTTCGGCTTATTTTTCTTTTTCCCATCGGCGGCTCCAGCCCCACTTTGCAGTGGCTGTGACAAGACGTGTTATGCTCTGCAATAACTATGCCGATATTTTCGGGGGGGTCCCTTTTTTTCCCTGGGGGGGTGCTTGCGCTTGTCTCAGAGCGCGGATCTCCATCGCGCGCTCACTTCGGATATGCAAATGCTTCCCGTTACACACGATTGCTATGTCAATAAACATCATTTTGCCAATATTTTAGAGACCCCCCAACATTTCCCAAATCATGTTTTCAAGGGATCTCATGTCTGTTTAAGGGGATCTCGGATCCCCCGAGTACCCCCGTAGTTCGAACGGTGAGCAAGCCCATTCACTTTTTTATGCTGATAAGAGAATTACAATGGTTTTTCATGTGACAAAAATTTGCGATTAAATTGCGATTAATCGCGAGTTGACTATGACAGTCGCGACATTAATCGCGATTAAATATTTTAATCGCTTGACAGCACTAATATCTCATCTCATCTCATTATCTCTAGCCAGGGGCGTGTTTAGCCTATTTTTGGGGGTGCTCAAGCACCCCCAAAAACGAGCTGAGCACCCCCTAGCTCAGCACCCTCAAAAACACTGCTTTTGGAAGTAATTTTCAGAAATAAGTGCCCTCGCGCACTGCGCAATGAATGCGTGCGCGGCAGCGCGGGCGTGTGTGTTCTTGAATTCACCTGTTACGTGATAGTTCTATGACCAGTAAAATACCCCCCCCCCGCGTCCCCTCTGATTGGGTTGCCTGTCCGCGCGAGTGCTTGCTACGACATGGTGTTTTTTTAAACTGGATTCCACGCCGATGAGGAACTCAAAGTAGCACCTGAGTATTACTGACATAGCGAGATGTGAAGGTACGGACTGGAGTTACAATTGTTAAACACAACACAATAATATGCATAATGCAATATTGATGTTCCCTGGTCTATGAACAGAATGATAAAAACGACATTTATCATCCATATCGAGATACTTTTGTGCAGAGCTGTACAAGTGCTACGGTGCTAGACCACCGTGTGTTAGTCAATTTTATTTAATGTAACATAGTGTTTACTAATGTAAACTAATGTAAAATCATAATAATACACACTATTATTACACAATACACAATAACACATTAATTAACAATTACCACTGTTCAAAATGAATAGCTCCAACATTACAAATGCAGTAGTAGGTCTTGTTTAGTTAAAAATATAACGTAAATATTTGTGTCAGTGGTTGTAAATGTGTAGATATCATAGTTTATTGGGTCAGCTTCTGTTAAAACATTGCATAAGTCTAGTCTTGTCTAGTCTAGTCTTCTTGTCTAGTTAAGTCTAGTCTAAATGCGGAATAAATGTGGAAACACTGTCGTTCAAGTCAGGTGCCTCTGTCAGCTCTGGGGGCTAAGCACCCCCAAAGATCAGATGCTAGAATCGCCCCTGTCTCTAGCCGCTTTATCCTTCTACAGGGTCGCAGGCAAGCTGGAGCCTATCCCAGCTGACTATGGGCGAAAGGCGGGGTACACCCTGGACAAGTCGCCAGGTCATCACAGGGCTGACACATAGACACAGACAACCATTCACACTCACATTCACACCTACGGTCAATTTAGAGTCACCAGTTAACCTAACCTGCATGTCTTTGGACTGTGGGGGAAACCGGAGCACCCGGAGGAAACCCACGCGGACACGGGGAGAACATGCAAACTCCACACAGAAAGGCCCTCGCCGGCCCCGGGGCTCGAACCCAGGACCTTCTTGCTGTGAGGCGACAGCGCTAACCACTACACCACCGTGCCGCCCAGCACTAAAATATATATATATATATATATATATATATAATGTGTGTGTATATATATATATATATACACACACACACATTATATATATATATATATATATATATATATATATATATATATATATAATGTGTGTGTGTGTATATATATATATATATATATATATATATATTGTGTGGAACATATTTTCAACAAAAAAATATGTTCTACAATTATTGGCACCCCTGGAAAGTATAGCGAACACAGTGTAACTGAAGCATGTCTCCCATTAAAATTGTACATTTTTTAGTTGATTGGTGTGTCGGAACTTTGAAGCTGCAATCCATGATTTCCTGAGTCTATTACGTGACAACAGTTTTTCGAAGTACTCCTGAGCCCATGTGGCTATATTTGTCACATTAGCATGACAGTTTCCCAGGTAGTGCCGCCTGAGGGCTCGAAGGTCACACACATTCAACAGTGATTTCCCACCTTGCCCTTTATGCACTGTGATGTCTCCGAATTCCCTAAAACTTTTCAAAATGTTATGTACTGTCGTTTTTGAAAGAGTTAAATTCTCTGTAATTTTGCATTGAGATTTTTTTTTAATAACTAGCAATTCTCTCTCAAATTTTGGCACAAAGAGTGAGCCACAACCCATCCTTGCTTGCAAAGACTGAGCTTTTGGTGCTGCTCATTTTATACCCAATCATGTTACCCATTAAGCTCCTCATTGTGAAATCTTCCAAAATGGCGTTACTTGAATATCCTATAAACTTTTCGGCCTTATTTTGCCTCCATCCCAGCTTTTTTTAATGTGTTGCAGGCATCAAATTCAAACTTCATTTATATTGACAAAATACAATTAAGTTGGTCAGTAAAACTATTGAAAATCTTTTCTTTGTGCTTTTGTCAGTTAAATAAAGATACACGTGAATTAACAAATCACAGATTTTTGTTTGTATTGCATTTTGGAAAATATCCCTACTTTTCTGGAAATGAGGTTTGTATTTAAAAAAAAATGTGAAAAATGTTGCAACTGACCCCATTCAATAAAATGGTTAATGCAACAAAATATCAGACAATATTATACAAATATGATGAATATCATTTGACAGCCCTGTGATGATCTGGCGACTTGTCCAGGGTGTACCCTGCCTTTTGCCTGTAGTCAGCTGGGATAGGCTCCAGCTTGCCTGCGACCGTGTAGAAGGATAAAGCGGCTAGAGATAATGAGATGAGATCATTTGCCATTCAATATTGGTAAATGTTTTCCATTTATGATCATCAGCATCTTGCATCAGTTGTAGCACTACAGGATTTGCATCAACTGTGTTATGTAGAGTAAATATTATTAAAAACTATAAACTCAGTACAGTATGTGACTATTTGCCATTGCGCTGTTTCCTGTGGGTGTCTTTCTTATTCAGGGCTGAGGATAAGGTGTAGTATAATTTGCTGTTTATAAGAGCTTATAACTCTTCTGACTGAGATCCAGTTCATCCCACTGATGATTAGAGCATTCTGGGTCTTGTGTCTGAAACTGCAAGATCGACTTTAAATGATTCCAGAAGTGAAACATTATTTTCAGTTCAGAAGAGTGAAATTCATCACTGGATAAATTTTTCCCAAAATTACAGTTAATGCTCAGTGCTTAAACATAAGTAAGTGCCGAGTGCTGTTTCTGATGTAACTGAGGAGTGTAACAGGTCATAACGTGTCTCTCGAAAACTCCTCCTATTAAGGAAGTGCCAAGTCTGACACGACTGAAGTCCTTCATTTACAGCCTGCAGTGTTCTGCTCTGGTGAGTTGAGATTTATTCTCAGTTTATGGAGAAATCTGTGTCTCATTTTCAGCACTGTGAAAGGAAGTGATGATTAACTGAACCTACAAAGTCATCTATTTAGCTTTAAAGAAACCTGAAATCAGGATGTGATTACTTTTCACAGAAGTGAAAGTGAAACTCTGAGCATTTGGACGACAGAGAACAACAACAGCAGCAAACAAAATGGCTTCTAAGTTTTCAGAGGAGGATTTGTCCTGTCCTGTGTGCTGTGAAATCTTCAAGGATCCTGTTGTTCTGCACTGCAGTCACAGTGTGTGTAAAGTGTGTTTGCAGCAGTTCTGGGAGACCAAAGGATCCAGAGAATGTCCTGTTTGTAGGATGAAGTCATCTATGGATGATCCTCCCTCTAACCTGGCCTTAAAGAACCTGTGTGAGACTTTCTTACAGGAGAGAAGTCAGAGATCTTCATCAGGGTCTGAAACAGTCTGCAGTCTGCACAGTGAGAAACTCAAACTCTTCTGTCTGGATGATCAACAGCCGGTGTGTGTGGTGTGTCAGACTTCAAGAAAACACACCAACCACAAATTCTGCCCCATTGATGAGGCAGTAACAGACTGTAAGGTAAATAAAATGGACATATGAACTCATGGGTCACATGTGAACAAATGCTGTTGTTCATAATCATGACAATTACTTTGTAATCAATTTAGTTCATCTGAGTTCAAATAATATCAAAAACACAGAGACTCCAAGCAGCGTGTTAATTTATTTCAGGAGGAGCTCAAAACTGCACTGAAGCCCCTACAGGAGAAACTGAAGATATTTAAAGACTGTAAACTGAAATGGAGTCAGACTGCAAAACATATAAAGGTTAGAATCAATAACATGGGTTTGAGATAATTATATTTTGTTTCATTGCATATTCAGCGATGTTCCATTTGATTTCCTCTTCACTGCAGATTCAAGCCCAACACACAGAGCGTCAGATTAAGGAGGAGTTTGAGAAGCTTCACCAGTTTCTACGAGATGAAGAGGCAGTCAGGATCACTGCACTGAGAGAGGAAGAGGAGCAGAAGAGTCAGATGATGAAGGAGAAGATTGAGAAGCTGAGCAAAGACATATCCTCTCTTTCAGACATAATTGGAGCCATAGAAGAGGAGATGAGAGCTGAAGATGTTTCATTCTTAGAAGTGAGGGTCATTTAGTCAGTATTTATACTGTGAGAAAGTAAAACTTATTTCCATCACCAGAAACGTCACATTTCAGTGGTGTAAAAATGTAATATCTACTGATATTTGCTTTGTTGTTTTACAGAACTACAAGGCCACAGTGAAAAGGTGAGTGATGTGCTTCCTGTCTCTCTCATTCTCTGTGTTTCTGAATCCAAACCCACAGCAACACTGACTCCTGAATGTTTTTGCAGAGCCCAGAGCACACTGCAGCATCCAGAGGAGCTTTCAGGAGCACTGATCCATGTGGCAAAACATCTGGCCAACCTGCAGTTCAGTGTCTGGGAGAAGATGCAGTACACCGTCCAATACAGTAAGACAATGGCTTGGGTTTGGTATTAACATTGGTGGGGACATAAACCCAATGCCAACCCCCAGTGGTGCCAACTTCAGGTCAACATTATAGAGTCACAATATTTTGCTCTGTTGTGTTCCACCAAAAGAGTATCCATCATCTCTCCAAAGTCCAGACTTTTAAAATTTGAAGTTCCGAACTGTAATAATTCATGAATAATAATAATATGCAGTTCATTGGGCAGCATGGTGGTGTAGTGGTTAGCACTGTCGCTTCACAGCAAGAAGGTCCTTGGTTCAAGTCCAGCGGCCGGCAGGGGACTTTCTGTGTGTTGTGTGCATGTTCTCCCCGTGTCTGCGTGGGTTTCCTCTGGGTGCTCCGGTTTTCCCCCACAGTCCAAAGACATGCAGGTTAGGCTAATTGGTGGCTCTAAATTGACCGTAGGTGTGAATGTGAGTGTAAATGGTTGTTTGTCTCTGTGTCAGCCCTGTAGAACAGGATAAGCGGCTACAGATAATGGATGGATGGATGCAATTCATTTGATTAATTGCAAATCTTGCATGTGATGATTAACTCATTCAACCAATTTGCAAATGTGTTTTACAAGCGAATAATGCATTGACTGTCGGGAGGGTGTATGTTCCTTTCCCTCATAAATGGAAGTAAAACACATCCGGAGCTTTAAACACTGCGTTCCATGAGGCTGGCAGGGGGAGTCGGCTCTCTTCTGTGGGATCTTTCACTAGTTTTAGAATGCTAGTTTAAGCTGATATGTGATTGATCTAACGGTAAAACAGGACGAGGGCTCGAGAACCTTTTTGATACTTTGAAAGGTTACAATTTTACTTGGCAACAGAATGTATCTGAATTCTGATTGGTTGTTGTATCTGAATTCTGATTGGTTGTTGTTATATTATTGCCCTTCTGTTGTCTTCTTGAGCCCAGAGCGGAGGGGGGAGGGGGAGGAGGGAGTGACAGGGTTCTACAGAGAAAAGTTTTTGCCCCCGCTTTCAAATGAAGCCCCTTGAGAACCAATCAGTTCAGCGGATGTGTGTTCTCGGTATGGGACGTTTTCAAAAGAGAGCCGGGAGGAACCAAACATTTCTGATCCAGAAGGCGGAGGCTGTTTTGCTTATTACGTGAAAATGTTTGAGAGTGAATATTCATGAGGGAATTTTGCATGCTGTTTCACCCAGTGGAAACCTACAGGAACCATTTGTGTACCGCAATTTTTTTTCCTTCAATCAGAAATATCGGTCGGGACACGCCCATACCGTCCATACCCAATTCTACACCTATGCAGTAAGACTCTTAATTCTGTGTGTGTGTATTTTCAGCACCTGTGACTCTGGACCCCAACACTGCTCCTCCTAAACTCATTGTATCTGATGATCTGAAAAGTGTGAGACGCAGCGATGAGGAACAGAAACTTCCTGATAATCCAGAGAGATTTGATAAATGTTTGTGTATCCTGGGATCTGAGGGCTTTAACTCAGGGACACACTGCTGGGATGTGGAAGTTGGAGACTGTACGTGGTGGAGTGTGGGTGTGATGACAGAATCTGCTCAGAGGAAGGGGGGGATATTCTCCAGAAGTGGAATCTGGCGTGTGCGGTATTATGATGGTAAATATTCCGCAGTTTCTACACCACATCCAGACACTCAGCTCTCAGTCGCACAGAAACTCCAGAGGATCAGAGTGAAGCTGGACTGGGACAGAGGAAAACTGTCATTCTCCGACCCTCTCACTAACACACACTTACACACTTTCACACACACATTTACTGATAAATTACTGCCAATCCTATATGTTTATCATAAAGAATCTCCTCTAAAGATCCTCCCACTTGAGTGCTCTGTAAGAGTGAATCAGATCAGTTAGCATTGATGTTGTTTTATTCCAGTTCATTAATAAAATACTGCAGATTAAAAGATTAGTGTTCCTTGTGTAAGTTTTTTTCCCCTCTTTTGGAAACCCTGAAGCACACAATGATTTTTTTTCAGGTGAATCAACTCAAAATATTGACAGAATATCTTGAAATAATGAATTAACTCAAATAATAAGATATCTTAAAATATATTATGATATATTTTGAAAGGGCGGCACGGTGGTGTAGTGGTTAGCGCTGTCGCCTCACAGCAAGAAGGTCCTGGGTTTGAGCCCCGGGGCTGGCGAGGGCCTTTCTGTGTGGAGTTTGCATGTTCTCCCCGTGTCCGCGTGGGTTTCCTCCGGGTGCTCCGGTTTCCCCCACAGTCCAAAGACATGCAGGTTAGGTTAACTGGTGACTCTAAATTGACCGTAGGTGTGAATGTGAGTGTGAATGGTTGTCTGTGTCTATGTGTCAGCCCTGTGATGACCTGGCGACTTGTCCAGGGTGTACCCCGCCTTTCGCCCGTAGTCAGCTGGGATAGGCTCCAGCTTGCCTGCGACCCTGTAGAAGGATAAAGCGGCTAGAGATAATGAGATGAGATATTTTGAAAGTATGAGGAAGTCAAAATAATAAGTGAAATAATGACAAACTGTCTTGAAATAACAAGGTATTAACTCAAATAGCGTTTAATTAAAATCACAAAAGTGTGTTTAAATGCAGAATGAGCTGAAAAGAATTTTATGTTTTAAATATTTTAAATAAACTGAGAATTTGTTTCTTAGTTTATTCTCAGTAAATATGTCTTTACTGTATTTGTACTTGTTTGCATTTGCTGTTAATCTTGGATTAAATGTGTGTGTGTGTGTGTGTGTGTGTCGGTAACTGTGCAGTGGAGGAGAATTCAAGCTCTAAGTTTCCCTCCACCAGCAGTTTGTGGTTTTGTAAAGATCAGATGGAGTTGTATGTTAATGCTGCATTAGGTGATGATTCACAAGTTCAAATCAATTCTGAGTGAAATAAATTCACTTTGTTCATTCTGATATTAAACACTGTTAATCTGCATAATGGGACAATTAAAATATGCACAAATAAATATCTGTAATCTCATCTCATCTCATTATCTCTAGCCGCTTTATCCTTCTACAGGGTCGCAGGCAAGCTGGAGCCTATCCCAGCTGACTACGGGCGAAAGGCGGGGTACACCCTGGACAAGTCGCCAGGTCATCACAGGGCTGACACATAGACACAGACAACCATTCACACTCACATTCACACCTACGGTCAATTTAGAGTCACCAGTTAACCTAACCTGCATGTCTTTGGACTGTGGGGGAAACCGGAGCACCCGGAGGAAACCCACGCGGACACGGGGAGAACATGCAAACTCCACACAGAAAGGCCCTCGCCGGCCCCGGGGCTCGAACCCAGGACCTTCTTGCTGTGAGGCGACAGCGCTAACCACTATACCACCGTGCCGCCAAATCTGTGATCTGTGTAATGTTTATTATTAACAGTAAAAATGTTCATGATGTGCACAGTTATATATTTGTACAGATGTGTGCAGTGGTGGTTGTTATTTACATGATTAGTATCAGGGATGTGTTCAGTTTAATGTGTGTGTAAGTGATCACTGAGAGGATGTGGAAGAGAGAGAGGCAGGTGAGAGAGTCAGTCATTAAAGGTGTTAAAAGCAACAATTTTCTCAATGTTCTCTATCGTCATTTAACCGCAAGTTATATTTAACTCTCATCCATTATCCCTGGCTGCTGTATCATATGGGTTAGAACATGACAAGATCTGTCTCGTCTATAATAAATCAAAATTAAACATTTAGGCCTAGGTATTTTATTTTTGTCCCATGTCTTCCCACTACACAGTGTTCCAACTTTTTTGGAATTGGTGTTGTATTATTATTACAAAGCTTTGTTAAATGCTTGATTCTGATTGGTTTACAGTCTGTTTTTTCTTTATTACAAACTAACTTGTAACTTGTTTTGGACCACGACATTACCATAAGCAATAACATAATTTTAAAACAATATTTTGTGTCGGGCGGCACGGTGGTGTAGTGGTTAGCGCTGTGGCCTCACAGCAAGAAGGTCCTGGGTTCGAGCCCCGGGGCCGGCGAGGGCCTTTCTGTGTGGAGTTTGCATGTTCTCCCCGTGTCCGCGTGGGTTTCCTCCGGGTGCTCCGGTTTCCCCCACAGTCCAAAGACATGCAGGTTAGGTTAACTGGTGACTCTAAATTGGCCGTAGGTGTGAATGTGAGTGTGAATGGTTGTCTGTGTCTATGTGTCGGCCCTGTGATGACCTGGCGACTTGTCCAGGGTGTACCCCGCCTTTCACCCGTAGTCAGCTGGGATAGGCTCCAGCTTGCCTGTGACCCTGTAGAAGGATAAAGCGGCTACAGATAATGAGATGAGATGAGATATTTTGTGTCAGTTGTTGAGTTTTTTTAGTACGTAACTGTGTAATAAATGGGATAATGTATAGTGAGCCGATACTTATCGCAAAATAAAAGCCCTTCAGGGTGATTCAAGACCTTCTCTGCTTTGTGTTGGACTCCTGCATCACCCTGTCAGGGTGTATTTCATGATAATAACCAGCTTACTGTACATTATCGCTCACTCATTTACATGAACACAATGATCTTTGGCCTAAACTAACCTGGAGCCATGGGTTCTTTGCAAACGTTCACTAACGATGCAAAAGTTCTGATGGTTTGTGCTGCTTACGGCTGTTCTAATAGATCAACCCTGGGGGAGAAAAAGAAAAACAAGGGCTACAGAAATGGACAAATTTCCCCATCCAGCTACCTCTGCTAAACAAACGAGCACTGTGTCTTTTTCGAGACCATTATTGAGTACGAACACGATCCAGTTTTCCTCTTACAGTTCATGTTTGAATTTTACCAAAAGGTCTGTTTTGTGTGCCAGTCTTATGGACTTTCTGGATTTATATATTTATTTATTTTTTGAATGTAAGATCAGATATCTTGATTTGCAGCACAGCTCATGACAACAATCACAATGACAGTGGAATGTTTGAAGAGAAACAGAGTCATCAGTGTGTTTAAACTGCGAAACCTTTTAAAGCTTGACTTGGAAACCTGAGGGACAGGTGTTTTTAAGTCTCTTTGGGGGCCTTGCACAAGATTCCACAACCATCCCCGTGTGGGACTCGTTGGACAGGTACTGTGGGTTTTTCCCTATCTTTCAATTCAATTCAGGACTATACGTCAATTTTTATGAGGAACACTAATTTTGAAGCTGTACTGCCTTTCAGATTTTTCAAGTTTATGTCATAAAAAGAATTTTCCCCTGACACCCAATTATTTTTTGTTTAGTGGAGCAAAAGCTACTGAATTCAAATCACAGACTTCCTTTTTTTAATAGAACAATGAATGAACTGAGGGCCACGTGGTGCTCAATTCTCCGCTATTTTTTCCTGATTCACCATGACCCAATTCAAGATACTATGTCATGCATCATGTGGTGGGCTTTCCCCATTCTTGCAAGGCATTTTGGGATACAAATTTGAAACAAGAGAGAAAAATGAAGGATGAGTGTGCGAATGAAACGTGAAAGACTGACTACAGTAACGGAAAGCAAGAAGAAAAGACGCTATGTTGCGAATGAAAGGAAACGCAGGACCAAACTAATAAATATCGGCGGTCAGGGAACACCTCGGTGTGATCAGCGGTTTGTTTCGCGACAGAATGATGGAACTGTCAGGGCAGGGTCAGAGGTAAACCTGTAGATGGCAGTAATGCAATACTGTGGATGCCAGCTGCTGTAAAACCCAAAAGAAGTGGCGGATAAACCTGTGCATGCGCACACAGACTTCCTCTGTCTGCTTGACTGCACGAAACGAGCGATTTGATGCACATTATTTGTTTGGGAATCCCCTCAAATCACTTTCCAGCCACAGAATGGCCTATGTTTTTTTTTTTATCCCCCGCAGGCTGAAATGCCCGAAGAGGGATTATGTGGTGGCGAAGTCCGTCCGTCTGTCTGTCCATCCTTCCGTCCCGGAAAGGGTTCTCACCTTCTGAAATCAACTCCTCTCACAATTTTCGGAGGAATATCGTGAAACTTGGCGAAAGGCTTTGTTATAGGACAGTCATGTGCATATTGCAATTTCATTTGCAATATATTGTTGTGGGGGATATTGTGCTCTCAGAGCACCCTTGTTTAGATATTACAGAAATAAACATACAGTATAGGGTGGATTTTGACGCTATTTCAAGAAGCAAAATGCTATTTCAAAATGACCGTTTACCGGGATACTATTTGAAATCCCTGGGGAGAACACTGCTCTTTACTTACTTGTTTCAGGGTTAATTATTTGTTGAAGTCAACATTCATAATAAGTGTGCTGTTCCTTTGATTGCTTGCATTCTGATAGAAGTGAGAGCGGGGAATACGTACAGCGGGGCAAAAAAATATTTAGTCACCAATTGTGCAAGTTCTCCCACTTAAAAAGATGAGAGAGGCCTGTCATTTTCTTCATAGGTATACCTCAACTATGAGAGACAAAATAAGGAAAAAAAATCCAGAAAATCACATTGTCTGATTTTTTTTAAAGAATTTATTTGCAAATTATGGTGGAAAATAAGTATTTGGTCAATAACAAAAGTTCATCTCAATACTTTATCACAGGCGATTGCTCTAAGACAACGAGGGAGGCTCAGCCTCCTCTAAAAATGACGAACATCGTGTAGGATGAATTGCGCTAGGCTTATGTTATAGCCGACCTTATAACATTGCTATTTCAGATCCAGAATCATAGAAATATTTGTGCTCAACCCAACTACAGTGCGAAATCATTCCCTTATAACTTTAATGTGTGCGTGAGTTTTTTCCCCCTCGTGACAGCGCGATGCAGCCCAGCCTCAGTGGACTTCAATGGCATTTGGCAGCTCTGCGCTTTTCAATATCAAAATGCAAGATGATTATTGGACAAATACTGCAAAAACGCCCTCCCACGGACTCCCAGCCTCAGTGGACTTCAATGGCATTTGGGAGCTATGCGCTTTTCAATCTCAAAATGCAAGATGATTATTGGACAAATACTGTGAAAACGCCCACCCACGGACTCCCACGGACTCCCAGCCTCAGTGGACTTCAATGGCATTTGGGAGCTATGCGCTTTTCAATCTCAAAATGCAAGACGGTTATTGGACAAATACTGCAAAAATGCCCGCCCACGGACTCCGAGCCTCACAATGGGAGGGACATGGCAGTTTCTGCAAGGAGACTGGTGATTGGTGAAAGCGGCCGGATATTTTCTTTGATTGACAGCTCGTTTCAACTATAGACAGGCAGCTGTGAATTTCAGTTCAGTCCCATGCGGATTCGCAAGTGCTGTGGTGTATTGTAAGAGATCAGCTTACATTTCGATTTCATTCATTACATACGGTTTCTACCAGCTTTTTTTAGTTTGTATATATTTTCATTGTAAATAAAGTGTAAATATAGTGTTGTCAAGTTTGCTATCTTAGTTCCAGAAATTTTGTTTATTTGAGTGACTGAACTTGAACTTGAGGGGGCTAGTCAGCTAGCAAGAAAGCTGCGCACGGATGCCAAGCATTGCTGGTTTAATTTTGGCGAAGCCATTTGCCAGTCTTCCTTTCGAGGAAAAAATTAAAATTAAAGAGCAGGGTAGACCAACGCCTCAAACTGACTTGGTGAAAAAGGTAGGGAATAATACTAGTTCCTTTCAGCTCTCCTGGTACGAGAAAGTGAATTGGCTAACAGCAAGTGACCCACATCAACAACAGTAAATAGGCTACTTTAGTAATATGTCATGGATGGACCAAAAATATAGAATCTATTTAAAATGTTTATGCTGAGTATATTATATTGGAATATATGTTTTTCTGGATATGAATTAAACACAGCTAAATTTGGAAAACATTTTTAAACAAAAACACAGCCAAGAACATTTCACACTACAGACCTGGATTAAAAGTGAAGGGTTATCAAAATTGTCAATAAAACATTTCTCAGTCAAAATAAGTAAAATATAGGGAAAGTGTCATTGAATGAAATGTGTGGCACCCAGCTCTACTGCTGAGGTTCCTGACAAAGAGCTGCTTTCAATAATGATCAATTTTTAAACAACATGCCACAATTTTAAAATATAAAGTGTTAAAATATACCCCCCCCAACACCACCATCATGTATATTGGACAGTAGGCTAATGGGCCAAAAGAACCTGTTATTTCACAGTTTGCGACCCTGCCAACAATCAGCCAGATCAGAGGCAAGAGTATGGGCAAAATTGATGTTTTTTCTTTTAAAATCTGGAAATATCGTAACCGACCAGCCTCCCCTGTTTGAAAGACTACCAGCCGCCACTGTTTGTTATATACCCTTTGTTGGCAATGACAGAGGTCAAACATTTTCTGTAAGTCTTCACAAGGTTTTCACACACTGTTGCTGGTATTTTGGCCCATTCCTCCATGCAGATCTCCTCTAGAGCAGTGATGTTTTGGGGCTGTCGCTGGGCAACACGGACTTTCAACTCCCTCCAAAGATTTTCTATGGGGTTGAGATCTGGAGACTGGCTAGGCCACTCCAGGACCTTGAAATGCTTCTTACGAAGCCACTCCTTCGTTGCCCGGGCGGTGTGTTTGGGATCATTGTCATGCTGAAAGACCCAGCCACGTTTCATCTTCAATGCCCTTGCTGATGGAAGGAGGTTTTCACTCAAAATCTCACGCAGGGGCGGACTTACCATTAGGCAAACCAAGGCGGTTGCCTAGGGCCCCCAAAATTTGGGGGCCCCTAACAGTCAGCCCCGTCACGGTAAACACCAAACAATATATCTGTAACCTTAATTTGTCTCTGATATTAAGTAGTCAACGATATAAATGGAAAAACACACCAAAATAGCATCAGAATATCGAATTCATGTGTATATAGTACTTGTCCCAGCACACACACACACACCCTGGTTGTTTTACATTGGACTAGTCCATGATCTGACGACGTAGACAGGTGCGTGACGGAAATTCAAACCAAAGCAGAGGGAACTGTAAGCAAGATGAAGCGCAGTTATGAGAGTGGTTGCGCTAAATGAAAAAAAGGGCACAAAGCAAAAAGAATGCAGCTGCACTTCTGAAACTAACTACATTTTTCAAATCGCCTGAGTCTGCTACAGCCTCAACCTCCGCTGTTGACTCTGTTGAGGAATGTGTCCGTGTGGAGGAGGTAGAAGAGGTGGAAGCTGGGACAGAGGAGACTGTGGTGGATACTGATGACATTGACGATTTGGTGGTGAGTAGGCCACAACAGTCATTTACCAGCAGCAATCAAAGTGGAGACAATGTCATATTAAGCGATGATCCGGCACTGTGGCCAGCAACGTTGTCAGACTCAGAGAGGTGTTCAATTGTCCAAAAAGGTCCAGTACAAATACGAGTAGATTTTCCCAAAAACAAAGATGGGAGACGATTTACAGTCACAAACTACACAAAGGATTACTTGTGTTCATAGATCATATCATCAAAGAAAAAAGTGTATTGAGTTATTTTGTTATAATGCTGTGTTGTTTATTGTAGTTTGGGTTCCATACCTCTGCACACCACCTTTCTATGAAGACTTTGGAGAAGCCAGCAACAAGTAGGAGTTTCTTTCTCATATGATTATGATGAACAATGGACATTTGGAGATTAAGGACTTTTCAGTAATGTACTGGCTGCAACCTTTAAAAACTCATACCTCTCTCTTTCTCTACCCCCCTCTCTCTCACACACACACAAACTCTCTCTCTCTCTCTCTCTCACACACACACACACACACACACACACACACCTACACCCCATTATGGAATGGTGATGGAATACATGAACAATGGAATTTTGAAGATTAAGGACATTTCAATAATGTACTGGCTGCATCCTTTACAAACTCACAATCCCTCTGTATCTGTCTCTCAACCACTGTATTGCCTGTCACTAAATGGCTCTCTCTCCCTCCCTCCCTCCCTCCCTCCCTCTCTCTCTCTCTCTCTCTCTCGTACATTTATCTTGGCATCAGTCTTATCCCATTGAAATGTAGAGGTTTCGATAGAGTAATATCCATTTGTGTTGTAGTTCTGATAACAGTAAGATCATTTTGTATCTCTGGTAATGTGTATCTGGTAATATGTATCCATTTGTGTTCTACTTCTGATGAGAATAAAATCATTTTATATCTGGTAATATGTATCTGTGGAGTAAAAATAATTGGATTTCAGATATCCTTGCATTATTAAAATATGGAGATTGACTGACTCTTAGGCGGCACGGTGGTGTAGTGGTTAGCGCTGTCGCCTCACAGCAAGAAGGTCCTGGGTTCGAGCCCTGGGGCCGGCGAGGGCCTTTCTGAGTTTGCACGTTCTCCGCGTGTCCACGTGGGTTTCCTCCGGGTGCTCCGGTTTCCCCCACAGTCCAAAGACATGCAGGTTAGGTTAACTGGTGACTCTAAATTGACCGTGAATGTGAGTGTGAATGGTTGTCTGTGTCTATGTGTCAGCCCTGTGATGACCTGGTGACTTGTCCAGGGTGTACCCCGCCTTTTGCCCGTAGTCAGCTGGGATAGGCTCCAGCTTGCTTGCGACCCTGTAGAAGGATAAAGCGGCTAGAGATAATGAGATGAGACTGACTCTTAAAATTGGCTCTCTCTCTCTACTGTCTCTTCTTCTGTTGTTTGCCTTGTCACTCTCTCTCTTTCTGGTTTGATCTGAGCAATAAACACTGTCAGAATTTTGGCAAATGCTGGAGCAATCTCAAACCTGTTTCACTGTGGAGCTTATTTGGGGCACATTGTTAGTGGCAGTTTGCTATCTTTTTTTCTGAATTTACAGCAAGGAGATATGGCATGTGCCAAGTAGGGATAACCATTATTCTGTATGTGTGTTTCAAGACTGACTTTTGAGGGCCCCATGTCTGTATTTCGCCTAGGGCCCCAAAATGGCTAGAACCGCCCCTGATCTCACGATACATGGCCCCATTCATTCTTTCCTTTACACGGATCAGTCATCCTGGTCCCTTTGCAGAAAAAACAGCCCCAAAGCACAATGTTTCCACCCCCATGCTTCACAGTAGGTATGGTGTTCTTTGGATGCAACTCAGCATTCTTTCTCCTCCAAACACAACAAGTTGAGTTTTTACCAAAAAGTTCTATTTTGGTTTCATTTGACCATATGACATTCTCCCAATCCTCTTCTGGATCATCCAAATGCTCTCTAGCAAACTTCAGACGGGCCTGGACATGTACTGGCTTAAGCAGGGGGACGCGTCTGGCACTGCAGGATTTGAGTCCCTGGCGGCGTAGTGTGTTACTGATGGTAGCCTTTGTTACTTTGGTCCCAGCTCTCTGCAGGTCATTCACTAGGTCCCCCATGTGGTTCTGGGATTTTTGCTCACCGTTCTTGTGATCATTTTGACCCCACCGGGTGAGATCTTGTGTGGAGCCCCAGATCGAGGGAGATAATCAGTGGTCTTGTATGTCTTCCATTTTCTAATAATTGCTCCCACAGTTGATTTCTTCACACCAAGCTGCTTACCTATTGCAGATTCAGTCTTCCCAGCCTGGTGCAGGTCTACAATTTTGTTTCTGGTGTCCTTTGACAGCTCGTTGGTCTTGGCCATAGTGGAGTTTGGAGTGTGACTGTTTGAGGTTGTGGACAGGTGTCTTTTATACTGATAACGAGTTCAAACAGGTGCCATTAATACAGGTAACGAGTGGAGGACAGAGGAGCCTCTTAAAGAAGAAGTTACAGGTCTGTGAGAGCCAGAAATCTTGCTTGTTTGTAGGTGACCAAATATTTATTTTACCGAGGAATTTACCAATTAATTCATTAAAAATCCTACAATGTGATTTCCTGGATTCTTTCCCCCCATTCTGTCTCTCATAGTTGAAGTGTACCTATGATGAAAATTACAGGCTTCTCTCATCTTTTTAAGTGGGAGAACTTGCATAATTGGTGGCTAACTAAATACTTTTTTACCCCACTGTAAGTGAGCAGTAGCTCACAGTTGATCTTGTTGCGGGCATGTCAGACAGAATGTACCCACATGTGGCTTTGCCTGAGTCTGGGTTGAGTATTTAAAGGAGAACTGAAGTCATTTTTAAACTTGCTTTATTTCTTAATTAACGTGTTGTTCAATTACGTTTTTGCTTTTAGTAACCTTATATCGTGGCTCGTATTGGCAACTAATTGCAATTTAATATTATACTTATCGGCCTATTCGGTTTTTAGCCATGTTGAATTTAGTTTGTTTGGTCCATGGCAGGGCGGCACGGTGGTGTAGTGGTTAGCGCTGTCGCCTCACAGCAAGAAGGTCCGGGTTCGAGCCCTGTGGCCGGCGAGGGCCTTTCTGTACGGAGTTTGCATGTTCTCCCCGTGTCCGCGTGGGTTTCCTCCGGGTGCTCCGGTTTCCCCCACAGTCCAAAGACATGCAGGTTAGGTTAACTAGTTTAATTACAGTAAACTAGTAAATACAGTAAAGGAAAAACTTGAGACTGAAAGGTTTTAACAGTCATCCAAATGACTGAACGTAAACATTGCTACAGTAACATACTAGCTACTGTTGTTGACATTAGCTAGTGCTAACAGCTAGCTGCTAGTACACTGCTACAACACAGACACCGACCCTAATAATACAGTTCTTGGTCATTGCCTGGTAACAGCAAATTTATAACGGACCATGTCTCAACAGACTAAGAAGTTATTTCAATGACATTTAATAACATTTTGTTTATCCTGAGGACCGAAAGTAAATGAAAATGTGAACAAACCTTAGCTGTAATAAGATGGCGACCACCGGCTCCAGGGACGACCCGCTGATGTAGGCATGTTACCCAGCCTGACACAAAATATTTGTAGGCATCCAAACTCTTATACGCTTTCAGATCAATACCTGTGTATGGCGATGGGTTTTTAACGACATAGGTATACAGATCACGTGGGCCGAAGTCAGGTAAAGACGAGGGCTTCGTGTACTTCCGTACGTCAGTGAACAATCCTGGTGGAAGCAGGTAAACGTCGTTCTCTAAGCCTGCTAACCTCAATTTTTGCAAATACCTCTCCCTCTGCTCGCCCTGTAAATGCCTTACGTCGCTGGATAGTGAAGGTGTTTTCTGCATCTCGCTCCTTTTTCTTTTATGTTTTTCGTTTGTCGCCTTCCTCGCATTCAAACTGATTCGAGCCGTGACGTCCAAAATGGCAGCATCACATGGCTTGGTCACGTGGGTGAAAAACCTCAATATTGAACTTGAACTTGTCCGGGTCTCCCTCCAGTCCAAAGGGGGAGCTGTCTGGTACTGCAACACCTGGTCTAGACAGCCGTGACAGTTCAAATACGTGGCCATTCAGTGTTCGCTAGCTGGCTATCGGGGCTTTTGGTTTGGGTAACTCTTGCTTTGCGCCATGGAGGCCCTGCACGGGCTAACCAGCGCTTTATTATTTTCCTTTAAATCAAGGGCGTAACCATGGTATAAATATTAGGGGGGTCCAAATTTGAGCCCTTCCCAAAATATTTTTAAGTGCATTTCGCGCAATTTTCATATGGGCCTATTGATAAAGATGTGCTTATCTAAAACATTGTTTTGATGAATACAATTACCAATGAACATGTTAACATTTATATCTTGTTTTTTTTATTGTGTATCAGGCAAAACACAAAACAACAGAATGTGCAACTGCAAAACATGTAACGCAATACAACATACAAAAAACATGTAAAGCATTGCATGAAAATCTGTCACACCAGAGCTAGTCACACACACACACAAATGCAGAAATGCCAAATTGCTACAAAAAAATGGCTACCAAAGCAATAGAAAGGAGCATTACCCTGGTTAATAGGTCAAAACAACATAGAACTTTGTAGAAAATATATTGACTTTATCTAAATAAATCGCCCAAAAATATGGAGGCGTTCAAGAATAGAGGGCTACCCCGCGTGACGTCACCGTACCACGAGATTTTGTTAGGGCACCATATTGGAAGACCTCAAGTACATACATACATACAATATAAAACAAACTACGAGCGAGAGTGAAGTGACACGATGGCTGATAATTCGGGTTATGTGAGTACATTACCAGCTGCAGAAAGGGCACGGTATGTGGAGAAACTGGCTGTGATTGATGGGTTTGACCCATATGATAAGACTCGGGGCAAGGGAGAATGGAAACATAAGGAGGACCGGACACCAATTCTGCCATCTGTTTGCTACCCAGACATTGTAAACTATTTGTTGTTTACACCCAGTGCCTACACTGCTGATGACTTGAAGGCCTACAAAGGGCTACAGGCTTACAATTATGTTGTTAGTGGCTTGGTTCGTGATATTACAGCTGTTATTAAGAATAACCTACACATAGTTATGGCCAAGGTAATCTTGTTGATATTTATCTTTTAGGCGGCACGGTGGTGTAGTGGTTAGCGCTGTCGCCTCACAGCAAGAAGGTCCTGGGTTCGAGCCCTGGGGCCGGCGAGGGCCTTTCTGTGCGGAGTTTGCATGTTCTCCCCGTGTCCGCGTGGGTTTCCTCCGGGTGCTCCGGTTTCCCCCACAGTCCAAAGACATGCAGGTTAGGTTAACTGGTGACTCTAAATTGACCGTAGGTGTGAATGTGAGTGTGAATGGTTGTCTGTGTCTATGTGTCAGCCCTGTGATGACCTGGCGACTTGTCCAGGGTGTACCCCGCCTTTCGCCCGTAGTCAGCTGGGATAGGCTCCAGCTTGCCTGCGACCCTGTAGAAGGATAAAGCGGCTACAGATAATGAGATGAGATATTTATCTTTTAATAATATATATTTTCAGTTGAAAAATTAATACTTTTTGCTCCTATTAAGGTATCCATAATTTAGGTTAATTTATCCAAATTATACATATGTATTTATGATATATGCCTACACAACAACTATGCTTTATTTATATAATAGGAGGGAGAGCAAGCCCCAAACCATCCTAAATTATTATTATTATTATTATTATTATTATTATTATTATTATTATTATTATTAAATTGTAGAAGTCTGGGAGGCTTGCTCCTCATACAGTTATCAACTTGGGGCCAATTTAAAATGTTTTAATAACCCTCTGGAGTCAAAGGCCTTTCAGAGACTTTGAGGCTGTTTGCAACACCCTGACATTTTCAAGTATTTCAACTAACTGTAAACATCTATGCAAAAGTGGCACATATGGTTGTATTCTGAAAAGCCTAACAAAAAATAATATGAAAGTAAAGTGAATGTAATACAAACACGTTTTATTTAAATTGAGTGTAAACAAAAACCAGGTTTTAGAGGTCTTCAAACAGTGCAAGTAAACACACAATAAATATATCTAGCTAATACTTTTGAAGTTTGAACCTTGTAAACAAAAGTGTTGGCTGCATAAAAGTAAAAAGAGCATTTAGAAATGTTTTGTTGTTTCCATACAAAATGTAAAAAAGTAATTGTATGTCAAGCCAGTGTCTCTGTTAGTCGAATACTAATTAGATGGGCGTGCTCTCACCTCTGAATAGCCACTCAAGCACCGGGTACTTTACATGTGAATAGCGATAGGTGTGGCCTCGGGGGCTGCTGCAGTCAGACAGTACAGAAAATCCAAAGATTTCTTTTCACTCTCTTTAAAAAGGGCCAGCTATATAATTTATTTCATATATATATATATATATATATATATATATATATATATATATATATATTTGAAAACTAGAAGTTTCAAGGTTTTTAATGGTGTCACTTATATGTTTGAATGACAAAAACTCACAGGGTTACAGATGTGTTTTTGGAGAAGTGTCAAATTGCCCACCGGTGGGCACTTAGGCCGAATCCCATTTCACCCCTTGGACCAACCCCTTGGCCCTTCCCCTCCATTTTGCGCGTTCACGTGAAGGGGTAGGGGTATCCCAATCCCAGTTAACGCGGAGGGGTAGGGGAAGGGGTAGGGCTTCTGTACCCCTCCAAACGGAGATTTTCCTGGAGCTGACTCCGAACGAAGGGGTTTGAGTGATTTCCCACAATGCCATGCGGATTTCAGCGAGATTTCATGCGGATTTCAGAAAGATGGCGGTTCCCGCGGCGAAAGATTGTCATAAATGTATTTTCTCCATTATTTACGTGTTTTAAGTTGTTATCCAGAGGAAACGCGCCGCTTGATTCGCTTTCGAGCTGAGAATGAGCAGCGATTTCTGAAATCCAAGCTGCTGCTAAAAAGCTTTGGGAGTGAGTATTGTTTTCGGTTGCTTGACTGCGTACGTTTTGTTCTGTTATTCTCGCTTTTATTGTTTACATGAGTGTTCTGACACCTCATTCTGTCAGATGTGGTGCACGAAGCGCCAAAGATATCCCATTCAGTGGTGTTAGTTAACAAATCACACCCTGCCAGCAGAGATTTCTGGTTCTGCCTCTGGCTCTGACTGTAGCGGCTGGTCGCAGCCAATGACGCATTTGGTCGCGTTTTGCTAACGTAAACGCTGACGGAGGTACGCGATGACGTATGCGATCGTTGAAGGGCTATCCCAATACGTAAGGGTTGAATTTCAAGCCCTATCCCTTGTAGCTCAGTTTCAAGGGGAAGGGCGAAGGGGTAGGGGTAGAAATTAGAATTGGGATTGGGCCGACTCCAGAGGGTTCTGAATTTCTTGCGTTTGCTTACCTCAAAGTGTCCGCAGATCATGCACAGACTTATCCATTATATCCACAGTTTTTTGCCAAGTCTCACACAGGTTTCTTTCAAGTCTACTGTTGGGCCAATAAATCATAAATAAAACAGCTCAGATTTGTTTGTTTAAGTCGTTTGCCACTCCACTTTATTCTCGTGAGTTCACATACCGCTGCCGTTATTTCCCCCTAATCACGAGTTTGTTGGTCTTCCAAAATGGTGCAGGGTCTATTTACTTCCGGTTTCGGGTGACGTCAGTGAAATCCCTCTATTGTTTTGGGATAAAGCATTGGCAGTAGGAGGGGTATTCAATGAGAATCTCAGTTCAGTCCCATGCGGATTCGCAAGTGCTGTGGTGTATTGTAAGAGATCGGCTTACATTTCGATTTCATTCATTACATACGGTTTCTACCAGCTTTTTTAGTTTGTATCCAAACTGGGCTGGGCAGACACTGTGCGATTTTTGGCCCGATTTTGACACGATTTTCACTCGTGCGACTATTTTGGAGATCGGGCCGATTTTTGGCTCAATCGTGCGTCTCGGATCGTGTAGTATACATGGGGTAACGACAAGCGATTAACACCTCACGACCTCCTCCTGATCGATCGGATGAAAATCAAACATGTTTGAAATCCTGGTCGCCCATCGTGAGGCTATCGCACTGTTGAAGCAGTGTCACGAGCCGAGTTACCTCAACCTGTCACACTGCACATGCGTGAACACAGATACGGAAGAGAAAACAAACACTGAGCAGCACTTCCGGTCTCCTCTTCTTCTTCACGTAGATGGGATTTATGGCTCTTTGGTGGGATCCGCATCTTTGTGATCCGTTCTTTGAAAAGAGCTGTTCAAAAGACTGGCTCATTTGGCTCTTTTTTAAAATATTTATTCAGTTTTAAGAAGACAGCGTCTAAAGAAGCCACATCCCTCTGCTTAGACAGTGACATCAATATTTCTGGACATACCTTTTATATAAAGCAACCTAGATTTACATTATTGTAATCCCTAAACGCTCATAAATAACCATTAAAAAACAATGAGGGCTTCAATGAATGTCCATGCAGAACGGCTTTTCTGTAAAAAAAAAAAAAAAAGAACCCACTCAAGAACATAGTTATCAAGAACGCAAGAATATTTTATAGAAAAACACTTGTTTTACAAAAATATTTAAGTCTGAGATACAAAACAGATAAATAAATAAAATACACAAAAATGGAACAAACAAAATGACGATGGAATAAATTAAATGAACGTCCGTGCAAAGTAGTTTTCCCACAATATTATCATTAATATCACACAACATTATAAACTATCTGAAACACAGTACAGAAAAAGAACGACAGAAAGAACGGCTCCCCCAGCTCGAGATCAGTTCTCATCGTTCATGCCTAGGAGCCGTTCAAAAGAATCGGTTCGTTCGCGAACGTCACAACACTATATCACGTTGCAGTTCCGGATACAAGAATCTGGAAGTATGGAAGTACAGTGTGAGCAGTCAGATCGCATCCGAGCATCGGATCGTATAGTGTGAGAACAGGAATTGTAAGCTGCGTGCTGTTTACCCCTGCGATTCACTCGTACAGTGTGAGCAGCAGCTGAATACCGCGATTGATAAAATCGCACTACGGCGTCATGGGCTGACCCAAGTGCACAATCATAGGGGGTGGTCGCAAAGGTTTTTTTTTGTTTGTTTGTTTCTCTGTGCTTTCTAAATTGAAAGTAAATCGGACATAACAAGTGAAGGATTCATTATATAGCCATGGTTCAGGATGGCATATTATTTGTCTCATATTGATTTAATACGCCAAATATTGGGGGGGACAGATTGGTACTTTCCCAATATTGGGGGGGGACATGTCCCCCCCCAGTGCCTATGGTGGTTACGCCCATGCTTTAAATGCTTCTCATCTCATTATCTCTAGCCGCTCCATCCCTCTACAGCAGGGGTGTCAAACCTGATCCATAAAGGGCCGTGTGGCTGCAGGTTTTCATTCCAGCCATGCAGCAGCACCCTGATTTGGCTTATTCAATCAACTGACACACCCACCCTTTAATCAAGGGTGGGTGTGGCTGCAAGTATTTGACTGTGTGAAGACAGTTCAGTTGATTGAATGAGCCAAGTCAGGTGTGCTGCTGCATGGCTGGAATGAAAACCTGCAGCCACAAGGCCCTTTATGGATCAGGTTTGACACCCCTGCTCTACAGGGTCGCAGGCAAGCTGGAGCCTATCCCAGCTGACTACGGGCGAAAGGCGGGGTACACCCTGGACAAGTCGCCAGGTCATCACAGGGCTGACACATAGACACAGACAACCATTCACACTCACGGTCAATTTAGAGTCACCAGTTAACCTAACCTGCATGTCTTTGGACTGTGGGGGAAACCGGAGCACCCGGAGGAAACCCACGTGGACACAGGGAGAACATGCAAACTCCACACAGAAGGGCCCTCGCCAGCTCCGGGGCTCGAACCCAGGACCTTCTTGCTGTGAGGCGACAGCGCTAACCACTACACCACCGTGCCGCCCGCTTTAAATGCTTATTATTTCTTAATTATGTTTAAATAAAATACTATTTAACCCGAACAACGGTGTGGACTCCCTTTATGTTGTGCTTATTTTGAGCCAAGTAGGCATGACATATGGGGGCTCGTCCAAATCTTTGATAGTGAATTGGATTTTGGTAGTGTAAACTTCCTGTGTTTGTTTGTGGGGAGTTTCACATCGTTTGGAAGGTTCGGGGTTAAATATTGTAGTTGTTTTGGTAAACTTCCTAATTTTGATAATATTTTTTGGAATATTGTTTTGGAAATTTGGAGCCTTCTGGCCTATTATTTTGATTGTTTGGAGTGGCAGTGTGTTTGTGCTTGTGCTGCGGGGTGGCAGATCGCGGAGCTGCATTTTCCCCGGTTAGAACGCGCTGCGTGGGGTTCAGGCTGCTGTGTCACTGAAGCCTGGGTGAGGGCACCGCCTGGGAAATCCGGCTGAATTGGCATCTGTCGGGACAGTACGGGTCCAACGGTATTGGTGAGTAAATGATCTTTGCTCTGGGGCCCAGTGTGAAGACAGGTCAGTTTAGTGGGGGGTAAATGTTTAGGGGGAATCTCCGCTGCTGTCTCGTAGCGCGAGTGGCATTCCACTTTGCCAAAATAATTTGGATTTGATTGTGTTTGGATATCGGATTTGTTTGGTAATTGTTTCAAGGCCGGATTAACTATATGGGCCTGCGGCACAGTGCTCAGGGGCACCAACCACTCACAGCCAGTGGGGGGGCACCAACCACTCACAGCCAGTGGGGGGGGGCACCACATGACAGAAACTTTAAAAATATTTTTCGTGAATGTTTGTACACTTAAAATGGTTATACACTTGACACTGTTAAATAGTCATATATAATTCATTATGAACACTAATTTTATAAGAACAGCAACAATAATCATAATTCTGAGCAAGAGTGGCCTATGTGACCATTAACCCCCCTTTCCTCAACCTGTCAGTTGAGCCAGTCCACCTACGGTGAAATGCATCAATTTTTTTTTTAAACCGCGCGGTAGAAATGAAAAATGGACAGACATCAATTGAGTGGTTGTGCGAAGAGAAAATTAAAAAAAAGAGAGACTCCAGGCGTGTAGGTGTAATGAAAAATGTTCCAGTGTTTAGATCTTTTTTTTTTTTTTATAAAAACCTCGACAACTGCTGTCACTACCAGCGCTGAAGCCGAAGCTAGTGAAATCAGCGATGCTAGTGAGGGAGCTGGCCCTGCTAGCACTAGCCGGGGAGATGCTACAACCACAGCCAGTGTTAGCCGAGGGGTCGGCGACGACGAGGATCCCCTTGAGACATACAAATATATGCTGCTCATTTTTGAATAAGACATTTCAGTATGCCTACATGCATATCGTTGGTTGTTTTCAGTGAATTTGATGGGCTGATGTAGCCTACTTAATAAATTTTCACTGAGGAAGAATGACCTTGTTTGTGTGTACTATTGTTTATGTATATGCTACTATTTTTGACAGCAAAGGGCAAGGTTTGTGAGTGTGTGCAGGAAGTTACTGAACGCATGCGCGCAGGGTGTGTGTGTGTGGGGGGCACTTGAGGTATAGTGCCCAGGGGCACCGCATTGGCTTAATACGGCACTGATTGTTTGAGGAAGTGTTTTGTTTGTTTGAGCCAGGGTTAGCATTTGTTTGGTGGTACGCGCTGGTGCCTATTTGTGGCCAGTTTGAATATTGTATTGGTGACATTGGATTTGTTGCAGCAGGATGAGTAATCCTGAAGCGTTTTTTAAAGCTCCTTCGGAGGCATTGTTCCTCATGCTTACTAAGGATCAATTATATAGTGTTGCTGACCACTATGAAATTGATATAGCGTTGCCGAAGACCGCATTAAAAGAGGACTTTTTTTTTTATTCGGGGGATGTTGATGAAGAAACTATGGAGAGATTTTTGTTTCTTTATTATCCGTACTCGCAGACACCATGATCCACGCGAATGATATGCAAACGCAAGTACAAAATTCGTGACTTGTAAATTGGGATTTGCACGCATGTATCAGGTTTTGCATGTGCATCTGTACTGGAATTTCGTTTGCGACTCCTGCGTTCTTTGTGTGAAGTGATGAATCTGCATTTGCAGATCACCCAACACGCGGATGAATCCTTGCTTCCGCTTGCGTAATTTTGAGACATTCATTTCGCACTTTTCCAATCCGATCCGCATACGCAAAGGTCTCAGTCCACACGCCAGAGGCTTGCACCCCCCTCCAGTAGAGGGCGGTGTTTCTACTTTACCAAAGTTCACTCCGGTTCGGCTACCCGCAAACAACTACTGTACTACCAAGGCGGCTGTGGTACTACCGGAGGTCTACCAGAAAATTTTTAATGGAGCGAAATATGGAAGCAATAACATCACGTTAACCTCAAGGACGAAATGGAAACAGAAATGAATACCTGGGTGAGTCGAATATTTTGACATGATCAAGTAGTCAGAGATTAAGTACTTTAGACTGACTTTGCAAGTAGTCTACTGACTCGCTAGTACTTTTGGCAATGTGTGTTTGTTTCATTTCCCTTATGAAGAAAAGTACAGTAGCCTATTACTGAATAGCCTACAATATGTTGACACAAAACCACGAAAATGCAAAAAGAGTGTATTGCAGTTACCGTATTTTCTGGACTATAGAGCGCACCTGTATATAAGCCGCATCCGCTCTATTTAAAAAAAAAAAAAAAGATATACAAGCCGCAGATCTCTATGTTGAAAAATTAGATATTTACTGCATGTACAGAACGATTTTGTACTGTAAATGTACATGTATGTACCTGAACAGATTCTTTCCGAACAGTGCCTTTTAACACGGCAGCAACTTTGCTGATTAAAACGGAACAGAACCAAGAGAAAATAACCGGTATTTATTTACCTTCATTTCTCCTGTGTTTGAAACCACAAGTCACTTTAATCATCTTCGCTGGATTTGAAAATAATTACCAGTTAGTAATTTGTCGTGCGTGTTCTATCTGCTAAAGATCTGCTAATTCTTCTTTGCATTGATTTTTCGTCTATCTTATTTTTGATTCTACTTCCGGTTAGAGCGCCCCTAGCGGTGGAAGAAAAATCCACAGAATAGCCGCACCTTTGTATAAGCCGCATGGTTCAAAACCTAGGAAAAAAAGTAGCGGCTTATAGTCCAGAAAATACGGTATTCCATAAGGGTTGTCACACACAGGCTATCACATTGCTAGCAGGCTAGTCGACTACAAACGAAACAACCAAATGAAATGACGTTTATGTAGGCTACAGTGGAAATGTATGGTCTAGGTAGCCAAATGCAGATTGCGTATATGAAAATGGCTTCCAGTCGATCGATGGCGTTATGGATTTCAGACAGATTTAAGCTTTCAGGATTGAGACAAAAACAGCATTATCTAATAAACAGACAGGCCACAGTATGCAGCAAACATTGTAATCATAGATTCATAGGCGCCAAAACTATTCACTTTTCTAAAAGCTATCTCTGGAGTACCATTAACGTATGAAAGCTTATTCTCTCTGGATTTAATATAAAGAGGGATGTTCCAACCTCCTCTATACTTTATTGCCCACACATGATTATAAATCAAATGCATAAATACAGTAGGTGCATTTACTTAGGGCTTAGGGGGCTGGTACGTTTAATAACATAGAGTATTAGGGAGTGAATACTTTTAGGATATGCTTTTGGGGGGTTTATTATTTTCTTTAATTTTAGAGATTATGCATGCATGCCATCTTATGTTTGATTTTTCTTTGTAGGAATTATTGAGACAGCATGTTTTGGACAGACTGTTGACCAGGGTCACACTTGTTCTTCAGCAAACAGACATGGATGAAGACTATCTGCGGTTTGTGTGTACACAGGAAATGGTTTTCCTGGACATCATATCCCACCATATTCCAGTGTCCCAGGAAATAACTGACTGTTTGAGGGCATTGGTCAATGCCCTGATGCTAAGGGAACATCAGCACCACCCTGTAGCACCAGTGCAATTTGAAAGCCGAAGTACAGCTGGTCAACCTAAAATCTCCATTTGTCCTGATCATCTGAAGCACCTTCTAGACATTGGGTTACCATTGAATACCATAGCTGGATTGATGGGGTTGTGTCGTGCTACACTGTACAGAAGGATGTCTGAGTACAACATTTCTGTCAGAGAACTGTACAGCACTTGCACAGATGCTGAGCTGGATGAGCGTGTTTCTGCCATAAAGGAGACAATGCCACATGCAGGATACAGGCTGGTCAAGGGGACTCTGGCGGCACAAGGGTACCGAATCCAATGGAGTCGTGTTAAGGCTGCTATGCATCGTGTGGACAGTCTAGGGACACTATGCAGAATGACCCAAATGGGGTGTGTTGTAAGGAGAACTTATTCAGTTCCCTGCCCTATGTACCTTGTGCATATGGACACAAAGACAGAACAAACATTAAATTCAGAACATGAAGTAAAGTATGGTATTATGTTCTTAACCATCCTAGGTTTAACAAGTAACATTATTGTAATAACATTTTTACTAGCTACTACAGTATCCTCAAATACATAAAGCTGAACATCTTGTAGTGTGTGTGTGCGCGTTATTTATTTTGAGCATGTATCTTGGTTTACAAAAATGCGAAGTGTTACTGCATGTCTTTTCATGTTGTTCCCCCAGATACAATATCGTCATCTTTGGCTGCATAGATGGCTTTTCCCGTAAGGTGAGTACAGCACAAAAGTCCAATCATCCATGCCGTTTTATGGTAATCCAAGTGTGGTCACAGAATATTGGCTTTGCCATGTATTTACATTAATGCCATGTATTTACATAAATTTGAAAACAAAAAAGGCAATTTGAGACACATTGTGTTTGCTTACCTGCTTGTTTATGTCAAAAGCTATGGTTGAACGTTTTTTTTTTTTTTTTCTAAACTTGCGTCCATCTTGTCAACAGATAATGTACCTGAGAGCTGCAGACAATAATCGGTCTGAAACAAACCTAGCCTTCTTCCAAGAGGCAGTTCAGGAATTAGGCTATCCACTCAGGTGAAATTTCACTTGGGTCCACTATGTCAAGGAACTACTAACCATGGCACAACTATTCAGATAATCTTATTGACCATGTCTACATGCCTTAAAGGAACAGACCGCTGTATTTCTATAAATGTGTTCTTCTCTGAACTGAGACAGGCTGATGGGTAGCTCTGTGCGTACCCCCAGTCAGTTAGACGCGCCCCCCAAAGTTGTTAGAATGTAGCTAGGCTCAGCAAAGTGGGTGGCATTTTTTCGGGCTAACGTTAGATATGACCAAGCTCTTCCACATTTTCCCTGGACACTTACAATGTTGAGCATTTACGCCATTGCATTGGATTGACGGTGTTGCCATGTCATTCAGATGTTTTCCAGGTTCCTTATAGTCCTCCTCTGTGAAATGCTCAGAGCAAACTCGCCAGGTCTTCACAACTTCCAGTGTTGAGGGATCCAGTTGTAACGCAACTAGCTTCTAGCTGCTATCCAAACTTGCCATTGTTTGTAGTAGGTTGGAATTGTGTGAAACATCACAGGACTGTATACCCTCGACTTGTTGTCTCAACCCAGCAAGATGCATTTAACAACCATTACATGCATTTCATTATAGAAATATGGTGGTCTCATTCATTCTCATTATCTCAAGCCGCTTTATCCTTCTACAGGGTCGCAGGCAAGCTGGAGCCTATCCCAGCTGACTACGGGCGAAAGGCGGGGTACACCCTGGACAAGTCGCCAGGTCATCACAGGGCTGACACATAGACACAGACAACCATTCACACTCACATTCACACCTACGGTCAATTTAGAGTCACCAGTTAACCTAACCTGCATGTCTTTGGACTGTGGGGGAAACCGGAGCACCCGGAGGAAACCCACGCGGACACGGGGAGAACATGCAAACTCCACACAGAAAGGCCCTCGCCGGCCCCGGCGCTCGAACCCAGGACCTTCTTGCTGTGAGGCGACAGCGCTAACCACTACAAATACGGTGGTCTTTTCCTTTAAATGATTTCATTCATTTCTGAGCCTGATGATTGGCTGATATTAGTTAACATACAGTAAAACAGGCTTGCCCGAAAAGGGGTAGAGGACTATTACAGTATGTGTTCCCTATCACCTTCAGTTTCACTACCATTATACAAAAACAATTGCTTGACATCTGTGATATTCATTCCCCTCTCATGTAGGACCTGTTTACACGTATATGGATATTTTTGTAAACGTACAGTAAACATCAAGCGAGCCACTCCAACATTCTCTCCCCCTTGATCTACTCGAACTCTATGCAAAATATTGTCAAAAAAACATAAAATAAGGTGTGGTAAAGAACAATATCATTTAACAAGCATACAAGGAACTTACAAAGAGCAAATAAAGGACAGCTTCTTTACTGTGATATTGGACTGGTGCAGTGGACATGTGGGAAAGGGAAAATGTGAAAAGGGATATGGGACCTACTGATTAGGGACTTGGCTACACGTATGTGGATATTTTTAAATGCTTTTTTTTTTTTTTTTTTACCTGTTTACATAAAAACACGGCATGTGGATAAACATAAAAACGCCATTGTGACAGGTGTGTTTCAGAAATCTCCACTTAAAACTCCTACTTTAAAAATATCCACTTTAGGGAGCTAAAACTCTGTTTGTGTAACAAAAGGCCTAAACGGATACATTTACAAAAATATCCATATACGTGTAATCAGGTCCTACATGAGAGGAGTGTAACAGGTCATAATGTGTCTCTCGAAAACTCCTCCTATTAAGGAAGTGCCAAGTCTGACACAACTGAAGTCCTTCATTAACAGCCTGCAGTGTTCTGCTCTGGTGAGTTGAGATTTATTCTCAGTTTATGGAGAAATCCAAGTCTCATTTTCAGCACAGTGAAAAGAAGTGATGATTAACTGAACCTACAAAGTCATCTATTTAGCTTTAAAGAATCCTGAAATCAGGGTGTGATTACTTTTCACAGAAGTGAAACTCTGAGCATTCGGACGAGAGAGAACAACAGCAGCAGCAAAATAACATGGCTTCTAAGTTTTCAGAGGAGGATTTCTCCTGTCCTGTGTGCTGTGAAATCTTCAAGGATCCTGTTGTTCTGCACTGCAGTCACAGTGTGTGTAAAGTGTGTTTGCAGCAGTTCTGGGAGACCAAAGGATCCAGAGAATGTCCTGTTTGTAGGAGGAAGTCATCTATAGAGTCTCCTCCCATAAACCTGGCCTTAAAGAACCTGTGTGAG